>NW_027397071.1:11347552-11655226 GCF_003265705.2 Callorhinus ursinus | reverse complement strand
GTGTGTGTGTGTGTGTGTGTGTGTGTGTGTGTGTGTGTGTGTGTGTGTTTCTTTTTTAATCTGGAAGCTTTCTAGATGATCTTTTTGGCCTTGATTTTCTAAGATTTCTTAAAGATGTGCAAATATATCATGGTGTTGGACTTTTTACTCATTGTCTGTTTGTTTGTTTTGTTTTGTTTTGGTTGTTTGGTCATTCTTTGAGACCTCTCAGTATGAAGACTAATGTGTTTCTTTTAGTTATGGGAATTTTTCTTTTTTTCTGATAATTTATTATGTTCTGATGATTCTAAATGTAGTCTGTTCTCTCCTTTTGCAATTCTGTTAGAAATACTTCAGATGTCCTGGGTTGAATCTCTGTATCACCTACCTCTTCTTTCTCTCTCTCTCTCTCTCTCTCTCTCTCTCGTGTGTGTGTGTGTGTGTGTGTGTGTGTGTGTGTTTGCATCTTTCCTTTTACTCAGTCTTCTGAGAAATTTTCTCAGCTTCATTTCCAACCCTTAAGTTGACTTTATTTTGACTATATATTTTTAAAACACAAGAGTTTTTTATTATATCCCACTTGTTCCTTTTTCTTAGTATTCTGTTCTTGTGCCATGGAAATAGAAGCTTCTTGAATCCCTTTGGACATATTAATTAATTACAGTTTTATGACTAATCGCCCTAATCAAAAGAAGAATGCATTTGTTTGCTGTTTTTTATCCTTTGTGAAACTCAATGGTTATGTTCAAGTTTTCAAAATAATTGAGAAACTTGAATCACTTAACAAACGTTTTAAGAGTTGTGGAATTTTCATATTGTTGGCATAGGACTGAGGAAATGGAAATAAAAGTCTGTGTTGTGCTGCATTTTCCTCAATTCAGTTTGACTCATCTACTTGGCTAAATGGGATAATGTATATAACTCAAGCCTACCTAAAATGTGGTTTATGTATTACTGTATGTCTATGAGTTTTTTGTTACCTACCCATGACAAGATAAGGAATTTGTTCCAGAATATAAATCAATTAAGTTACTAAGCATAGTCATAGTTAACTGACATTATCTCCTGGCAAAGTTTTCCAGTGAAAGAAGTAGTACATTGATTAAGACTTTGGCGAAAGCTGCTTATCCTATCACAGACAGGTAAAAGTCTGCAGATCAGCACCAATCTCTGAACCTACTTCGAGAAGATTGGTAGAAATCACTTAGAACCCAGTGCCTGGCAGACAAGGCATTAAAAAAATGTTGAGTCTGACACATATTTTCCTTGGAATGAAATTTGAAAACTACCATGATCATTCACAGATAGGATAATTAGTTATTTATCTCATTAATAAAACAATAAGGGAACTTTGCTGATTTCTCACAGTGCAAGTTTTGTTATTTTTCAGTTTGGCAAAATCCCATAAACTCCCTTGATTTATTCAGTAGAAAACAATCACTGAAGTTGCCAATGAGACAATAGCCAAAACTGTTGTAGAGCTCTACTTGTTGCCAACCCTTGCCTGTCCTAGCTCTCTTCCTGAGAGCCCCCATCCTGAGGCTTCATGCCAGCTGATGCTAACTAATACTCTGAAATCTACAAACCACTGTGTATTTTGACAGTGAGATGGGTAGTGAGTTATATGTCAGTATCTGTCTTCCATTGTAAGTCCCTCCAAAGTTTGGAAATAATCTCTCCATCTCTGCTCACTGATGAAATGCAAGACTTTTTTTTTTTGCAGTGCTGTTGAGCAGGTACTAGCTCCTGAAAACACACTGTGGCATAACCAAGCACTGGTCAGCCCCCTTCTGTAGGCACTCAGGGTTCCATGGTTCTCTTCCTGGACACTTTTTTCTCCTGAGGACAAAGCCCACCCAAACCTCAGCTCACTGTCTATTGCCAGTTCACCACTGGTTCCAGCTAGCTCCAGATTCCAGAGGTCACATTATGACTCTGTCCCTCAGTTTCATTCCAGGCCATCCCAAAATAACCTAGTTTCTAAATGGAGCTCTTAACCTTCTTTACACTATACTCCCAGAACAGCATGCAATCCTTCCCTGTGGAGATCATCTTCCCTCAGACTTCTACCACTCAGTTCACATAAGACTGGTTAGGCTACACCCTAGTTTAACTTGGTTAGAGACTCTGTGACCTTTCTTAGCCATCAGCTCTGTTCCCTCATGGGATCTACCTGTTCTTCTTTCCCAGGATGCCATGTTTGTGCAGGGCACTGCTTGGGACAACTTCACTGAACCTGCTCCAGCCTTGCAAATCTTCAATCTGTAAGCTCTACCTTGCCCACTTCCTGTGGTAAGGAGTGCCAAACACACATGAGTTATATTAGTGCAAATAATTCCTTTAGTTTGTCGCTTATTCACTTTTAATTTTCCAAATTCTTATGGTAACATTTTTCCTTTGTATTTCACAATTATGTTGGAATGAGTAGGTCAGATCAGTTGCTTTCTTGCCATTTCCAGTGAGTTCGCCTTGTCAGACTTGTGCCATTTCAATAGATCTGACCTAAATATCTTGTTACTTTTTCTCTCCTCGATCCAGTTTACACACTACTGCCATATTAACTTTCTTAATTTGCTGCAGGAATCCTCATATCTGTGCTGAAGAACCTACAGTGGCTCCCTATGGCATACCAGATGGCGTCCAAGAACCATGGCCTGATGATTAAGCTACATCATTAAATCAGCCACTGATTCCTACACTCTAGGCTAATTCAGTTATTTAGTCCCATGTCCTTAATTATTGTGCTTAATTTTGCTCATATTGTTATATGTCTTACCCTTGTCTACTGATTCGATTTTTATGCACCCTCCAAAGCTCAGTTCAGATGTTCTCTCTTTAGGACAACCTTACTTGATTGTATTGACCGAATGTGATCTTTCCCTCCTTTGAACTCCTACTTTATTTACTGTAATTTCCTTTTATTTACTATTATACTTATTTCCTCTCTTTTTGGTATTATCTCTTTGAGGGCAGGGGTTACCCTTTCATGCATCAGTGTCACTTACAGTGGCTAACACAGTATCTTTCATATGGAAGACCCTCCAATAAATAGATAGTAAATGAATTAATTATTGATTATTATATACTAAGGAAGAACCAAGAAAGTAACTCTTAAGATGGTCACCTAATGAAGTAGGTTTGTGAAAGTATGAACTAAGGCAATGAGTGAAATGGGGCCACTCTTGATGAACAGAATCTAATTCTTACGATGCTGAACAACAGTCTTTAACATCCCCCCCAATAATTTTTCTTAAAGTATTTATTTACAGATACCTTTCAGAAGCCTTTAATAGGTGTATACAGATAATGGTATTTGCACTGAAGAAAATTAGAAATACCTGCTTTATCTCTGAATCTTTAGCAAATCTATGCTTATGACAGTTGACCTAATAATTTATTCACATTATAGTCAATTTTATCACCGTTAAAATTTATATTTCATGGTTTGCAAAAACATGAAGAATATTTACACAATGCAAGTGAAAAAGTAGGATAAAAATTGTATATATATAGTTTAATTGTGATTTTTTTTAAATATGCATAAGAAAAGATTTGAGGGAAAGATAGAAACACCTCCAAAATGTTAATGATTAGTGTGGTGGCATAATGATAGGTGCTTTTTTCTCTGTTATAGTACTTTGCATAGTCTAAGTTTCTTTTAGTGGATATACGAGACTTTACTGTATTTAAAAAATGGATTGAAAAGGGAAGAAAAAATACCTAATAGAAATCTAATTCATTGATAACTATTGTTACACTGAATTAGTCCACTGACTAAGGTAAAAGTCAGACCATTCCTGACTTGGAATGGCAGAGAATGGTGTTCCTCAGGGAGGAGTGTAATATTTTGCTTTAAATCTTGTTTTCATTGAATTAGTCATGGAAACATCTCAATAAGTAATTTGTATCTCATTGATTGTCACTCACATGTATAAAAAATATTTTGACATACGTTAGGTTTTTGTGAGACAGTTGGAAAATACTGAGTTCTCCTAAAAATTGAGTTTATACTACTGGATGCTGTAGAAAAACATGGATTAAATTCAGAAACAATTTTGCACAACTATCTAGAATAATTTGAAGTAGAGTGAATAAGTAAATCACTCCTGTCCAGAGAATTATGCTCTCTGATTTGAGAATATAAGAAAGCCTAACTCCAAACCATGCTAGGGAAATGTACTTTACTTTGTTGAGATCCAGCTTTCAAATGTGCTCTTGTATAGGTTTTGGATTACGTGTTTGTTGATGATGAATCATAGGGAAAAAATGAGCAGCTAAAGAGTCAATGCACCTTTTTAGAAAAAGGAAAGGAAATTAGGTCCCACTTAACAATTGTCATTTTTATTTATGTTAACTTTCTCTTTCCCTTTCAGTGGTCATTTTCACACAAGGGTTATTGAGAGCTAAAAAGTACATGTAAGAATGATCAAATACTACAGAAGTGAGTGCTGAATTTTATGGCAAGAATAAGGCAGTTTTTTAATATATGAAAATAGTGTTTCTGCATACGATCAGCAATTCTAATTGTGGTACTTGACATTCAGTGTTAATCCACCAGCTCTAAAGCTTATTAAAAATGGCAGCAGACATATTGGCAGCATAGAAGCAGGTCAGAAATTGTCGAAAACAATGAGAGCTTTATGATCAGCCATGAAATTGTGGTTATTTTAGAAATCTGGCTTGTGTATGGAATCCACAGGTGTAGAATCAATAGTCCACGAAGAGTGCTCACAATTGCACACAGTCCCAGCGGTACATCTCAAAGATCCCAAGTGAATCTTCATTTGTTGTTTTTGCCTTTATTCTCTTTTTCATCCGGATCTGAGGAGCCTCTCCCCACTACCCAGTGGAATTAGCAATAGAATTCACAATAAAGATTAAATGTCAGCTTTTCCTCCTAAAAAGAAGCACACACACTGAAGAGACTATGAAGATAGAGACCTGCAATCACTTTGTCATTAGTGAAGGTGTTTTTTCCAAATTCCCTTAATGAAGAGTATAAGGCCATGGGAGTTATTGATGTTTTCACTTCTTTATCTAGATTCATCTAGGAGCCACCCCCAAACTAATTCCTTAATTATCTAAATGCTCATGGGAAAATGAGAAATAGTCAATGGTGTAGAAGTGGCTGAAGGAGTAAGGAGGATTACCTAATTTGGTATGGCAATTTTCTTCTCCTGCTCGCTAAGGGAATGAGACCTGAGGACCTCATTCATGTTTCTCAGTTATAACCCTAAGCTTCGTGGCATGTCCATTCTGACAAGAGAGTCATTTCATTCCTGCCACCAATGGTGAGCTAACTTAGTAATGCCATGCCTTCTGTTGAAGAAACAGGAACCATCCAAGGGAAAATTAGTAAACTAAAGCTGACAGTACCTTGTCACAAGTACCCATTAATGAACACCATGGAGGATTGCATGCTTCTCACTCATTGTCTTTCTGTAATTTATATCTGATTTCCCACAGATTATGCAGCAGTGTTGTATGAATATTTGTTGCAGCTACACATTTTGAGAAGCAAATAGGATTTTATAATAAATAGGTGGAAGTAAGAAGAGAGAAATGAATTGTAAATTCACTTCCTTAGGGTGAATATTTCAACAGAGTAAGTGCCTTTGTAAATATGCTGTCTTTTGCCTGCTGATAGTGGTTTTCTTTGTATAGAGAGGCTTACAGATTAACATTAATTCCTGGTTATTGATGTGATTCATCGTGACATCCATAATCTCTCTTATTCCAATTCTAGAGATTTTGTTAAGAAAAATAGAAATCTCATCATCCAAATTTATGCAAAATATTAATAGACTTCAGGCCAACAAAGATTTGGGGTAATCTAATAACACTAAACAATGTATCCTTCACACATATGTACCATGATGCTTACACATTATAAAAACTTTTAAAATCTGTACAATTACTTACATCTACATTTGTTTTTCTGTGGCATGTGGGAGATTCATTCCTCTTGCACCTGTAGAATTTTTATCCATACAAAGGAGCAATAAATGTATTCATTTATAAAGGAAGAATAAATTCTACCAGCTGTGGAAACTGAAGCCCAACAAAACGTGCATAGTGTGTGTATTGCTTTACATAAAGTATTATAATAATTATTTACCGTCTTTTAAAATATCCCCTCAAATAAAAAAAAAGGTAGAGGTAACATGCTATTAAAAATATTTAGCTTAAAGTATAACCAGTTCATCCCTACTTCCTCAATCAGGTGCAGCATAGAATACTTAAGTTTCATAGTCCTTGGTTAATTACTACATGTACTTTAGAGAATTAGCGCCTCAAAGATTTTCCACTGTTTGTTATCCCTGCCAGAAATATAGTTCAACTCACTGAAGTTGGGAAGAGTGATGGTAGAACAAAAGGATAAAGATGTATATTTGAGACACATCTTGAAGACCTAGAATGTGAAGCAGGGAATTTACTTTTACTTTATTCTCCACACAGCAGGTTAAGGGTTAGGAGCAGAGAATTAAAGTTAACCAGATGCTTTGTTTGAATTCTGGCTTTACTATTAATTTGGCTCTATGATCTGCAGTACTCTCACCTGTAAAATGGAGGCAATACGCCTCTTAGGTTGTGATGAGGAGGATAAATAATATAAGGTAATATAAGGCAAGCTTTGAAAACTGCCTGGAACTTAGGAAGAGCTTGAGAAATTATAGCTATCATGAATGAGAAGCAATAGGAGGATTCTGAGCTTTGAAGTAACATGACTAAACCTGTCATTTAGGAAGTCATTCTGGTGATCATTGGTAAAAAATATGTCATTCTGGTGAGTGATGCTGATAGTTGAAGAGGCTATAAATGTGGGGGACAGGGCGTTTATGGGACATCTCTATACCTCCTTCTCAATTTTGTTGTAAATTTAAAACTTCTCCAAAAAAAAAAAAAAACAAATAAAATCTTAAAAGTCAATTAGGGCATTTCAAGATACCAGAAGAGAAGAGAGTTTCAAGGATATAAAGTTCTGAGGAAAAATGGTGTAGGATGACTCCAAAGAATTGTCACTTAAATCATCTATATCCTTGAAAACTTATTGTCCTTGCAAGGGATTGAGGAATGAGTTGGGGGTGAACAAAAGGAAACAAGTATGAAATAGTGTTTCAGGAAGTTTGGTAGTGAATAGAAGTCAAGAAATGTTTGTATTCTGAGGAGGTTTGGTTTATTTATTTTATGGGAAGTTTATACATTCAATCTCATTGGATTAATTATTTTGAAGTATCTTTTGAATCACAGTTCAGTGATTTTCCTGGTATTATTTTTTCTCCCTTATTTCTCAGATGACTTCATAGATGAAAGGCAAGATAGGTTTTGTTTAATACAGGTATACATGCAAGAGGCCTCACCTCGTCTCTCCCATTGACCCCAATGATAATTTCAAAGTCTCTGCATTCCTCCAACTTCCTTTTCCTTCTCTTCATTCCCATCAGGCAATCTACTTCAGTGAGAAAATACAAGACATCAGAGATGCTGATTCTTTCCACTTTCCACCATCAAATCTAAAAACTCATGTGCCTTTGAGTCTTCTGTTTATTCCATTTCCCTTTTCACGATGGAGCAGGCCTACCTCGACACCTTCTGTACTGAATTTCTCTCCTCCCTCCTTCTCAAGAACCTGTGCCGTGAATCCTTTCCTTACCTCACATGTAGGCAAGCTCACATTGACCCCTTCATATCAGTCATCAAGCAAGCTCAGGTCTCAACCAAACTTTTTTTTTTAAGATTTTATTTATTTATTTGACAGAGAGAGACACAGCAAGAGAAGGAACACAAGCAGGGGGAGTGGGAAAGGGAGAAGCAGGCTTCCCGCCGAGCAGGGAGCCCAACGCAGGGCTCGATCCCAGGACCCTGGGATCATGACCTGAGCCGAAGGCAGATGCTTAACGACTGAGCCACCCAGGTGCCCCGTCAACCAAACTTTTTTTAAAGCACCCTCTTTTACTCCTTATGTCCCTCTAGTTCCTTTTATAGAGAGGTTGATGTTAATTCTATAGCTTCATAAACTTTGGCCAACTTTTCACACATAACACCACTCCTTGCCTTCTGCCTTTGCTTAAAATGTCCATGCTTAGAATGTTCTTTCCTGCCCCCAACTTCTCTACCCTCTCAAGCTTCGTTATACTCCTCTTTTCAGTCCTAAATATCACTTCTTCAGAAGAGTCTTTTCTCAACCCTAGCTTTGAGCTTTTCTTTATTATACCTACTTCTAGTCACTTGTTGTTCTTTCCTAAGAGGTTGTAAATTTCACAAAGGAGGCGTAATATGTCCTGTTCATTCTTATGTAATGAATACTGAATATGGCCTGGCATAGAGTAAGCATTCAGAAAAATTTTGTTGAATATTCATTGCAGATTCTCGTTAATAGATTCCTTAGTACATATATTATAATGTAATTTATGAAAAGAATAGATTTAGATTCAATTGATTTTTACATTAATGATTTTTATACAGTCATTTTAGGAGTAAAGCAAGGAATATTTTCATATGAAGTCATTTTTCTCACTAAGCACAATTATAACTTCAAATATGTTTCCACTGAAAAAGTGTTGACCTCAACATATGATATAACCATCCTTAATATTTCTATATTTACTTTAACAAGCATTATCTCTTTGCCATATGTATTTAATTTTTCAGTTTTGTATTTAATTCTCCTATGCCACTAATAGCTTAGTCAACCAGACACATAATTTCATATGTATACACATATTGAGATATAGAACAGAATCATTTCACAATCCACGAGAGTTTCCTCATGATTTGACATTCACTCATGGCTTGAGAGCCACTGATTCTGCCTTCATGCCAAGATTTTTAGGAGAGCAGTTCATATAGAAGAGCCAAGCAAAATGCCAGGAAAAAAAAAAAAAGAGTATGGTGACAGAAGGGGTCCTTAAAGTGACGGCTAAAAGACCGGGGTCCTGATCCTAACATGGTCATTGATTGGCTGTATGATCCTGGATAAGTCATTTGACCCCCTTGAGTCTGCTTCATTTGCGATAATAGTGTAAGTGACTTACACTTAACCTTTTTTTTTAATTTTATTTTATTATGTTATGTTAATCACCGTACATTACATCATTAGTTTTTGATGTAGTGTTCCATGATTCATTGTTTGCGTATAACACCCAGTGCTCCATTCAATACATGCCCTCTTTAATACCCATCACCAGGCTAACCCATCCTCCCACCCCCGCCCCTCTAGAACCCTCAGTTTGCTTCTCATTACACTTAACTTTTAATTGAGAGTAAATTTATCTCAAAAGTGTACTGTGCATATAAGCCTATATTTCTTAAATATTGTAAAGGATACTTAGAAGATAGGCATAGCCCTGGCCAAAGACAGCTTATCTTCTCCATATGGACCCAAACCAAAAGAGTCTAAAATTAAATAAGACATGCTATTGTACTTCAGATGATTAAGTGCCTAATGAACAGAAGAGACCATCAGTACTATAAAGTTTAGAGAAAAGTAGAACTTCTCATTAAATGGTAAGACCTCCTCTCTGTCAATACAATAATAATGAGATTGAGTTTAAAGTATCTAATTATGTGCTTGCATATAGAATATACTCATGAATATGTGTTGAATAAATAAATGAAAGACTAGATGGGTGAATCAATGAATCAGAGTGCTTAAAATATTGATTACACCTGCAGAAATATTTCTAAGTGTTTTATATGAATATGTATATGTATGTGTGTGTGTGTATATACATGCACATACACAATATATATGTATGTGTGTGAATGGGTCTTTCTCATAAATACAAAAATAGAATTTCATATAGGGAGAAAATAATTTTTTGAGAAATATTGCTGACTTAATTTATTAACTCCTTGAGATATATTAGAATTTTTGTATTATACCCTACACCAGATTATGTTCCAAATGATTAAAAGATTAAATGATGCCATAAATAAAAGAAAATATATGTGAATGTTTATATTTAGGGCAGTGAGAATACATTTTCTAAATTGTATCTAAAACCAAAGATAAACACCATAAAGGAAAATACTGATAGACATGACCGTGTTAAAATTTAAGCTGCACTATATCAAAACTTTAATAAGAAATATGCAAATGAAAAACTGGGGGCATTTTGCAATGGGTTTGACAGAGGTAATAGTCTTAATATAAAGGACTCTTTAAAATAAATAATTAATGAGAAAGAGACTTGCAACCTAAAGATTTTTTTTTAGGTAAAGACAAAGGACATAAATTTAAAAATTTACAAGAAAAAAACCTGAAAACCTGTTCTACTTCATCAGTTCTTAAAAATTCAGACAGAAACAAAATGTTTTGTGTTGACAAGGGTGTGAATAAATGGTCACTCAAATTCCCTGCTAGTAGGAGTATAATTGTGATCTTTTTGACCAAATAATTTAGCAATACCACAAGTATTAACAGATTTTAAAATGTGTGTACCCATTGATCCAGCAATTCCACTTTAGAAATGTAACTTAAAGAAATGAGCAGAAGTGTAGGCAAAGAGTACACTTTGTTTGTACATTTACAAACGTGGTCACCTAGGACTAACTTACAATTAGGAAAAATCAGAAATGGCTACCATAAGCATTTTGGCCAGGGCAGATGAAAAAAGTATGCAGAAATTTTTACAATCTTTTGTTAAAAGCAATTTGGTAATGTGCATCAAGAATTATATTTTTTAAATATTTATGCTCTTTGACATATTGATTCATTTGCTAGGAATTCCTCCTAAAGAAATAATTGGAAACACAGATAAAGCTAAATTTATGAAGATATTGCAATATTAGAGCAATTTATAACCCATTGCTGGATTATAAGCATTGGGTAAGCAAATGGTAGGGTCCTAAAGTAGAAAAGTATGTGGCAGTTATTCATGTTATTTACAAAATGTCTTCAATATCTTGGAAATACGCATATATCAAATGCTAAAGTGAGACAAAAGACTGTGTTTCAGGGTTCAAACCAACACTTCCCCACCATCTACTATGACTTTTGTAAGCTTCATTTTTTTACTTTATAAAAGGGGACATACTTGTGCATTCCTTACAGGGATGCCATGAGGATTAAACGAAATAATGAGTCTAAAGTACTTAGCGCAATGCACATACCACTCAATAAAAACTATTATTTTTTTTTTTAATGGGGCACACAATTCTATAAAAGGACGGTTGCAAGTGTCCGAATACACAGTGAAAGTAATTTACTGCAGCATTAATAGTAGTTATCTTGGACTGTTGCAATTACGTGACTTTTCTCTTCTTTCATGAATTTTTCTCCTTTCATAATTTTTAAAGGATATTGGTTTTGTGTTTGGTTTCATTGCATTTCCGAATGGTAGAGAGCAGACAAAGGATTCTGAAAGGAAAATGTAAATCAGACAGGCAGCAGTCGCCGCCGCCGCCAGGACGTGGGCCACCAGGACAGAGCTACTGTCAGCCAGCACCATCTGCCACGCAGCGAGTAGTCAGAGTCCTGGCTGACGACGTGGAGCCTGGTGGCCAGAGCAGTGGTTCTGCAGTTGTGATGTGTGGAGCCGGAGGACAGCGGAAATGCCAGGGCCCCACCTCCAGAGATTTTAATTTGGTAGGCCTGAGTGGGATCCAAGGGCTTGAATTTTTAATAACTATTCCACCTGTGATTCTCACTCACACCAAAATTCGAGAACCCTTGGACTAGAGCATGGTGTTAATAAGGCCCAAGTGCCAGACAGCATCCCCAAGGGACTTCTGTAGTTGGCCGTTTGTGTGCCTTCAGGCTGCACGCCCATTTGTTGCCATATGTCTAACCACGGCCGGGCCAGTGGGGAACATGAATGGAAAGGAGCAAATTATCTCCCCCCTTCTCTCTCCACTCCACACTCTCTTAAAGAAATCACCCCGAACATGTGCCCTATTAATGGCGAGTCAGCAATAACACCTTTGCTAGGCAGTCAGAGGGCATATTTTAAGAAGAAATGAGACCTTGACTGCTGTATACGGTGGTCGAGGAAGATTAGATGAAGCAGGTCATCCAAAAAGTCCTCAGTTTAATGGGGTCATGTTTAAGAGTGGAGGATACTTTTGCTTCTCCAACAGAGTTGTAGAGATTAGTGAGAGTCCATGGTTGTTTAGTGTTCATTTGGAATCCCTCAGCATTTTCCTTATGTTTTCACAGTATCATTTATTTATCTGCTGTTTTGTAACATTACCTTAAAATGTAATGTGCTATGGGTCTGAGTTCATCTGAAGTTCAGGGTGTTCCAACATACAAAATGAAGCTGACCCCATGGGAGTCAGAAGTTTTTTCATCCAAAATAGTATCAACCTCAGTGCACCCCATAAGTGAAATCTTTGCAACACTCAGATATCTGATTTTTACTTGCCCTTTTGCAAAATCCATTCATGTTTGCTTTTGAAGATAACTTTTAATTAAAATCATCCTGTGGATTTTACACTGTGTTCAGTTTTCAGTGGCAGGAAGCAGTTGTGTAATTTACATTAGAGTTCATTGGAATGCGCAGGAAGAATCATTTGCGCTCTCACCTTTTTAAAATGGAGCCCAATGGAGTGAGCTGTGTCATTTTGGTTTTCCTGTAGGTCTTACTCAACCTTGTTTCTTTTCTTCTGGATCCCTTTAGATGTGATTATTTTAAGCTTTGATACCTGTACCTTTGGTACATTCTTTTTGCTCATTCACTGTGGATGTGGATATCTCCGTCTTTACTTTGTTTCCTATTAGCAGATCTTTTTGCTTCTATAATGGATTAAATAATCTGGCTTCTTCCATGGAATGGAAACATCAAAAAACCTTGCCGTTTGTCACGAGTTTTCCTGTGCTATAATGAAGATGCATCTGATGGCATTGGGCTTATGCCATTGAAACCTGAAGGGAACAGTGGGTTTGTGTGGTCTAAGTACAAAGAGAACAGTCCTCACTATCGCCCCTACTTAGCTTTTCCGCCTCTTCTTTGAATTACAATTGTGAGAGCACTCTATTCATCTTTAAAATGGAGATGAAAATATGGATTTTGCAGGTTTGTCTGTAAATTAAATGATAATTTTTATAAAGAACCAGAGATATAGCAGGCATTTAATGACTTGTATCTATTATTATGAATATGTTTAAAGTAGATAGGAAAGTATAAAATGTATAGATGACACAAAGCAGAAAAAACTAGCTAATATAAGAGATAACAGAACTGAGATTCAAAGTTGTTTCAACAAATCTTACATTTAATAAGTACAAAGATACGGTATTCAGTTTCGGTCCCCAAAGTGGGCTACTAGTTGCCTAATTCAGAAGATACTTTAATCTCTTTGTTCTACTATAATTTACTGCAGTATTTGCCCCCGTCAACCACTTCCGCCCTCTCAGAACTTCCTACTCTCTTGACTCATTCTCCTTATTGTCTTCTTTGGCTCATCCATCTCTGTCTCATATATGTTCTTATCTGCTTCAGTTCATCCTCTCAATGGTGCCATTACCTAGGTTTCATTTTCAACCTTCTGATCTTCCCATAGTATATAATCTGCTTCCATGGATTTGACTATTAATTCAATGGTGAGCACCAGATTCACATATCCAATTGCTAAGTATCACCCAGTAATCCTATACCAACATTCTAAAAGAAAACCCATTGAATTTTCATAAAACCTCTGCCTTCAGTGAATTGGCCATTTTGGTGAATGGTATCATTATTTATTCAGACATACAAACCAGAATTCTAGACTCTTGAAATCTACTTACTGCCCCTACTACTCACTCAACAAACCAACTCCTGTGATTTTATTTCTTTAATATGGCATGCCTGTATCTCTTCCTTGGTCATTCTCCTGCCTCTTCCATAGTTTGTGCCTGTCGTGATTCCTACCTGGATTTCAGCGGACACGTCGCTGGCTCCCCTGGCTCCTTGCCACACTGCTCCCAAACCTGTTGTCAAAGTTGAGTATAGATTGGATTTTGAGGTAGAGACACCTCTATTTAGGTTAGATACACCTATATTTGCCAGTTTCATCTCTTATGGGCCAATTATTCAACTCATTGTAGATGGTTATGACATAGGGATAACAAAGTGCATATCATCAGGTTGTTGACACATTACATTTGGAAATGTATGTGATAGGCGGGAACTTCAGTAAAATTTATCTACTGTTATTATCGTTCCATGCAAATTTGATTGTGCCACTTTCCCTTTAATGATGCCCAATAACTTTAAAGATAAATTCAGTCTCATCTGCTTAGTTGATCAGTTCCCTGATGGCCTGGTCCAGCTCTAGACTCTTCTTTCATCATTGCTCATCTTACACCCTTCACACTGCACTGTTCCATTTCTAAGCTATGTCCTGGACTTAGAGCCGTCTTCGGTTTCTCGCCCTTTTCTCCCTGTCTGTCCTTATATATGCTCCTCCTGCATTTGGAAGACACTCTTCCCTGGTGACTGTGTTCTTTCCCATCAGAGCTCAGAGATTTCTTTGGCCTAATCTAGGTGACCATCTATTCTGGTTTATCAAGGATAGTCTTGGTATATAGCTGTTGTCTCCCTGTGATTAATATTAGTACCACCTTTTACTCTTGGGGCATTAGGTGATACGTTATACGGTCACCCTACCTAAACTCCCCTTGTTCCCAGGCCAAGCTAAGCAGGCCTTGCTTTCTGTGTCCATAGACTTCTGCACTCCCTTCTGCATTAGATTTATCACACTGTTTCATAAAGTCTCATCATTTTATAAATTTTCACTTATCTCTCTGCCACCGGGACATGAGCTCCTTGAGAGCATGAATTTCATCTCGTTTTCACATCATTTATTCGTAGCACAGTGCCTGGGAAACACAAAGTGTTGTATACTAATTATGGCATTCTACCTTCCTCACTCCACTTAAACTACCTATGAAACTAAATAAGGAAAGGTGCTTCAGCAGCATATGTAAAAATTAACGAGAAATAAGCGGAGTCTCTGTTGTGCTTGAAACACCAGTGGGACAGATGTGAACACCATAGAGAATTTTATTCATGGACCGTGTTGCCCTTTCTGTCCCTGCCTTGTTTTGTGCTATAGAACCAGTCACCCACTTCTCCATTCAGCTCCCTCTCCTGCACTTACTGTTCGCCACCTGCCATTAAACTCTGCATTAAAGACATATAAATGCTAATCAGTTTTTTTTGTTTTCAATCACTGACCAGGCCTCCAAACTTTATTCATTGTGTCCCACTGAGTAATTATAATAACAGCTAGCATTTATTGAGAACTTACCATACGCTGGGTCACCCTAAGCACGTTTTAGGTACTATATCATTCAATAGCATGAGGGGTAAATGGTGAGTATCCTTTGTGCTATATAGGCCATTTTGAACTGATGATTCCTTCTCCAAGCACCCCTGGACTTTTTTCCTTTTTTATTTTTTTTAAGATTTTATTTATTTATCTGACAGAGGGAGAGAGAGTGAGTGAGCGCAAGAAGGGGAGCAGCAAAGGAAGAGGGAGAAGCAGGCTTCCCACTGAGCAGGGAGCCTGATGCAGGACTTGATCCCAGGACCCTCAGATCATGACCTGAGCCAAAGGCAGACGGTTAACCAACTGAGCCACCCAGGAACCCCTGGACTTTTTTCCGTGACTCACATCCTTAATTGATCTCTCTCTCTCTCTCTGTCCATCTCCACCAGGGGTAGAAGGCAAACATTGTCTTCCTGATCTTCTTGTGTTGTGAACCAAACGATTTCACTTCTGGAAGGGATCCTATGCCAGCATCCTATCCAGGCTCTAGAGGACAAGTTTTAGGAATAGCTGCTCCAACATAAGCAACATAACCAAATGCAATCTATGCACACTGTTGGGATCTGATGCAACAAATTAACTGTGAGAGACATTTTTTTAATCTCAAGAGGAAATTTGAATACAGTCATGTAATGTGAGATGTTAGGGAATTATTGTTAATTTCATTAGGTGAGTTCATGTCATTACGGCTATGTGTTTTAAAAAAAGTTCTCATCAGTTAGGGATACATTCTGCAGATTTAAAAATGAAATAACCTGATGTTTGTGATATGCTCTAAAACAGTGTAACAAAAATTACAAAAATTAAAAAGACAAAAACAAAAAAAGATAAGACGAAGATGCCTGTGGTAGAAGACACAAGATGAGCAAACTATTGATAATTGCTGCGGTTGGGTGATGGGAAGAGGGTGATTCACTATACTACTTGTTTACTTTAGTGTGTGTTTGAAAATCTCATATTAAACATTTAACAAGGGGTGCCTGGTGGCTCAGTTAAGCGACTGAGGTTAGTTAAGCCTTCGGCTCAGGTCATGATCCTGGAGTCCTAGGACTGAATCCCACGTTGGGCTCCCTGCTCAGTGGGGAGTCTGCTTCTCCCTCTGGCCCTCCTCCCTCTCGTGAGTTCTCTCTCTCTCTCTCAAATAAATAAATAAAATCTTAAAAAAAAGAACATTTAACAAACGACGGTTCCTGGCACCCCACTTCAGTTGTGCTGAATCAAGATCCCTGGGAGGAAAGCTCTAGAATCTGCCTTCTTAGAAATCTCTCCAGGTAAATCTTATGTGCTTTAATATTTGAGAACCACTGGTTAAGATTTAAGATGACAGGATCACATCTGTCTCTTCCCAAAACAACAACTGCTACATCAAGACATCCAAAGAAAACCTTAACTTCCATGATGGAAATATCAACACATCGATCTCAAAGATGAATAACCATACCAGCAATTCTGCCGCTCGGACAGAGCCACGTTATAAAGGTTCAAAAATAAATCCGATCTATTTCATGAAATAGGAGACATGGTTTTAGAAATTACCTACTTTTTATACCTAATGAAATAAAAGAGGACATTGTCTCTATTGAGGAAAAGCAGGCCTGGGTAAGAAGAGCACACTACATAATGAAAATGACAATAACTGAAATAAAAATCTTATTTGAAAGTAGTAAAAAGCAGACCTGACATTGCAGATAATCAAATCAGCCATACCCAGAATACTGAGAAAATGAAATCATGGGTTTAAAAGATGAGACAGAATATAATGGGCATAGAGGTCAGTTATGAAGATAAAACTTATAGACTCAACAAATGGATCAAAATTAATCATTAAAGATGTAATAACGTGTATTTTAGACTTCTGGGGGGGAAAAGAGACCCAAAAATAGCAGCTGAAAGAGTTTCTCATGGCCCAGGTAACTTAGTAATCAGGCTAATGACACAAACTGTTTCTTGTTATAATTTTTCGATTATAGAAGATAGTGATGAAGAATTCCCTAAGTTTCACAGCAGAAAAGTTAGATTTCTTCAATAGGAATTATCATGACCTTTCGTCATAGGACTCACCTGCATTTTCATGGGACTGAAGACGATGGAACAACTCTAATATTCCTGCAGAGAAATCATGAGTTGCTCATATAAAAGGACATCCTCAGATGTGCAATATAGCAGAGCATATGTCACCCAAGAACTCCTTTTGCCAAAGTTGTTAACAATGAGTTAAAGTCATTGAAGAGAAATCAAGAAAAGGGTCTTCTATCCCCTGGGTCACATTTTATGGTAATATTCCACTGCATCAATGCCGAAGTCACACTTTCCCCCTCATTTCAATGTCACTGAAGTCAAGATGCACCTCCTAATCAATGAGGTCCTACAATTGCTGCATGATAGGTGACAATGCTGACGTAGTTGTCATCTCCTGCCCTTGCACAAACCTGGCTGGGATTCCTGTTGATGGATGATGGGATTCCTGCCTGAATGAGGGCAGCCCCTTGATTCACAAAACGAACCATTTCAGGGCAACAGGAGGAAGGAATACGAGAGTCCTGATTCTTGCCTGAAAAGCTTCTATTTGCATCTTCAAGAAAGATCAAGGAAATGTAAGCTTCAAAAGTTGCAAAATAGCTGTTAGTGGCTTGGGAGAAAAAACTGCAGATGGTAGAAGCACAGGGTTAAGGGTGTTGCAATGGGTTATGGGTATATCGGGGTTCATTATACTGTTCTCTCTACTAATATGCATCTCGGAATTTTTTTGAAATTAAAAATCTTCACAAATCAGAAGAAGGAGAAGGAGCAGGAAGGAGGGGGAAGGAGATAATGCATTCCCAATGCTCCTCATTGCTCAGAAGATGACACTGGGTAGAAAAGCACTGCTATTAGAACTCGGAGTTTCAAAATGATTCAGCAAAGTCAATCTAACCATTTAAATGCATACTTCTATTTCTATATATGCATAAGCGTAGCATGTGACACACACAAAAAGGCCTAGAGACCTTTTTTCATTAAGTATAAAATAAAAATTCTTATAAGAAAGCATTATGTCACGATTTAATTTGAAGTGATTTTTTTTTTCTTCTTTAGTGGTACATACAATGGCATTTCTTAGATTCTGTGAATGGTAGAAATAACTATTATTTATTAAGCATTTGCTATGTCCAGGACATGATTTGAAGGGCATTCCATATCTTATTTATTAAAAGTGAGGTTTTCTTATTATACTCACTGTAATTACAGAGGGGGAAATGGAAACACAGGGAAGATAAGTCACGTGATACGTATCTCACAGCTAGTAAGTGGCAGAGCCAAGAGTCAAATCTAGGCAGTCTGACTCCAGCAGCCAAGGCCACAATCAGTCTGTCACTGCCTCTGAATGACTTAAGGATGAGGAGTGTCTGGTACCCACTTTACCTTTGTACAAGTAAGGAACTGAGGCCCAGAGGACTTACGTATCTTAGCAAGAAGTATGTAATAAGCTAGTGATAGATTATAGTTCAATCTTAGTCTACATTCTTTTTGTCTTATGCAGCCTCAACAACCACAAAGAACCACACACATTGTGAATATTCAGACCCTTCACACACACACACACACACACACACACACACACACACACACACACACACACACAATTCCCATTACTGCCAACACTGGCAGGAAATAAAGCAAAAGGAAGGTAGTCGGTTTTAAAGGAGAGCCGGGCTGTTAATGTCACTTAATCATCACCACAAGGCTTCATTAGCAATTTCCTATGTAATAGCCAAAGAAATAATGTCTTGGAGACAATAGGTAACTTGCATCAAGCTCCAGAACTATTATATGGCAAAATACGAATGCAGACTTAAATATAGTTGCATCCAAAGCGGATGGTCTTTGATTTTTCCAAAGATAATTAAATACAGTTACTAATTGCTGAAAGGAAACATGTTGCCACAGCAGAGGTTACATGCTGGCAGCTTGCATTTCAGTTTTGCCCACACATGTAGTTGCTTTGTCATGTGCAATGTTTCTTTTAAAAAACTGTATCAAATTTAAATACTGAGAGATCACCTAAAATCTGGATTTGGGGCAGAACCAGATCTGAATTCTTAAATGGGAACCATCAGCTGGACCTGACTAGCAATTGCTCCTGTTCCCCAGTTCACTGAGACCCCAGCACTCAATTCCTTTTGCATCCAGTGCACTTCATTGGTTGACTCTGCCTGCCTGGCCCCTATGGGCTTTGATTCTGTGACCTTGAATCTAAATGATTGTTATAATTCAGATGACCATTTACTTGAAAACGTAACCTGTGACAGATTATAAACTAAGTATTTTTCTTAAGTTAAAAGCAGTGGTAACATCTATTTAGTGATGTTTAGAATTATTTTAGAAGGGTTTTTTTTTTAAGATTGATTGATTGATTGATTGATTGATTGATTTCAGAGAGAGAAAGAGAGAACATGTGTGGGAGGCGCAGAGGGAGAGAGAGAATCCCAAGCAGATTCCCCACTGAGCACAGAGCCCTATGCAGGGCTTTACCTCAGGACACTGAGATCATGACCTAAGCCGAAACCAAGAGTTGCTGCTTAACCAATTGCACCACTCAGGTGCCCTGGTAGTTTAGGGTTTTTTTTGTTTGTTTGTTTTGTTTTGTTTTGTTTTTAAGGGATCCAGATCAAGCAAGTGCTCCATCCCTTCTTTTTAAATTGGGAGTTATATTTGTGTCTCAAAAATTAACAGATTTTTATATTCTACTTTCACATTTTATTGGTACCCTGAAGGAGGATCAACATTAAAATGTTAAGATTTAGCAACTAGTTACAGTTGGATATTTAAAGGTTAATAATATTCTTGAGAATCCAGGTTGTATTTTTAAGATGTACATCAGCAAATTTACTGAGGGAATTTTAAAGGCTTTTGGGGAAAGGGATTTTTGTGAGTCCAAATAACTACAGTAACTGAATGGATTTTTTTTTTTAGATTTATTTATTTATTTATTTGAGAGAGAGAGCACAGAGGGGGAGTGAGAGGGAGAAGCAGACTCCCTACTGAGCAGAAAGTCTGGATTTTCTTTTCTTTTTCATTTTTTCTACTGAAAAGCTGGGGGCTTTTTGAGATAAGTCCTTTTTTATTTATTTTTATTTTTTTAAAGATTTTGTTTATTTATTTGAGAGAGAGAATGAGATAGAGAGAGAGAGCATGAGAGGGGGGAGGGTCAGAGGGAGAAGCAGACTTCCTGCTGAGCAGGGAGCCCGATGCGGGACTCGATCCCGGGACTCCAGGATCATGACCTGAGCCGAAGGCAGTCGCCCAACCAACTGAGCCACCCAGGCGCCCAAGATAAGTCCTTTTTTGAAAAGGGTTTTTTTGCTTATTAAAATCCTCTATTAGACCCTAAGTAGTTACCAGTATTAAAAGAAGAGAAGTGATGTTGATATTTCTACTCAGAAGACCTATCCTTTGTTTCTTTCTTTTAAAAAGAGAAATAACAATAAAATGTCATGTAATGTTTAGATTTGTTTTCATATTTACTCTGAGGGGGCAAAAACCCTTATCTTTGAAAGTATCACTTAAGTTGATATTGCCACTTATTACTAACAGCTGTCGGTGGCTGACCATGGTACTCTGGGAGGCTGAAATTAATCCTGGACAAACACCAAAAGAAATACAAGTAGAGGAAGAATAAAGGTCAGCTTCCCAGTCTGCGTAGGGAGAGCCCATCTGAAAAGTGGTCTCATTCCTCTCCTGCTTGTCTCCAAATCCATCAGTAAGAAGTAGGGAATTATAAAAGATGAAATAACGCAAGTAGAAATAGATGTTCTAGTATTTTCTTTAACTCCCCTAATGGGCCACTTTGTGCCCTCTTCTTAATTGTGTCCATTTCAGCATTTCCCAAAGTCTATTCTATGCAACACCAGCTCAATGTCATTTTCATAAGTATGAGACATGGTTTAATTGTCAAGTAAGTTTGGGAAATGGTAGGTAAGAATTAGACAGGTTTCCTTGCCATGTGACTTCTCAACTTTAATACAGATGACTCCTTGCGAGTCCTTACAAGGGAGAGCACCTACTACTGTAGGGCTATTATTCCAACAAGATTCCTTTGTGAAACCCCCTTCTATTCAAGTTTCCTGAAGATCGTCTTTGCCTGCTATTTGTCAGTTCTTTCAGTAGGGTTCCCATATAAGCCTGAAAAGATCCTGGGCATCAATTCCCAACCTCTTTGTATTACAAACCTTTCATCTCATTGACTCTCTCCTTCTTTCCCGGGACCATGTTTTCCCCTTCACACCGAGAAGCTAATATCTTTTTAAATTAACCCTGCTTGGGTCTTAGCCTCCGCTCCCTGTCACCTCCATGCAACTAGTCTCTCTCGGCTTTCCACAAAACTTGCCAGCCTAGCTTCACTTCCAGTTTCCTGCATGAATCTTGATGTTAGTTGAAGGTATTTAAAATAGATCTACTCCACAATTTGAGACTAACCACAAATTCACTTTTCCTGCTTAGTCTCAGTCATGTATAGGAATGCCTGTTTTGATAACCTTCTTATTCCTAGGACCCAGGCCCCACTTGGTACTCCATTGATGATAACCAGGTGATTGCTAACCTGCCTGGCACCTGACAATTTCAAGAAAAATATTTTAAACTCTTGCTATACAGGGGATATGAGTGTCAGGAATTCAAACAAGGCAAAATGTAAGTTAAGTTCTGTTCAGGAACTACTGTGGTGTACCATTTCAGTCAGAACTACTGTAGTGTAGTATTTCAGTCATTAAAAAAAGCAAACAGGGTGGCTGGAGGGGAGGTGGGTGGGGGGATGGGCTAGATGGATGATGGGTGTTAAGGAGGGCACTTGTCATGTTGAGCGCTGGGTGTTGTATGTAAGGGATGAATCACTAAATTCTATCCCTGAAACCAATATTACACTATATGTTAACTAACTAGAATTTAAATGAAAACTAAAAAACAAAAAAAACCAACAACTTAGATTTGGTCTATCCACCTTCTGCACTGCTAGCCCTGCACCCTTAGCAGGCCACTGAAGTCCTAGTTCCCTCATCAGCAAAATTAGAATAACAGTATATTCCTCAAAGGTTTGGTTGGTTGGTTTAAGAATCAAATGGCTTTTAATACACATAGAGTGCTTGAAATAGAGTACTTAGAATGGTCCTGGCACATAATACGTCCACAATAAATATAAACTTTTATCACTGTTACTGTTTTTAAACAATTGCATTAGGTATTTTTCTGAAGAAACTTGGACTTTTTCTGCAGTTCAATGAAAATCGGATATTTTCATCTGATATGTTCCATTTGAGGGTCGAAAATTGCACATTTTGTTTCTGCTTTCAATATTCTTTAGTATTTCTTCATAGTGATTATTCTTAATATATGTCATAAGAGTACAGTTGAAAAGTAGTGTTGACCCATTTTGATCTATAAAGTTTGGATCCTCATAATTATCTTATCCATTTGTTTGTGTTTTCTCCCCTTTTTTATAGTGTCAACATACCAGACTGTACAGATGCATTCTCTCTTGCCAGAATGTTTCTTTTTGAAGGCAACACTACAAATGACTCACAAACATATTCATCACTTCTTTAGGTTAGCTTGGTATTTGTTTCATTTTGTTTGCTCTTTCTTTTGCTACAATTGTGAAATATGATTTGGCCATCAGATATTAATAACTTAGTGCATTTAAAGTTTGGCAACATTTATTTTAAAGCTTAGGCTGTCCATCATTCACTAAGCAGTGTAAATATTTTCCCTTACCCTGTAGGCTCATGAGCCATCAAATACCGTACTAAAACAGTACTGATCCTGCAGCAAGGTAAAAAAGAAGGCTAGCAATAAGGACAATGTGATTTAACACTTTAATATCTAATATTAGATCCAAAGTCCAATATAAAATAATCTAATATTTAAAATTCAATATCTTCTGACTTCCCAGTTCTGAAATCACTTGAGTAGACTAGTGCAATCCATTCAGGACAAGTAAATTTTCCGCTGATATGGTACGGAACTAATATTGAGGAAGATCTGAAATGGCTTAAAATCAATCCTTATATTGGTTCCTGTTAGTGAGAGTTAACCACAGCAGATTAATGAAATTAGAAGGTGAGGGACAAAGGAGACATTCATCCAATAATTTTAGTTGTAGAGTATCCTGGCTACTAACTGAAAAGATTTAGCCAGTAAGTTGAGTTTTTGCATTGAGAATACATCCTTTGTTTCCAAAATTACAATGTAGATAGTAGCAACTTACTTTCACACTTAGCCCTTCTTTCCTTTTCCACTACATTTCTTTGCACTCTGTCAACAAACCCTGATCATTCTTAAAAGTGCATTATTTACTTCTCTTCCCCATTTAAGCTATCTCATTTTGCTTGCTTTCATTTTCAGATTTCTCCAATGAGTGTTTTGAACCCTCTGCCCTCCTGTTTGTTTTTAGCATTCCACACTCTCTACTAAAATGGCTCTGCCTCAACACTCTATCATAACGAGTATTTCCAAGGTCACTGAAAACCATTTTCAAGACAAATCAAAAGATTTTTCTTGCTCCTTATCTTCTCTTGAGTATCTGGCACTCCTGATCCCCCTTTTTTTTTCTTTCTGGCATTTTAAAGATTTTTTTTTTTTGTATTCTCTAGGATATTGAATTGCCTTTTCATTTTCTTGGAGGTCAGATTACATTTTTATTTCTCTCCTTGTACACGCATTCAAATATCTATAGAGCCCTGAGTTATATTTATTAACTCAAATATGGGTTGTAAGCTGCCAATGAAAACAGCTATAACTAAATGGTATTTTCAGATTTATGGAAAAATACATAGACTCTTCCTTCTTCTAGCGGAGTTGATCAATAGCCTATTTGGTGGGTCTAGAAAAGGTTCCTCCAGAAAGAGTAATTCCATCCTACATGCCTAAATTCTGGAATAACTTAATGATAGTAGAGTTGAAGAATTTCTGATTACCTTTCTGGAGGCACATAAATGCATTCTTGTTGCAGTTTGATTTTTAGCATTATATTCTTTTTCATGTAATTTTTAAAGATCTTTTTGGTCCTCGTGGCTGATCTCTCTTTGGTCTTCCCAATCATGAAAAACACAAGGCTCAGACAATTTTTCAAAGGCTCATTATTACTCTGGTTCTCGTTTGAGGCTTTGTTTTCACCAGTTGGTCAGCCTGTGCTTTCCATTCCCTTTCATACTCATGTTGCTTTATTATTATTATTATTATTATTATTATCATCAATATTATTTTGGAGAGGTTCTTATTCCCCTTCCTGGATGCCTGCCCAAAAGAGACCTCAAGTGCCCATTGGCATCAATGACAAAAGTCACTTCAAACTAGGCCAGGAGAAGTAGAAAGGACCTATATGAGCATTCACTTGGAAAAGGTTTGTTTCCTTCATCACATCTGGTTGGTTATTCAAACCAGTACTGTCTGATAGAAATATAATGTGTCCATATAGGTAATTTTTACCTTAACAAAGGTAAAAAGAAACCAGTAAAAATGATGTTAATAATATGCTTTATCTAACTTAATATATCCAAAATAATTGTCATTTTAACATGTACCAGTATGAAGTTATCAATAAGGTATTTTACATTCTTTGCTTTTTGTACTATGTCTTTGAAATCCAGTGTGTAATGGTCTACATTGACCATAGCTACCACAACAGATTTGATCCTGAGAGGTAGGTATAGTATTCAGTGAAAGCCATCTGGGGATGTTTTTATATTTGTCACAGAGGGCACCTTGAGACCTTGTACAGTTATCCTGTAAATAACTTTCACACCTCCGTTTTACTAATCCACTTCGAAGAACTGAGTGCTAAATTATCTGGTGGCGCAGTGGACCCTGAAAAGGAGGCTTTTGTGGGATGACAAGTTGTAAGGGGCATAGATGAGAATAACAACAGTGACAGTGATGGCAATGATGATGATGATAGTAATTGCTGGCATGTACTGAGGTCTTACCGTATACCAAGTACCATCTTAAGCTCTTTTTACACATTAGCTCATTTAGTCCTCACAGAAATGCTGTGAAAGTATACCCTGATTATTCTTTTTTTTTTTAACTTTCCATTTACTTATTTGAGAGAGAGAGGGAGAGGGAGCATGAGTGAGGGGAGGGGCAGAGGGAGAAGCAGACTCCCCTCTGAGCGCAGAGGGGCTGGATCCCAGGACCCTGAGATCAGGACCTGAGCCATAGTCAGTCGCTTAATCGACTGAGCCACCCAGACACCCCACCCTTATTGTTATTACACATGCTCGTCTTCACTATAGGAGAGGTTGATGCTCCTTGACAAGAGTGACCATTTGTTCCAGTTGTCCAGGCTTGAGAATGATGATTCTTTGTCCAGTGCTAATACTCCCATGCATTAATAGTTTGCAGCTAACAAAGCTTATCTCTAAGTTATTGTGCCTATTTTTACTGGTTCTATCTACTTTCTAACACTTAGCCCTGTTCATTCTTCCATTCAAGTTCCTTCCACTTGGAATTTGTACTTTGTCTTCTACTCTTTTGTAGACTACTTTAGGGAGGATAACATACCTTGTTCATTCCTCAGGTTGCAATTCCCAACTCTAGCCTCTCGTTGAAATACAGTTGTCTCCACTTAGCTCCTGAATAATATTCACAGCTTCTTGCACTGGCTCCTGAGGGTGCTATTTTGCCCTCCAGGCTGTCAGGTGTTCGTTTTATAAGCTAGAATAAACACATAGGAAACCAGCGAGATTTGTAATGAAGTAGGCGGCAACTAAAAGAAGATAAAGAGGGGAAGGAGGAGAAACCAAGAGAGATTGAGGGAGCCTGTGCAGACCAAGTTTGGAAATAAGTTGATGGGAGCTTGAAGTTAGGGAGGAAAAACTTGGAGATCAGTAAGTATGCATGTGGGGTATTTAGAGAGATGAGGATGGAGGACTTTAAAATATTTTGTCGTACACTATGAATAGCATCTCTGTGAGATTTTCTTGATTTTCAGTAACCCCGGATGTCACACTAACATTTTGCAAATGGAACTTTGCTGGGATGAGGCAATAAAGGAGTCCCAATCGTATACTGGTTTCAGTGGAAAACTTTATCACCACCATTTTTACTGTGTGCAGGCTAACTTGGTATCACCACTGATTCTTTCTTTTCCTTTGTTCTCCACCTCCAATCAGTCTGTTCCGTTGAATCCAGTTCCTTGTTCTCACACCGACATTATTAAAGCTTCCTTCCTTACCTCCAATCTATCCCCCTTTCATTATATCCTGCACTGCAGTCATTGTGACATTCCACTCTTTCTGAGGATGTCTCAGTCCCTATCCTAGACTTCAGTGGAAATAGAGTCACCAGGCCGTAAGTCAGTTCTGGACCCTGTCCGGCTCCACAATGAATATCTTGATCTGTAAGTGAAATACGAACTAGTGTTTGAGATTTGGGCAGTACAATAAAAAGAAAAATGAAAGATCATGCTTCTTCTTTACCTGATGCCCCAGAAGTGATTCATGCAGCAGATAGTTGAATTAGAGACATATAATTGCTTCTTCAATTTTGGAAAATTTTCTTATTTTATTAAACGGAAAAGCTGGTTACAGAAATAGCTTGTTTTACATTCATTTATATGCTCTTTCTATATTGACTATCTACTTACTGCGTGCCGGGAACTGTGCTGGATACAAAGGTAAGTAAGGTGTTTCTGGTATTATTTGCGTACTCACTCCAAGAATTCTAACTCTTGCTTTTTGATTCTTCTTCATGACTCGATTGAGATAACTCCTAATATTGCACTCATCTTGAACCTTTTGTTTTCTCTAGAAAGGAATCTAGAAAACTAATGAAGAAAGTTAACTGTGTATGGGCCATTTGCTCTAAAGACCACGCTTTTTCTTCTCCAATTAATCAAGCACAAAAGCTTCTAGTGCCCTAGATTTTAGTGCCCTCTAAAATCAACTTCACCTTGTATATTTAAATTTCTCTCCTACCACCTCCCAGACTCCCAAACATTAGGTTCATCTTCGTCTTTACAGATAGACTTACATGATTTATCTTGAATAGATTCCATGACATTTCTGGACCTCGGTTTTCTCATCTGTAAAATTAGAATAACAGCTGCCTCACAGGTAATGGTGAGGATTAAATGAGAGGACAAAGATAAAGCCCGTCTCACAATTCTTAACCATGAGAGCTGTTCAGTGATCATTGATCCATTCTCCATTCCAAAAACAGAATGTCTTCCTCACCAATGCAAATCTGAGACATCTTTGAAAACCAAGACTCTGCCTGCTCTCTTTCATCATGACTTCCTGGCTTTTATACTTTTTAACAACACATTTTTGCATGTATTATCTGCATATTAGAATATTATTAGCTGCTACTTCATTCCTATATAACCTACCCAAAATAGCCCTCTATAATACATTTTCTTATTTTCAAACTGATACATCTCTCTCAATTTTGTCTTGCCACTACATTATAGCTGATAAGGAAGAATCAATCTTATTATAAACTAATCTATAAGGTCTAACATAATGCTTAGCACATGATAGCTGCTTGATATTTTTTGTCATTTAATTTACTTTGGTTCATGATGGTGACTCTGGTAGGCTAACAGTCACTTTGCCTCACAAATAAATGATGATTATATTTATTGTTGATAATACACCAAGAGTGCTGTCAATATAATAAATACTGGTATGTTATTATACACACACACTCACACACATACACACCCCTCAGGTGTGAACTTGGGTAAGAAAATTTAGAGAAAATTTATTTCAAGTTTGGATATTCTGAGAATAGGTTACCTTAGGGGAGAAAAGGGAAGGAAATCAATCAAAAAGAAGAAATAGGAAGGAAAAAAAGTTGTTTTAGTTCAGTGAGCCCCGAAATACACCACCTATGGCCCAGACCATGGCCAAATTTTATGATCCTGGAGTCTATACAGTTCTGGGGGCCCTCTTTTAAAAAGAGAAATGCAAAACTTCAAACACAAAATTAGGCAGCAGGCCTAAGTAGCACCAGGTGTAATCAAGTGGCTCTGAGGTGTCAGCTTCATTAACTTCCTAATGAATCAGCCTCTGGAGCCAGGTTAGATTTTCAGGACCTCTGTGAGTAGGAGAGCCATTTAAGCGGCAGCACAATAAATGAACACCACTTCCTTGTTTCCCAACAAACTTGTTCTTCACCCATTTCCACTTACCGCACCTTACATTTTCCAGCGATTTGTACCACCGAGGCACTTCTATGCCTGGCATTGTAAAAATTATAACCTCCCCATTCACGGCTTCTTCCCTTCATTTTTATTTTATTCTCCATAATCGCCCGAGAACAAATCAAACCCGTGATGTTCAGCAACAGCTATAAACTCAGAAGGATTGTGTGGGTTGGAGAATGAGGAAAAAGAGATCTTCAGCCTAAAGCCACTAGAAGAAATACGGCTGTGACTGATGGAGAAAAATGAGGATAAAATGAACACCAGGAAAGACTGGGACATAATTGCAGTCATGGCATTTGTCTATGTCCTTCAACTTCACCAGAAGTCCCAGTAACTATATCAATCACACACACAGGCACTCTGCACTGGGAGTTGGACTTCTTGGTTTTATTTTGTTTTACCCAGTATATGACATCATACCAATTCATCTACACCTTAGGATGCCAGATAGTTCTTTAAGCTTGGTGATCTATTTGATCCCAAATCACCAACCTCTGGGCACATCCCTCCCATCTTATTCCATACTGTCAAACCTACTTAATTTATCCTGTTTTCTCCCTGTCTTCCTGTCTTTCTGCTTTATTTTTCTTATATTCATAAATTGTTGTTGCATACTTATTATTTGGTAGTTCTTCTCCTCACAGAATTCTGGTTGGGGGAAAAATAAACAATTGGAATTTAATATGATGAACTGCATGATACTGCATATGGTCCACTATATGGTACATATATATAAATACTCATGGGTTGGTGTGATTGACTTATGAGTATGAACATGAGTGAGTAAAAAAAAAGTACAGAGGCCAGATTTTGAAGGACCTTACAAGCAAGCTAGGCTAAGGAATTTGAATTGTATTCCTGAGGGTAATGTGAAACCCATTAAAGAGCTTTAAGAAGGGGGCATGATACAGTTAGATTTGGATTTTTTTTTAAAATATTTAATTTATTTATTCACGAGAGACAGAGGGAGAGAGAGAGAGAGAGAGAGAGAGAAGCAGGCTCCCAAGGAGCAGGGAGCCCGATGCGGGACTCGATCCCAGGACCCTGGGATCATGACCTGAGCCGAAGGCAGACGCTTAACCATCTGAGCCACCCAGGCACCCTAGATTTGGATTTTAGAAAGACCACTGCAGAAGCTATGAATAGAATAGATCACAAGAGGATAGTATAATATGGAGATAGTTCATTTAAGAAGCTGTGACAGTAATTCAAGAGAAAAATATTTTTTAAATATTTAAAATATTTAAAAAACTAAAGAAAACATTGGCAGTGTGAACAAAGCTGTGGTGATGGGTTGCATCTAGAGAACTTTCTTGGCTGGTATACAGATTGAGGAAAAAGAAGGAAAAAAGATCATTCCCATGTTTCCTGCTTAGGACATGGAAGAATTTGATGTCATTCTCAGAATCAACAAATACAGAAGGAAGAGCATTTTTAATGCTAACTACTAATTATTGAGCACTGACTGTATGCCAAGGAGATGCTAAACACTTAACATACATTATGCAACTTTTTCTCAAGTTAATATCATGAGGTACATATTATTATATTGAATTTAAAGAAGAAGAAATCAAGGCTCAAAAAAGTCAATTTGCTTGTCCAAAATTACATAATAACTAAGTGGTAGAGCTGGGATTCAAACCTAAGCAGATTTAACCCAGAGCCATGGTTCTTAGAAACATTATACCAGTGTTTAGCAAAGTGCGGTCCAGATTGATCCAGGGTAATTGTCAAATTAGGCTTCTGGGTCCGGTCCAGCCTGTTGAACTGACATTCCTGATGGATGGATGGAGACTGGACTTACCAGGTATTTCTTATGCACCTTAAAGTTTATATAATTACAGCAGTACATACTATATGTTACAACTTGGTGGGAGGAGAATGGCAAATTTTCTTTTTATATGGAGATTTTAGGGTATGGAGAATGCCGCCCAGATTGCCATAGGGGTGGAGTGCAGCAAATATTTTCAGGCTGGAATTTGACGCTGGGATGGTTTAAATTAGGATTCTCAGTGTTGGTAAGCTGGTTTTGCTGCAAACTCTCCAAGGTAGTTTGGATGAAGTATCATATGCAAGAAAGGTGGTGGAATGAAATAAATTGTCACTGAGCTGAGCTGTCCCCCAGATCCCTCTCCTTTTCTTGTTCGGTGGTTTTGACACGTGCCTCCAAATTTGCCCCAAGCATGAAATGTCTTTGCGTGTTTTCCTAAAAATGCTTGCAAATACTTTTTGCATTTTATCCCATAAAATGTCTGTTTCTAATATAAATACATGATTAATTTTGTAGCAAGGGGTAAAACGGACACTCCAGGAAGTCACAGTGTTGTTGGTGACTCTGTTTACGCTCAAGAACACCCAGTGCTCTCTCCAGGAGCTTGAGTCACCAATGGGAGGAACATGTGATTGTCTCTTGCACAGATCTAGGCTCCATTAGTAAATTGCAAACCTTTTCTTGTATAATTTCTGTGTTCTTCACAATGTTTTTAACATGGTAGGCGCATACTAAACAGCGAATGAATTTGGAAGAGGGGAGTTTGAAAGAAATACGGAGTATGAGAAATCAGAATAGACTCACAAGAAACCAGTCATTTTTGAAAAGTGCCACATTAGGAAGTTCTCTTTGTGCCTCTCATGGTTAAGTGATCATTTCAGAAGAAGATGCTTTGGTCTCCCTAACCTCTCTTACAGAAAAGCTGGAGGCTTTCAGAAAATGGACTTCAAGTGGTTCTTGGACTTGTTTTCTCACTTGAGAGAGGAAGGAACCAGTTTTTGAGAATCAAGTCAGAACTTTCAGGATCCAAAATGTTCAAACCAACTCTCATAGTGCATGATAGTGTCAGACTCAGAACATGCCCATCTTCATATTTTAACTCCCCTCAAGTTACTTTAACTTAAAATGCCGACAGTCCACTTCAGCTTTGTGGTATTAACGTCTAGATGTCTGTTTCAAGATCATCAATAAAGGCAAAACACTGTACCAAAGATTTTTAAGTAGTATTTTTTAAGACAATAAATTTTAAAAAGCAATTTCCCTACCAATTATAAAAGTGTCACTTTACTACAGTATTTTTCTGTAGACATTCACTCTCAAACTAACTTGATTCCATTAGTATTTATTTCTTTTTCCAGTCCATGTAAAATAATGATTTGGACTACTATATAAGAATCCATTTTTGTGGCTCCTTTGGCTTGAGAATGTATTTGGCTCCTTCTTAGAAACTTGGTCATCTTGGTCTGTGTAGCCTTTACCAGTTTGAGAATCCTGAACATAATCCTCTGTGGGGATTTAGACAGGTGTCTATTATGGCCCATAATCTGTGATATGGCCTCTAGCATTCTTGTTTCAGAAAGGTTAAGCTCTCCCATCTTTATTCCTGAGTAAAAAAGTCCACATGATGTTAGTATAGTCAGGGAGCCGATTGAAACAAGCAACAGCTTCAATCAGGCCTTATGCCTGTGTCTCTGCCAGAAAGAAATCTTTGTGATGAGCAAGGGGGTCCATTAGAAAACAGAGCAGTTGGTTTTTAACTCAGGAGTTACAAAAGCAAAACTCTATATCCTCTATTATGCTTAGAGTGGCCATATTTCCCAAAGTAAAATTTGGCCCTCATGCTCTGGCAAATATATAGGTACTTTTGTACACAGCACTTTCAGAATATCTAAAGTTGGGACAGTCCCGTAATATTCAAGTCTGTATTGTTACCATGTGTATACCCCACATTGGGACCCAATTAACAGGGTAGGTTATAAGTGAGATTGTACTGCGGTTGTTAGAGATTCCTGCCCTTTATGTACAAAGGGATAATGAACAACTGGAAACATGCTGCCTTGTGGACCTACGTGAGGATATGAAGAGTTTATCCCCATAGCTGTGGGTCTTCAAGGCCTGTCAGTACTGGGGGTACTGACACTTATCTTTCAGATTTCTGGAGAAGGTATCCACCATCTTGAATTAGACATACCTCTGGTTCTGATTTCTCTCTCTTCTTTCCATCGCCAGTAACAAAGCTATAAGACCTGGAGGTGGCACCTCAGCCTGAGGGATGAGCATCAGCTCTTGGACTCAGAATAGTCTGAGGGTCTTCAAAAGAGTCATAAAAGGAGGGGCTTCCTGTGTTATAGCGAGGCAAGAATCTAGGACTTAGGGAAAGGAGTGACCAAGAAGTTCCAAAAAGGGCCTGGGAGCAGGGGTTCCTAACCACAAAAAAAAAAAAAAAAAAAATTACACCAATGAAAGAGAAGAAAAGGAAGCCATCTCCTCAAGATGATAGCCTAGTCCAGCAGTTAAAACATGGTGCTCATGGTTCATCTCTCTGAGAGATGAGCAGTAGACTCTGCCATCTCTTTCTTCAGCCTTTTATAGCCTTGCTCTGGCAAAAACAGCAATATCTATTTCAAAGTCACAGTGGAAACAGGTTGGGAGAGCTATCCCAGAATACCATTTCTGCTTCCTTTACCTATGTGTCTTTTTTTAAATGTCACTTAGTGATCAAACAAGCAAGGACACGCCAGAAGCAAATGGGTGTGAGGCAGCTCCGTCTCACTGTTTTTCACAATCAGTCTAAGTGTTAACCCAAATGCTTCTCACCAGCACTTGTAAGTACATGCCTCCTTGGCACATAACGTACAATTCGGTGGCAAACCTCTTATGAGAATTCCCGACATTTCCAACTGTCATTGCCAATAGTCTGCCAGTAAGGTAGAGCTTGGAAGGGTAAGTTTAAAATGGTAGGAACCACAAGTATTATGTTAATACTGCTTATGCAGGATTTTCTTTTTTAACTCTGAAAGGTCTAGCAGATCTCTGTTGAAAGGATCTGCTTGTCAAAGTATCTCTTGCCAAAAGGAAGGTAATTCCATTAATAGACAAAATAAAAACATGTCTCCAATTTTATTTATCCTTTTAAGTTCTGAAAGCACATTAAGGAAGAGTAACATTCCACTTTGGTTACAAAGTGCTAATTAATAACTAACTTCAATTCTCCCAGAGGTAAAATAGTAACATTTTTTAATGAAATTAAGCATCACAATCTTCATCTTCTAATTGTTATAAAAACACTTAGCAGCAATATCTGTTTAATTATTTAGGCATCTCTTAATGGTGTAAATATTATCAGCGCAGTCATAAATACTTTCTGCTTTGTCCATAGACAATCAGTTAAGGATCTGTTGCTTGTAAGACTTAAATTAAGACCTATTTAAAGCTGCCTGCTGGCCACAAAATAATTACTTACACTTGCTAATGCCTGAATCTGTTAGATTTAGCAGCAAGAAGTGTTCTTTGCTTTCACAAGTAGGGGAAAGTAATTTTTCTTATATAAAATTCATTGTTAATGGTATTAGGAAGGATTAGGGTGGGGTTGAAGTAGTTGAAATTTTAATTAATCTAATCCTTTTAACAGCAATTGTTTTCATATTGATAATTCTCTGTAACAACAGTATTACAGATCACACCCATGTGAAATATTTACACGAAATATTTTAGCATATAATCTCTCCTCCAGCTTTCTCTTTCTAGGAACAGTAAGGTTTTCAGCTTCTTCAGCTTTCTCTTTTTTTTCTTTCTCTCTCACCACAAACGCAAGCTTTTTTCTAGGGGACCAAAATGAAATCTTCCCCCCCCACACACACACACACTAATTTTCTCTCAATATCATTGTCTCTCAGTAAGTTATGTTAATGGTCATCAAATCATGAATCTCCTAAAAGAGCATGAGGCTATGAAATAAAAATGGTTCAGTTGATTTTTTGTTTTTTTTGGATCTACAGCCATTTGGTCTAGATTCTCATTAGAAATGATTTGTTTACTCATCCATTTCAATAAATCGCTATGCTGCTGAAATTATCACTAAGAGTAGAGTTGGATGAAGGACGAAACTGTCATTCTGGTCAAACTCTGATCATCTCCGGTGTAAATTGGGAATTGTTCTTAATCTGCTCAAATGTCACACTACCCAGGAGAGACTTTCTCTGACCTCCCAATATAAAATTACCATCAGTATCCCTCCCCCAACACCATTCTCCCCTTTAATTGGTTTTATTTTTCTCCAGAGCAGTTACCACCACCACGTAGCATTATGAAACATTATGTATTTGTTGGTTTAGTGCATCTCCCCCAACTAAAATGGAAGCTCTGCTGAAAGCCAGGACTTGGATTTGTTTACTACTGCATCTTGAAAGCCAAGGCAAGTGCCTTAAATATAGTAGTATAGTGAGCAATCAATAAATAATTATTGCATGCATGAAACTTTTTTTCTCATTTTTCAGGTGCCTAAAGCACCAGATCAGTGCAAAGCAATAAAATTGTCTCCTTGTCCTGGCATGCATTTTGATGGCTGACAATTTGATGTAAATGGCAAAATTTATCCTAAGGCAGCTGTCCTGCTGAGCCCCAGTGGTAAGGTGTCCTTGGGGAACAAAAGCAGAGACTGAGTGCTTTGTGTGGCCATGTCTTCATTAAAGGACTAAAACTATGAGTTGTGCAGTGCTGTCTGGCATCCACACGCTTACAATTTTAAAAGAGTAATACAAAGCAGAGAATCTCAAAAGATGTTCTCCAGAACACCACTTCTAGGGCATAGAAGGAGGGGTTACTAAAGCAAAAAGGGGCTCCATGGTTAAATAAAAGTTCTGAAACTAGGTATTACATGAAGCTAAGGAAGATTCATAACTTCAAGACATCTTAGATGTATGATAATGCTCACTAGGGCTCTAAAACTCTTAGACTCTTCCTTTCTACTACCAATTCTGTTTCTAAAACTGGGTTGCATCACAGGTAACACCACTGACTTGGGAACTGACAAGGTCAGGGCAGGGGCAGGAGAAATGGGTCTTGGCTCTGCCCCTTACCCACTTTGTTATATGACCTTGGGCAAGTTATATAACACTTCTCTATACCTCAGTTTTCTCTTCCGTAAAGTAGCAAAGGAAAGGATTACCCAGGATAATGTATGTAAAGTGTCTGACCCATAAGTGCTAAATAAATGATGGTTATTGTCAACACCTTTTACTGAATGTCGGAATGAATGCTTTTTAGATAGATATCCCCAAGTATATTTCCTACCTAAGACAGGTTTGCTACAATCCACCTCTATCCAGAATCAACCTGCTGTGCCTCCCTCTCTGTCTCAGCACCCTATCCCCCCTCTGAGAAGATCTGCACATCGATGGTGAAGTTGAAGAAATGCTATCTTTCAACATGACTTAATACAAATGTCTAATAACTCACTCTGGTGTATCCTGCAGAGTTGATTCCCTGTGTTTTGATACCCTTGACCTCAGATGAAGATGCTTTTGTCAGGAGGAAGGTGGTAGCATCCAAGTTAATGACTGTGCAGATGGCTACATGCTGGTAGATTTTGAAGTGACCATATTTTTTCAGTAAATTTCAAATGAAGGTGTGATTTGTGTAAATCTGACCCCTTCCAGTAAAATGTGCATTTACATATATTTAGAATTTATAAATCTTGACAGATTCCACAATATTTATAGCCCTCCATAAAAAGCCTTTGCCAGTTTGCAGAGCTTTGCATTTGGCTCTCTGGTATGCTTAAGAGAGTTTAAATAATAATAAATTTGGTGATATATTCCACCTGGAACAGAAACTTATTTTCCCCCCTTGGCTCGTTTTGAAGGGGATACTATAAATAGTGCCACAGACGCTGGGATCAGGAATAGGGAATTGAAATTCGAGAGAGAAGTACAGAAACATTTCCATTATCACTGATGCCTTGAATGTATTTTTAAAACAGTTCTGTTCCTCAAGTAATGTACCTTCTCTCCTTTCTCCTACCCCATCTCAATTATACTTGAGTCCCCCAAACCTGTTGCCAGCTTTAGGATTCAGTTGCACTAATGGGAAAGAGAGAGTGAAAGTATTAGCTGACTAGGTAGGAGAAATTGCCTCTAGGGAGGCCAAACCAATTCTCCCGTGTTCATCTTACATTTCACAGGAGTCAGCTGGTAACTGAGCATCGAGGTCTAAAGTGTAAATTCATTATTTGAGACCCAGCTCATGCATCCTGCAGGTATGATGAAAAGCTCTCAGTTCATGAAAAAGAAAAAAAAAATCTAATTGTAAATTACAAGAGAAAGCCTAAGGACAATGTCAGAGGGTCGATTCTTTCACCCATCCATGCTTATAATTACCCAGTGGAGGATTAGGGAGAAATGCCTGAATAGTTGACTCCAAATGATACCATTTTTTTCTTAAACACAAAATAAACAAAAATCAGGGAGCCAGCTCTTTGCCATGGAATCATCTGATGAAACCTGAAAGCAGCTATTAGGTCTAGCATAAGTGGTGTTATAACTTGTTGTGATACAAGATTTATTCCCAGCTTCTTGTTTGAGTGGACGGTGGAGGAGATAGCCTTTGTCAGGAGGAAATACTAGTAATGGCTAACATCCATGGACAGCTGACTCTGGGCCGGCACAAAGTAACACATCAAGTAGCTGTGGCTCATACTTAACTTATTAAGTACTGGATTTTCCTGTCCTCACAACTTGGAGCAGGCCCCTGTCCCAAGTCTTTCCCATGCAATCCCCTTGCCTCTAGCTAATAGGATGGCAGATGTTTGGACCAAGCCCCAGAGCCTGTAGAATACCACATTTTAATGATTTGTGGTGAACAAAGTAAATGCTTTAAGAGCAGGCTTTATGAAGCAGGGACCTAGTTAAATATGATGGATTTGAGGCAAAGCAAGAAGCTGAATATTGTATGCGGGTATTGTTTCCTAACAGGGCGCAGATATCTACGGCTCATTGCTAATTCTAAAGGTTTGCTTGAAAAATGACTTTTTAAAGAACTGTGCTCCTGAGGAACGTCCTTGAGGCATGGAGGAATTTCCTTGCTTTTCTATAGCATCTTTCTAAGAGGACACAGAGGTATTGAGCTATTAGACAGTTGCTCAGTGTCTTTGTGCTTCTGGGACCACATTATGGGTCTAACACATATGGGATAAATAAACTGTTTTCATTTCTTAAAGCCCATGGAAGGAAACCAGACAAGAAAATTACCATATTGCCTCATTTTTTTAAAGCTATTAAAGAGGAGAATCCAGTTAGGGCAAATAAGAATGATTACTGCAAACAGGGTTCCCCCCACCCTTTCTTTCCTTCCTAGCCTTTTACGCAACAACAGCAATATAGCAAGACTTGTGTCAAACCAGTTTTTTGATGCACCCTCTTCTGTTCTTCTTCCATAGGGCAACCCCTACATGTGCAATAATGAGTGTGATGCAAGTACCCCTGAGCTGGCGCATCCCCCTGAGCTGATGTTTGATTTTGAAGGAAGACATCCCTCCACATTTTGGCAGTCTGCTACTTGGAAGGACTATCCCAAGCCTCTCCAGGTTAACATCACTCTGTCTTGGAGCAAAACCATTGAGCTCACAGACAACATAGTTATTACCTTTGAATCGGGGCGTCCGGACCAAATGATCCTGGAGAAATCTCTCGATTATGGACGAACATGGCAGCCCTATCAGTATTACGCCACAGACTGCTTAGATGCTTTTCACATGGATCCCAAGTCCGTGAAGGATTTATCACAGCATACGGTCTTAGAAATCATTTGCACTGAAGAGTACTCTACAGGATATATGACAAATAGCAAAATAATCCACTTTGAAATCAAAGACAGGTTTGCGTTTTTTGCTGGACCATGGCTACGCAATATGGCTTCTCTCTATGGACAGCTGGATACAACCAAGAAACTCAGAGATTTCTTTACAGTCACAGACCTGAGGATAAGGCTTTTGAGACCAGCGGTTGGGGAAATATTTGTAGATGAGCTACACTTGGCACGCTACTTTTATGCGATCTCAGACATAAAGGTGCACGGAAGGTAAGAAAGCATCTGTCTGACTTGAATGAGAACGGTTGTTCGAAGAAAATGCCAGTGTGTTGGTCCCACAGCGGTAGAGTGACATGTGACACTTTCTACTACAACATTTCCTCAGGAACACCAGTCTAGAGCTAGGTTTGGAGAAATTTGAGACCCTTCTTACTCAGCAGTAATTTGTGATCCCAGACTCACTGTCAGTGAACCTGAACTTGGCAGGATTTCTTAGACTTTAAACAGAAAGGGGGGCGGGGGAAGTAGCATCTTATTTGAGCCCAAGGAACTCCCTAGATCAGGGGGCAGTTTAAATCTTTAAGGCAATGAAGCCAGGGGGGACAAAGTCAGCTGCTCCATAAAAGATACGGGGAAACAAGAAATAGGTCTTTCCGTTGTTTTCAAATGCCAGACAGCGTTTCAACATGGTACACCTCTCTGTTTATGTTTTATTGTGTTGCACCAAAAAAAGTTCCTGAACTGTAAATTATATCCCTTTAAATTTATTAAATCAGAACCAAAAGTGTTTAGGAAGCACAATGCATTTGTTAAAAAAGGAGTGAGCTCTGCTTTTCAGGCTTTCTATGGTTATTGCCTTAAAAAGATATGCTGCCACTTAAATATGGACCTGAGGCAGGCTCCCTTCATTTTGGGGGGTCAATTACAGGTGGACCAGAGTTTAAACCCATTAGCGGTCACTGTCAGGCATGTCTTTGGTTTTGATAATACATCAGAGACACACTTGAGCAAGTTTCCAAGAATTTTGAGGATGCTTTAATGAAAAACTCAAGTCGTAAGAACCAGGACCACTAAGGTAGAGCTGTTCAACCAGATTTCTAACTGTGGTATGGTTGGTATCCTTATTTGGATAATAATGTTATAATATCAACATCAATTATTTTTATATTTTATAGTCCCTTTATAGTGAGGTAATTAGTCGGGAAAACTAAAGATGAGTGGGGTATACAGCAAAATGGAAAAAAGAGAAAGCAAAGCAACAGTCATTCTAAAAATGCAGAGAGCTTCATGTCAGAATATATGAGGTTAAGAATATAAATGGCCCATAGATCATGTAGGTTTCATTAAGCAGTCCTAAAATTTAAACAAACACAGCAGGCTCCAGCATCCCTTAGGACAGCCCAGTCCTCAGAAATTGGAGAAGGGTTGAGACTCCCTGGTCTTTCCGAAAATTGACTCAACCTATCTTTTGATAATAGTGTTGTTTTATTTGTACACTAGAAGGAAGGAGAGGTCACTGATGTTAAGGTAAAGATTATAATGGGCACACAGAATGGAGTGGTGAGCATGACTTCAGTGTGGTAGTAGAGGTTTCAGATTCTAAACTGTGGGAAGAAGCAGGAACTGGTGGCCACCTCCCCTCAGCTTTGTTCCAGCTTCGTGTTCCTCCTGGAAGAGTCAGGAGTCTTAAGCAGTGGAGCCTCTTTAAAAATTGTTAACTAAGGTCTTGGTGACATATGATGAAGATACCTTGAAAGCAAAATAATATTTCTGAGAGAAATAGGCACTGATAAACACTGAGCTTGTGGGTTCCAGGGTGTAGAGGAAAGTTCACGTATTAGCAGGGCACCACGAGAGGGCAATCTGGAACTGTGGCCTGAAATATGAATTGGCTATTTATAGTAAAATGTAGCCATTATACTCGTAAACATTTTTGCAAGAGGTCATCAGTTTCCAGTTCTTATTCTTGGGGACTATAAAATATAAAAATAATTGATGTTGATATTATTAACAGTAGCATTCTACAACAAAGTAACAAGTATTCTCTTCCTCTACAAGAATAAGTGTCAAAATTCATAAGCTGAGGTTTGAATTTGAATCCTAGTGTGATCTACATTGTTAGATAAAATCACCTAATTCAGTTTTCTTGCAGTTTGAGAAATTTTTAATCCAAAATCCTTAGAGTCCAACTTGTGCAAACACTATCATCTTCCACCTGTAAAGAAGGCTTTTGGTTGGGAAGTAACCATTGTTGGAGCTTATTTCTGTTCTGCACATTCATTTTTGTTTCTCCTGATTATTTAAAAAAAAAAGAGAGAGAGAGAGAGAGTATAAATACACTTTAAAGCCACAGGCATTTTTATGCATTCCCTGTGGGGGTCCCTTAAAAGTGGCACGTTAGAAAAGTAGACTCCCACCAGATTTCCCATGTTTCTTTTATCCCTGGTCCTACTAGTATCCTCCAGCTGCATCTCAGGGGCTCTGGAGAGTTTGCAGGAACCGTCCTCCCTTCTCTGGGACTCACCTCTGCTGTCTTTTCCTGTTCACCAGTCAACCGTAAGCTAGTGAGGAAGCAGCTGGGCAAGAGAGAAAGGTCCAGTAGAGGTGAGCTCCTTCCAGGTCCCTCTCTGTCGCCTCTAAATTCTGTCCAAATTCCTCAGGACAAAACTGATGCTGGCGTGTACCGTGCTAGGCACCAGATGGCCGGGGTATTTTTATCTTAGGGGAGGGACTAAGGAAGCAAGGCCTGATGGCTCAGGCGTGTCTCCAGCTTCTAAGTTATATAAGGGAAATGGAGTCAAAAGGGAGCGGTTGAGCTGCTACTGGTATGCAGGCCTTTCAGAACAGAAGCTGATACGTACATCTTACCCTTGGAAACTTCAGTAGGGTTAGCGGTCGAGGTCGTCACTTTCTTATATAGCATATCATCTGTAGAAAGACTATTAATTGATGATGTCCAAAAGAAAGTTGTAAGGGTTCCTTTTCAAAGACATCATCAATAGAAACTTTCCAAATTATAACCAGGCCTTCGTCTCCCTCAACCCTCTCTTTGCCGTCGCTGAAATGACTGCAACATTTAACACACGGTCGCATGTCTATATCTGATCATTATAATGATACTTTTTGACTTCTCACTCTACTACCACCCACACCACAATGTGGGAATTGGCATGAATTATTTGGGGAAAGTGGGCAGATATCCATAAAAGAGTGGGCAGGCAATACAAGATTTTTCAGCTATGAAACAAATACAGGTGGAGAATCTTTGAATTGACAATGAAGTCCAATTCTCAGCTTCTCGTGCATGTGTGCATACGGCCTTTATGTTTCACACTGGCTACTCTTGTTTGGTGTGAAAGTGATGTTTTGATTGTTATTAGACTAATGTAGCATTTATGTTCTTTTTACTATGTGACACACCTCATACCTATTTACCGGTGACAAAAACTATAATCCCATCATAAGAATTTTATGCCTCTTTGGCCACATACTTATTTTGCTTCCATTTACTCCCGCTCATTGTGTATTTATTAAGATAATGGAGGGAAAAGAGGAAACATGGCTGTTGGCAATCTCAGCGACTCTGTAGTACTTACATTGTTCAATAAACCTAATAATCTTCATGGACTAATTCTGACTTATGGATGTCCTACTTCAGTAAATCAGGGTGATTTTCTCTAGTGAATAATAGACGAGTGTAGTGTGCCAGTACCTTAATTAAAGAGTAGCTCTCTTAGTCTTGATCTCATTTTAATTTACAGGGTAATACTACAATAATATCACTAATGGAAGGTACATTAAAGGGCATCAAGTAGCATTAACTGTATTAAATTATGGTACTTGTGTTAATTAACTGCTGAAGCAAGATGGTTCTAATGGCCAAAAAGGTCGTCTAATGCATAAATAAAATCTACCCAGATGAGAGGGTGAGAGGATAAATGAAGAGTAGATATTTGTTCTGAACTTCTTTTTACACAGACAGGGAGTTCAATTCATAGGCTGTTAAATATAGATAATGTCCAAAATGTTTTCATAGTTACACAATTGGAAGTTTTGATTTTTAAATGTTTTGTTTCCTTCTAAGCTTTCCATAATTAAATTAACTGAAAAGTTGAACACTATCTTTGTCAGATGCATAGATTTCATAACTCAGCATTTTTTATTGTTTTTTTATTCTTTTTTATTGTTTCTTTGAGATGAACATTTTCAAGGAGGTATTGTGATTTATTGTAATAATTGTTAAATCTGAAAGACAAATGAACATTTGATAACGTACTCATTTATCTGTAATATGTGATACCAGCAATGTATCAGGGTACTGATTTCAGACATAAGATATTAGAAAATCTTTTTCAACCTCAAAAACCTTAGGACAGAATTGTCAGAACTTTTCTCAGTGGCCTAGAAAACTCTAACCCATGTCTCCATTACTTGCCTTGTTACACGATATTTCTGAACATAATTATCAATAATTTTTTCTCCGTGGTGCTGCTTATTCATCTCTTACCCCTTGCAGGGCCTACCCAAGCACCTCACAGGGAGTTGGAAGTCCCTTCCTGTTTACAGAATTGATTTTGCCTTCTGTGCCTCCATTGTTTCACTCCAAGGAAGAAGCCAGGCGGCGCTAGCTCAGAAGTTCCATTTACGCACCAAAGCTACGGGGACAAAACCACTCTAAGTGGGTGTCTGGAGTGAGAAAGGCCCCCGACATTCTCGCCCTCAGGAGAAATCAGATATATTCGTAAATGCTCACTGTTTGAATGTCACCGCCGTGGCATTTGCTGTAATTAGGACAAAGTGAGGTTGAAATTCCCTTTCTTGAAGCTAGGCATTCAAATTGTTAGTGCAGAAACATGTGCTATTAGGTAAGCAGTAACACGGGGGATGTTTAAAAGTATCAAAACCATAGGGTATTTCTTCAAATTTTCTCAAATAATTTGGGGAAAAAAATCATGTGATGTGGAAATGCTCTGCCAGTTACCAAAGGCTTACTAGTTACCCTGCAAGTTCTCTAACCACAGGGTTTTCCTAGCCACAATTTGAATAAATCTACCAAAATATTTACTTTTCACCTCTCCTGTGAGAGGCGTCCTGCAAGGCGCTTTGGAAGCATTGGACCTGGCATTGGTTCATTCTTCTCAATTAGTCCTAATTTTTGAGGTTGGGCGGTCCTACTGCTTAACAGATTCTGCTTTTATAACACCTTCCTTCTTTCTGTCACCAAAAAATACTTATTTTCCACCCTGGGACAGACACTGGGCTAGACGGCTGGTATGTAGAGATGCACAAGGCATAGTCAATGCTCTCACGGAGCTGAAACCAACGGGCACAGACAGGCCTGGAAACAAAAAAATGATGACAACTTGGGTTAAGTGCTTTTGCCACGTGAATGTGTGAAGTGCCCTGATGACAGGGAAGGATATACTAATTTAATCTGAGAAGCCTAGGGAAAGCTTTGATGAGGATGTGACATTTGCATGGCAACGTGAAACTGGTGCTGTGGAATGCCAAGTAGCCAGGGCGGAATGGCTATTCTAGGTGACCGCTTATGCTTAAGAACAGCACAGCATGTTAAGGAAATACAAATAGTTGGGAACTGGCAGAATGGACAAATCCTGGGAGATGCCCTTTCATCTTCTCTCTGTGGATCTTCAGCATCTCCAAGAAGCACTGAAGGATTCCTGCGTCTTGGCCTTTGAGCCCCTCATGTCCTAGGAAATCTAAAATGATATGGATTCTCATAGCAACAAAGCTCAGGTGAGAAACATGGTAAGGCAATGGTATTAAAGGATATTTCAGTGCAGCTGTGGTCAGCGAGGAACTCCAGGAGAGAAAGGAGATCTGTAACGTGGCTCAGCGGGGGAGCAGCTGTAACTCCAAGCCCTGATGCCCAACTGGGGAGTCCAGAAAAGCTCTCTAAATCCCACAAAAGCCATCATCACATAAGGATTTGAAAGAGCTGTGTGTCAAGACAATAGGACTTGGTGACCAATCAGATTTTGAGGAAGGAAGGGCTGAAGGAAAGACTTTGGTAGGAATCCAAGTGGAGAGTCCAGTCAAGGATTTAAAAAGACTGCTCTGGTGATTTCAGTTAGAAATATAGGTTTGAAAATTATCACCTTCCATGTGATGGTTGAAGTTTAGGGAATGGATGACAATGATATGATAGGGTGTTTTCCCTTACACTTATGAATGACTATGGTCACTTATAGGAACTCTGTGGAATGCTGTCGTGTAAGATGCAATTTCTGAAGGAAATTGAGAAATAATCGGGGAACAGGAAGAAATCAGAAGATGGGGGGAAGAATTAAGGTCATTCTAATAGCTCCCATTAATATTTAAGTAATAATCCTTTACATTTGTATGGCCCTCAGGTTACAAGGTTCTTGGCAGGTAACTTCTTTCTTTGAATCTTCACAAGAAACTTGTGAGGCAGGTATTATTAAACCCCATTTTTCAGATGAGAAAACTGAGGAATGGAGAAATGCCATGACTTTTTTTTAAAACGTCCCATACATAATAAAGGGATAAAATCATGTTGCTAATTACAAACCTCATGCTGTCTACACTATGCTCTTCCAGCCACACTCCCTGAAGTGAGCTCAATACATACAGAAGACCTAGAATATTCCCAAAGGAGTCATCTTTCAATGGCAACAATGAACCAGGGAGTCTCACGGCTCTGCCCTTCTTGGAGTGTTCTGGGAGTTACTCTCTCCGTGACTCTTGGCTCTGTATTTCACAGATCGCTGTGTTTATCTGAACCCTAACTTCTTAACTCATTTTTATCAATTTTATAATGCTTGTTTGGGCTAATGTGTCATGTTGTATTAGATCTAGGTGCTTCACGGCCAAAATAAAATTCTGATGTTAGTTTCTTGTTTTCTGAGGGGAGAAAAAATAGAGAAATAAACTGAATTTTCTAAATGTTAATTCCCCCCCCTCATATTTTTCCATAAACTTCTAACAACTGCAACCACTTTTGCTTAATGGGCATCATCAAACACAAAACAAACCACAGTTATTAAGGGATAAACTTGGAAATGACCAACTACCCTAGCTTATTTTAAGAGAGTTTACTTTGCAATTGAGAATAATCCACTTTTCCTTTTAACTTCCATATATTAGTCCACATGATCTCCTCTGGAACTATAGTAAATGTACTACCTCTTTCATATAATAATATTTCATAAATTTGCAGTCAATGATCCTATCCTCCATCTTTTTTTCAAGTAAAATGAATATTTAACCATTTTACCATCCAAATTTTTAAAATGCAATTTCCTCTTAAAGGGAGAACGAAGTTCAATAAATAGCACTCAAATGAAAAGCTTAGTAACCATAATTAAAAATAAAAAACAACACAAAAGCATTGCTACTGAACTCTAGTGGCAATGCTTAGAATCAAGATTTATGGTACAAACCCATTTTAAGTGGACAACTGAGTGCTATTCTGATTTGGAACATATTTCTTAAATCCTTGAGGATTTCTTGAATTATAAGGAGAATATATGCATAACCAGCTCATTTTCCTCTGAGGTTTGCACCATTATAAGGAGAGAATGTATCTAATAATTCCTCCAATTAAATTATGAACTTCATTAGTGTGCAGAAAAACAACCCAGTTTAGAGCTTGTCTCCTTATCCCTAATTCCCCAGGGCCACAGAGTTTTTTTTAACTAGTAGGTCATTAAAGGAAAGATGTCTCCTTTTTAAGAAACAAAAGGATATAGTTCGGCAAAATACCACAAAATTAAAAAGTGAAATAATTTCCTCCCTCACTTAATTCAGCATTTGTATAAGAAGCTACATTCTGGCTACCCCTGCATGCCCAACAATGGAAAACAGGGATGCACTCAGCTCTCCTGTCCAACTTCTGGAGCAATGCTTTTAATTCCAATTTGGTGGTTGACATCTTTGGTCTTTCAGTTTTTTTTTTTGTCCCTAGGATCAGAGGTATTTCCTGACAAATTAGGAGGTCATGGCCATTGTTTTATATTTAATGTAAGAGTTTTTGTGGATATATGTAATCAGTGGTTCAGTAGAGACATTCCATTCATTCTCCAGATATAAGAACAAATGTCTTAATGTCATGGGCTTTTTCATAGTAATGGGTTTTATCATAGTAATTTGATTGTGTGAATATGTTGATTTCATTGCACTATAGGTCTATATTTCAAGTAAGTAACTTTTAGAACTAAATATTTTAGTTTAACCAGAACTAACTGCATTGCATATAAGATGGTTGCTATTTCTGCGTCCTTTTTATAGGTAAGAAAACTATCTGAATAAGGTCACTGAATCAATGGCAAAGGGGAAAGGAACATTTTAAAGTACTTGTTTTGGGAAATAAATTTGCTCCTGAAATTCCAATTGAAAATCATTGAGCCAATGGATAGACTAGATTTTACCTTTTGGTTATTTTTTTAAGATTTTATTTACTTGAAAGAGAGAGAGTGAACATGAACAGGGTGAGGGGCAGAGGGAGAAGCAGACACCTTGCTGAGCGGGGAGTCCAATGTGGGATTCTCTCCCGGGACTCTATGATCATAATCTGAGCAGGAGGCAGACACTTAACTGACTGAGCCACCCAGGCACCCCTAGACTAAGTTTTAAAACTGTATATAGGAGCCTCACAAATCCCAATGGTCCACAGATCCCAATCCAGAATATTGTTCAATTAAGATAGCTATTGTATCAGCTCTTTCTTGCTTTGTGACTGGTACCTAAGACAACTGTGTTAGGAATGTATTGAGAAGACAGAGAGCAAAACATAAGGACCTCAAATCATTGTTCGTCTTACTTTAGAAGGAAACAATGGCTAGGAGTCAAGAGAAATAGGTTCTAACTCCAGCTCTGCTAATAACTGTGGGCTCAGAGCAAGTCCCAACCACTGTGACCAGAGTCTCCTCATCTACAAAATGAGAATGTTACACTACATTTGTTTTTGAGAATTACTCTTCAAATAAAGGCCATAATGGTCAAACACATTTAGGAAATGTTTGCAGTATTTCCTTCTAGAAGAATTACAATATATATTAGCAAATTAAAGGCCCTGAGATAACCCATGATAAAGAAACACTTCCATTTTATTTACCCAGAACCTCCCAAACTTAGCCAGAAAACATCTCTTAATACCCTCATATAACTAGTGTCAATAGAAATCATGTGGGGTAACAAAATCCCTTCACTTCAGTCTCTAATACTATTGGACTTTTCATATGATATAAGGAAATAAATGAAAACGTGTGTGTGTGTGTGTGTGTGTGTGTGTGTGTGTGTGTGTGAACTATTTGCAGTGCTAAGAACAGATTGATATTTCACAGTGAGGTCTAATTTTAGCTATCATCTTTCCCATATTGTTGCTACATTGGGTGAAAAAATGAGACTATCTTAAGGAAAGTATGGCCTTGATAGGGAGTACCTTTCTTTTTTTAACTGTTGCTCTTATTTTTTGAACCTTGGGAAGTACTGTGTATCGTTCTTTAAGAATTATAGGGAATTAAGTACAGTATTGGAATAGATAGGGATATTTTTGTTTTGTTTTTAAGCTTGAGAAATTGTGATGGAAGATGCAAAGATGTAAAAAATGAAATGCCAAGTGATACAATCTGGTCTGTTTCAGAGATAAATAGAGATGTTGGAAGATTTCTATTTCTCTCAAATGTAAGCTTTTCAAACTCTAATTACAGCAATAAACTAAAATCATGTATTTAAAGGAAAATAAGATTAACTCATATTTAATATATTCTTTTTTTTCATTTGCTTTGGAAGATATTCTTGAAACCACAGGCTGATTTTAGTTAAATGCACGTTGCCTTTCTTTTGCTCCTTAGGAGTGCTAATGAATAACAAATGAGAGCCCAGTGAAACCAAAAATAGTATACAGCTAAGGGATATCACCTTGTCTAGGAATTGGTTGCACCCTGGCTGCTTTTACTCATTTGCTTTTAGCGGAATATCAGGGAAGTGAAGCTGTTACAACATATTGGTGACATCCATGTGTAATTATAAATCTTCCAGTGTTGCTGGGAACAAAGAACAGATAGGGGGAGGGTAAGTCAAGAGGTGATGGGAGGGGGAAGTCTAAGAGGTCAGCAATTTGTCAGGTTGGGAATAGACAGCATTATGAATTCCTGTGCTGGAATTATATAGGCAGTGTGTATGCCAAATAGAATCATAGCATTGCAAAATTATTTCTTTTAGAACTGAAAGAAACCATGACATGATGTAATCTAGCTCCCTCTTTTTCAGATGTGAAACAGAATGGTTACACCAACCAGCCAAGGATGATACTGTTGCATACCCAGAAATTAGACCCAGATGGAGCTTGTATTTCACTCACTGACCTGTGCCTAACACTGGGCCTGACACATAGTAGGGATTCAACAAATATTTATTGATGCGGCAAATGAATGTCTGTGGAATACCCTTTTGAGCATCATATAAACGAACAATTCTAAGTATCTATACTGTTTTCACTTGGCACCCTGTGACCACCTTTGTGTATTCCTTACATAAGGCTGCAAGGGAACTGGAGCTAACCCCAATATTTTTGGTAATGCCACTTCATCTAAAATCTAAAATTGCAAAGCTTCAGATTTCAGCCAATTGGCCAAAGAAAGAGAATAAAATTTATCTACCTCAGATATCAGAGTCGTATATCTATTCATGATAAATGAGTATCATTCTACACAGACACACATTGTTTCTTTTATTATTGTCTGATTGGTGCTTTAAGACCAAAATTGTGATCATGATTTCTTTCCTGGGTGAGAATAAGTCCATAAAAAGAATTGGACTCTGCCCACCCTCAAGAAATATTTATTAAAATCACAATAGCACTGTATGTCCCAAAGCTGTCTTCAAATGACATTTGTCTCGGGTTCAGCAACTAAGGAGTTAAAAAATATATAACAGCCATCTTACAATTTGTAAATGAGGCCTTTAAATATTGATAGAGCAAGGGTTGGGTTTCAAAAAATTTGAGCTGAGGAGACAAGGAAACAGGCAGTGACCTTTTATGAACATATGTCTCAACGAAAATAATTCAAGTTCATTATATACTCTTAAGCAGCAAAAGAGGACTAAAAAATATTAATAGTTATGAGAAGAAGAGAGAAAGAAAATGAAAGAACATAATGCATGGCTAGCTAGCTCAGAGTGGAGGAATTGTGGATAATTTTATTTATTTATGTTTTCTGTATTTTTCACATTTTATTCAGTGAACATATCACATTTTATTCATTGAACATATCATTGAATAAAATTAGTTTTAGCAATAAAGTTAAAAAGTTAAATTTAAAATTAAAGTTAAAATTTAGCAAGGTTACAGGATACAAAATCAACACACAAAAATCAGTTGTATTTCTATACACTAACAATGAACTAACAATGAACAGTCCAAAAAGGAAATTAAGTAAACAATTCCATTCCAACAGCATCAAGAAGAATAAAATACTTAGGAATAAACTTAACCAAAAAGGCAAAAGATTTGTACACCAAAAAGTATAAAACATTGCTGAAAGAAATTGAAGGAGAATATAAATGAAAAGAAATCTCTTGTTCATGAGTTGGAAGATGTTAAGATGTCAACACTACCCAAAGTGATCTATAGAATCAATGCAATTTCTGTCAAAATCCCAATGATACTTTTGACAGAAGTAGAAAAATCCATCATAAAATTCATATGGAATCTCAAGTAACTCAGAATACCCAAAATAATCTTGAAAAAGAAGAATGAAGTTGGAAGTTTCACACTTTTTTTAACTTTGAAACTTACAACAAAGCTATAGTAATCAAAACACTGTGTTTCAGCATACAGATAGACTTATAGAGCAATAGAATATAATAGAGTCAAGAATAAGCCCTTGCATATATCACTAAATGATTTTTGAGAAGGGTGCCACTCCCACTCAAAGAGAAAAGACAGTCTTTTAAACAAATGATGTTAAGAAAACAGGATATCCACATGCAAAAAAAAAAAAAAAAAGAACTTAGATCCTTATCTTATACTATATCAAATATTAACTCAAAATGGGTCAAAGACCTAAATATATAAGAGCCATAACTATGAAACTTTTAGGAAAAAGCATAGGAGGAAAACTTCATGATACTGGATTTGGCAATGATTTCTGGAAGGTGACACCAAAAGCACAAGCAACAAAAGAAAAAATGGATAGGTTGAACTTCATCAAAATTAGAACCTTTTACATGTTAATGGACACAATCAAGAGTGGAACACAATCCACAAAATGGAAGAAAATATTGGTAAATCATATATCAGATAAGGAATTTTTATCTAGAGTATGTAAAAAACTTACAACTCAAGAACAACAAATGTGAATGTCCCACAACAATGAGAATACACTTCATGTCACAAAATCATATACTTCAAGATAATTAAAATGGTAAATTCCATTATGTATATTTAACACATACAAAGTAAATAAAATTAAGTAACAGAAAAAACGTAATATCTCTTGTCTCAACCAAAATAAAACACAGAAATTCTAAGATATTTAACATCCTTAGTCCTTTGCTATTTTAAATGTTATTCTTGGCTTTGAGATAAAGAAAGATTTTGAGCAGGTTTTGAGTTTGGAAGGGGCTTCCATGCTAGTTGGAGGAAATCATATTTTGTCAAGCAGGTAGTTAATGGGCAGAGGGGATTCTCTGTGTAGAGGAGAGACGAAGAGCAATTAGAGAAGTGGGCTTAAAGGACAGGCATTGTAATTGTAGTAGAGGATTTTTAAGATCAGACTGAGTTTTGATTTCATCCTAGAGGTAAGCAATGAAGAACAACTGTAGGTTTGTGTAGAGTGTTATATGTTGGGGAGGATGACAATTTTTTTTAAAAACGCTAAGAAGATTATACTACTGTCTGTATAAAATGGCTTGAAAGAAGGACCTATTGATTGTTGTGATAACCATCATGAAAGGCGATGGCTGTGAATATAGAAAGGAGAAATAAATCTGAAAAACAGGTTTTAATAATACAGAGAAGTGGCAACACCCAGGTGGTTCAGTTGGTTAAGAGTCTGACTTCAGCTCAGGTCATGATCTGAGGGTCCTGGGATCAAGCCCTAGGTCAGGCTCCCTGCTTAGCTTAGAGTCTGCTTGCCCCTCTCCTGCTCCTTCTCTCTCTGCCTCTCCCTCCACTTATTCTTGCTCTCTCAAATAAATAAAAATAAAATCTTTTAAAAATAATAATAATACAGAACAGCAGATCTGTCCCTAATATTTGCATGGTGGGAAATGAATACAAATGAAAGCCCACATACTATATCCCTAAATAATTATGCATTGAACTGCACCTCTGACTGGCCCATTTTCCCACCCTGGACCCCATAGTCCACTCCCCAGTGAGTGGTTAAAGAGCCATCATCTCAACCCAGCCAGTTCTGCTGTGTGACAGATTGATAGCAACCTGGTACTGCCGGAGGAAGGCAGACGCTGTATCCTGGGCCTAAGACTCATAAGCAGTGACTGATCTGCCTGAACTTGGAATGAAAACCTACCTGTGCAAGCATCTAAGAGGCCAAGGCAAGATGGTTTTTCTCTCAATACTTCACTTCTCCATTCTGAGATTTCCAGGTAGTTCTAAGCATCTCCCCGAACTATAGCAAGTGCTCTTCTTCTGGATTTGGCCAAGGATTTCCTATTATGCTAACTCTCCTCCCAATAATAACTACAAACTCTGGACTAAAAGTAAAAACATTTGAAGATTCTAGAGAGGGAGAGAAGAAGGCAGATACTGGAAAGGAGTCAATACTTGCACGAAAGGAAAGGCATTGAGTGATTTTTCCCTTTTTTCAGTTTTCTCCCTAAGGGCAGGCCTAAGTCTTTGCCATGCATGATAGGGAAGGGGGTGCAATTAAAAACCAGATGGAAAATCCTTCTTTTATTGGCTTGAACAACCAGAAGACAGGTGGAGGCCACCACCACAACTAAAATGTCAAGAGAGAAATATTAAATACTGTGTATAAACTCTGCCTAAATCTCTGAGAGCCCCTGAATCATTAATGTGTGGAACAGCCTACAAGCAGCCTAGCTAAAGCTAAAAGAACTGAACTGAGATTTTGGCTGCTGTAGCAGAGGAGAAGTTTGCAGTGTGCAGTTTGAATTTAGTAACAGTCACTGCCCACTAAACAAACAAGCAAAATCAACACTCTTCAGAAGAACATAACAGAACCCAGGGTCTCTACAAATACCATTTGTAATATCCAGATACAATTTAAAAATTACTTAGTATATGGAGAAAACAGAAAAAGATAACCCACATTCTACAGAAAAGACAACTGAAACCAAACTCAACATGACAAAGGTATTAGTATTTTAAAGCAGTTATTATAACAATACTGAAGGATGTAAGAAAATGCGATGTTAATAACTGATATGACATATTTACAGGAAAATTGAGACTGTAAAAAGTAACCAAATAGAAATTATAGTACTGAAAAAGTATATTTTTCTGTAAAATTTTACTAGATGTACTTAAGAGTAGATTGGAACTGTTAGAAGAAAGAGGCAGTGAACTTGACAATAGATTTGTAGAAATTATCCAATACAGAAAACAGAGAGAAAGAAGGTAGGAAAAAAAATGAACCAAGTTTCAGGGACCTTTAGAACAATATCCAAAGGTCCAATAGATGTCTAATAGGAGTCTCAGATAGATAAGAGAGAGAAAATGGAGCAGCAAATGTGTTTGAGGAAGTAATGTTCAAAATTTGCCCAGAGACATAAAGTTACAGTGAATCCTGAGCAAGATGACTATCAAAAAGCAGCCTCTAGGCATATCATATGCAAACCACTGAAATCAAATGATAAGGAGAATCTTGAGAGGAGAAAGAGGAAAAAAAGACACATTACATGACCATTGAAATTCTCATCAGAAACAATCAAGACCGGAGGACAGTGGAACATTTTTAGAATGCTGAAAGAAAAAAGAAGAAAGGGAAGAAAAAAAAAATACTGTCACCCCAGACTTCTATATCCAGTGAAAATATCTTTCACACATGAAAGCTGATTAAAGGCATTTTCAGATAAAAGAAAACCAAGAGAATTCATCACCAGCAGGCCTGTAATAGAAGAAATGCTAGAAGAAGCTTCTCAGGTCAAAAGGAAGTGATACCAGATAAAAACTTAGAACTTCAAGAAGCAGTGAAGAACACCGGAAATTGAAAATATGTGGATATTCTCCCTCTTTGTTTCTTTTTTTAAAAAATTTTATTTATTTGTTTGTCAGAGAGAGAGAGAAAGCACAAGCAGGGGCAGTGCCAGGCAGAGGGAGAAGCAGGTTTCTTACTGAGGAAGGAGCCCAATGTGGGGCTTGAACCCAGGACCCTGGGATCATGACCTGAGCCGACGGCAGATGCTTAACCGACTGAGCCACCCAGGCACCCTATTTCTTTAAAATATATATGGTTTAAAATATTTTATAGCATTTTATTATGAGGTTTATAATGTATGTGGATATAATACATATGATAACTATGGCATAAAATATGAGAAGAGGGGATAAATGGATCTATATGTTTGCAAATTCTTACATTTAACCTGAACTGGTATGATATTAGCTCTAAGTAGGTGGTGGAAAACTAAAAATGCATATTATAATCTTTAGAGGACTTATAAATAATAATCATTCAATGATTCAATAATTTCAATATCTTAAAAGCCAATAGACAAATTGAAATGGAGATCTTATAGAATATGTAATAAAGCCAAAACTTACCTCCCAAGATCAGGAAAGGGAGGAAGCACAGTTATCTGGGAGCCTATCTGCCTAGACATCCACTTTGGGTAATTTGAGGTACCCAAAATTTTCTAAGAGTAAAAAAAAAAAAAAAACAGAAAACAAGAAAATGCTTAAATTTTTCATCCCACCTCCCCACTTCCCCCTACCACCCATCATACTCACTTGAGTTCTCTCAGCCCTGAATCTTCTGGTAAGATATTGGTGAGGTTCAACCAAGCTCTCAAGTACCACCCCCAAAATTTCTAACTGCTTAATTTGTTACCAAACTTTCAAAAACCTTTGAGAAAAAAAAAAAAAACATGTTTCTATGTTGGTAATATAAATGTCCTTCTAAAGTCAGAATGCAGGGCAGTGATCCTTTTTGTGGAAGCCTGAAGGGTATCAGTGGTGGAGGTAGAGAGACATAGGTATCTACAGTGTATGACCAAGTTTTCATCCTAGGGAACCCGAAAGATCATGGTGCCATTGATAATATTTTCTAAATTAAAAGGGGGACCTATTTAAACCTACAGTGAGCTCATATTTCAACTTAACTTAAAAGTGGTAATGGGCCATAGGAAATGGGAATCATGAGACTGGTAAGAGAATGAGACAGGAGACATAGATATGATAAGTATTTGTTAGTTGCTATAAGAGCAAATTGGCCTACTAATGACCTATGAATAAAATAAATTGCTATTTTACATTTAAAAATTTCCATCCATGTACAGATATTTTTTGAGAAGCAAGTGGATGGCAATAATTTTTATCTTTGTCGATTGCAGCCTGGTAATTCTGAATGACACCAGAATACCTAGAAAGTATTATTTTTCTATATATAACCCTGGATGCATTCAGACCATTAATAACTGGTATTATAGGACAATGGTTTGATTCTTCAATGAGTTTTCCAGCTCAGCTGGAAAATATACCAATAATATAAGCATAAAGAATAGGATTGGGATGGAAAATACATTACAAAAATATCTTGGGGATGTTTTATTTCCTTTGGAAAAAAAGAGTTTGAAGGAAAAAAAAATTAGTGGTGTTTCTCAAGAAATCTGAAACTTGCAAGAGAAGTCTTTAACAGCATGTTGCATTTTTCTGCACTCCTACCCAGGATGAGCAGATCATTTGGGAAATCTCACCCACCTTCACTTCAGAAGCTCTTTTTGTAGCCCACCTACATGGCTAATTACAGATCAAAGAGAATAAAGGGTAGAGCACCTGCCCTTCTTGGTTCAGAGGTATGTCTCCAACTCACCAGAGCCATTTAAATGATCTTTGTTTCTCACAGCTCTGCCCACTTTCCTAGACACTGTGAGACTGGGAAGTCAGTAGATCACAGTCTAGAAGTTGGAGCCTTTTCTGGGTCCAGAGTCACCCATTTAGAGGAAGAGATAAAGCATGTTGAAAAGTATGCAGTGTTAATATCAAAGGAGAGCATGTCAACCACCTGCTCAACCTTAGCACTTCATAGCGTGGAAAATATCCAAAATGGCATAATGTGTAACAAAAACTTCAGATAGCCCAGGGAATGTCAGAAATATACTATAATTTAAAAGGGAAAGGAGTCATTTTTGGACATGGGGGTAACCCTTTGATTAAACGTGTCAATGCAAGGCAAACATTTTGCAATTTTAATTATGTTTGTCTTTAAAACGAATAGAATAACCAGTTATGTTTAGTTTAATATAAATGATGTTATAAGGTTTTTTTTTTTGAGAACATGACAATATGTATGAATAAAAAAGAGTAAAACATCATTTAATTGAGAATCAAATCACTTGGACTTTAATCCCAGCACTGCAACAGTGGACCTACCTTACCTTCCTTTCAGGAACTGAAAAAAAATGCAAAATGCAATACAAACAAATAAATGCAAGCACTTAAATGTTTAGTGCTTACTATTTCCTGGCAGTGTGCCAATTGCTGGAGATACAGAAGTGAAAAGCCACAGTCCCTGTCTTCTAGTAGTTACCATCTGGATGGATTGATAGACATTTCACAAGGAAAATTTTAAGGCAATGTGATCTGTGCAGTGATAGGGATACAGATAAGATTGCTGTAGTAACACCAGGGAGGGGGAGGAGAATGGGGGGGGCAGTTCTAGGGGACCTTCTGATAGTCTCTTTTTCATCAAGGTTATTTCTAAACAATTACCTCCATATGTTAGTTTGAACCATATGAAATTGTTATTAATCAATTAAAAATGGTTGAATATGCTCTAATGGTTGACAATGTCTTATTTTAGACCCAGTACACACTTAGAAAGACATGTTTTCTTTTTTCTCTCCCTAATAGAGGTATATCCAGAAAATTTATTCACAGTAGAGTTATATCTAAACACACAGAAATATTGAGTAAAATGTGGATTCACAAGACTGCATGTTGTTTAATCAGACTGAATGACAGGCTCGATTCTCAATACAAAGTTAATCCTGTTTTCATTAAATATAAATGTTATTTATGGAAAACAAGAGTCCTGCAGAAGCAAAAAGATATCTCTCAGGGTTACACATTTTATATTTGCTTAGCATTGATGAGTTTAAACCAAGAGACTTCTTTGCAATTTGATTATTTGTTCCTTTCCTTGATATTGATTATTCTATTAGATTTTACTGCTAACAACAGTATATGTAAAGATTCCAATATTATTTTACTGCCAAAATAAGATGCCAAAGGAAATTACATACCATAGTTGAGTCCTTGATACAAACTAAAATAAGAAAATACTAAGTTGAGGCATATGCTTGTAACCAACTCTGGTTTACATGGAGAGGCAACAGAGGTGACTTGCAGCAAGACAGACCTGGGTTCAAAGACAGCCTCCACCACTTGCTACCTGCTAGATTTCAGAAAAATTGTCTAACAAATATCTCAGTCCTGCTCATCTATAAAATGAAGCAAATGCTATCCACATAGATGAGTTATTTTAAAGATCACTAATGTATATAAAATGCAAGTACATGTGAAATAAACAGTGATTATTATCATGGGCCCAGGAGGGTAGCTACAATTGAATATTACGACTCTGAAAACATTTTTTCTTTGTTTTCAATTATTTTTTATTAGTTTCTCTACAACATATTGGCCCTATCAACATTCACCTTTAATATTTTTTTGTCTATTAACTCTTTCCACTTTCTTATATTGCTGGACTGTTTATACTAATATATAATTCATATTCTATTGTACCTTCATTAATGCACTTATGTTATCTGCCTTTATTGCTTCCTTTCCCTTTGAAGACTTAAGCAGGTTAAATTTATCATTCCCATATTTCTAGGGCTCTCCATCAGTAGAGATCACCATGAAAATTAAAACCGGGAATTGTAAAAAGAGCAGAGCAAGTTCAGGTTTTCTAAGGTTGGCTCCTTGAGTCCTGGGTAAATGCAGTTATATTATACCCCTTTTCCTTTGGGTTGCAGACAGGCATTTATCCTCCCTGATGATGGATGGCCTACTTTGACATTTTGCATGGATAACTCTTGAGAATGAAAACTGTAGTTATAAAAGATTCATTGGTTCATCCTACAGTCCTAACACTGTCACCTTGACATACAGTGACAGTATTGTAATATCCGTTGGCCCTGTTGATCAGCAAAAAGGAGAAGAAAATGTCCCAGGATCATCTAAGACAGGGAAAGAGTATGGGACTCCTTTTGCGTAGAATGTAATAACTAAGGCAATTTGTAGTTCTGTTTTTCCTCCGGCTTCAGGGAATCTGCTTTGGAAAGGCAGCAAAGCCCCTCGTGTGCTGGGAAAATTCAGGGATTACCAACTTAAGAACCACATCCGGTTTAGGGGCAAGTCCATAAGTTGTGAAGGAACTGGAGCAGAGATTTAGCAGGTGAAGGTAAAAAATCACGTGGGCTCACTAGACTGGACAATATAGTGGAGAAGATATACGGAAGGTATTATGTATCAATAAATGACATTCAAATCCATTTAAAATTAGTCACTCTTTGTAAATCATCTTTTTTGATTAGTAGTCTTATTTCATCTCTAGTCTATATTCTATTCTATTTTAAAGGCAAAGTGGACTTCTTAAAATAAGCATTTTGGTGAGTTTGGGAGTAACTTACAAGCATTCTAACACTTGACAATAAAATGTGATGGACCGATCAGGTCAAGGGAAATTCTGACAAATAAATCTTAACCACCTACCCACCCCCAAAGAAAGTTAGGACTGAAGCATTAATAGAACCATAATTACACCATTACCATAATTGAAAGATGAATGTCATAGTTCAGATTTAAGTGCTTTACACAAATAAAACACTCAACTATAAAAAATGAAAAACATAGGCAGAGGAGGGCTCTGTACATTGAGATATGTGTCTTTACACTCAACTAATTAGTCGCTACTGAATGTTTTTGCTTTGCTCAATGGCATGTGGTACATAAATCATTGCAATATGTTCAATGCAAATGGTTGTTAATAGAGGAACCATCTGCTCTGTGCTGGAGAGTTTGTTAAAAAGAATGTGGTGAACCTACTTTGGATGATGTTGAAAAACTCAAATACCAAATTTCTAAAATGAGCTGCCTCTGTTAACCCCAACATAACTAATGCTCCTCTGGCCTTTTGAATTCTACAGATTCATCTCTAAAGCACTCATAACACAGTCTATGCTGTTTTAATGCAACTCCACTGGACACTTCTACAGGCAGAATATCCTCTGGAGGCTTCACATGGCATGGAGACCTACAGTGTCCTAAAAGTGTGTTCAGGGATTTAAAACAACCAATAAATAATCAGACCATCCTCTCTAGCACATCTTTGCTAACATGAATAAGACAGACTCTCCATTCCTATCCCTCCTGGAAGCTGTTCCTTTATAGCTGTAGATCACTGGCAAGTTGCAGGCTGATGATGAATTGCCATGGGTATCATCAGTGTCCGCCACCTCCACCTCCCATAATCCACAATACTGTATTTCTCCGAAAGATCATCAGTGCAAAAGGGAGCCATGATTCCTCTCCCAACATACTTTATTAGATGCTGTCACCTACCTTCCTAATAATGTGTGTCGGACTCACCGGTGACACTGTAAAACATGGGAAAATTAGTAATAGGACAGGAATCAAAGCCATCAGATTTCCAATGTCGTGCTCCTTTTTCTGGCAAATAAAAAAAAAAAATGGGGGGGTGGGGAATGCACCTTAATCCTGCCCTTTCTAATCAGTTCCTGGTCAAGGTTGCTATCGGTATAGTTAAGAGCCTGCTGCCATGATGATCTATTACATTAATATCCATTGGAGTTGTGCTCAAATGATAAAATACTCAAAATAGAACTTCAGCCATGAAAGAACAAGCTTAGAAATTAACTGTGTGGATGAAAATCTTCAAGTACACCACTTCACTAAAGCCAGATGCAAAGTATGATTATTGGTCTACTGCTACCTTGGCTTTCTCTACCTTACTTTTTTTTCCTCCCCCCGCCCCCCCTCTTTTGGCTTTTACAGTATCTGATTTAAGACTGTGCTTTTGGGGATTCGCCTGCGGGAGAAGAGGCTGCAGGAGAGCTCATTAGCCCAGCAGATGCTCTATCCCTGGATGAATTATACAATGAAAAGCTTGCTTCTGAGGGCCACCAAAAAGAGCCAGGGCTTTGTGGAGGTGGGCAGCCCTGCAGTGCAATACAAGCTCTTTATTTGTTAAAAAGGGATTTTGTACTAAAAACATTTCCTTTTGTTTGTTCTTATGAAAAGAGGAGCCTCCTGAAGTCTGCATGCATTTGATGACTCCATTTCAAAATGAACACTTGTCGGTTTCCAAAGGGAACTGCTGCACTTGAAAGTGACACAAAACCATTAGGAGATGGGGAGACTGGCAGGATAATCAGACAGGCAACGCCTTAAAGGCAAAGTGTGCTGGCTGGGAATTTGAGGAGCTCCAATACTGAAGTGGATTCTAACAATGATCCTGAGCCTTTACAAAGCCCATGCTTTAGATTTGGAGCCTAGGGGGAAAAAAAAAATCTTGGGTTGTCTAATTACATGAGTTTATTGAGCTGTAGTACCACTTTGGCTCCCAGAACACCACTTTAATTTAATTTAGATTTTGTTACTTCTTCTCCTCCAAAAGGAAAACTTCACCATGGAGGCGTATTTATTGTTTTTAATGTTTATGTTTGGAAACATTCACTAATTCATTTCCCCACTTAATCACAGGGAACAGGAGGATTGATTCTTTAAAACTACAGATGATATTTACCAAAGTTTTTTATATGGAAATATAAATGGAAAGTTTCTTTGATCCAAAATCATAGTCTGATTTTCTGAGGTTTTGTTGTTGTTTTTGTTTTGTTTTGTTTTGTTTTTAAGGTGAGGAAAGGGCACCCAGGGAAATATGAAGAGCCAACAAAAACCAGCTGCAGACACATGGCATTCATCAACCTTGAATCTTTTGTATAGGGGAGTGCATTTGGGTCATTGTTGCTTTCCTTCCTGGCAGGATCCTGTGGGGCCTCCCCAGTATACTCTGCTGATATTCAGTGACACACACACCAGCAGGGAGGGCATTCAGACACATTTCATCTGTTGGTGGTTTAATTTTTTTTCAAATTCACTCGATAAGGTGTTTGTTAGCAACTTGTCACTCTGTTGTATTTTTGAGGTTTGGGCCCTCTCCTTGGGCCCATAGATACCTCAGCGATGCAAAGCAGAATTTCATAACCCTCTCTTAATACTTTTTTATACTGGCGACGTCCTCAACTCCAAAACACTAGTCTCACTTCTGTTCCGATAACTCCTCTGCGTCATGAAGTTCAAGTCACCCAGTTAGGTGAAGGCAGGCATTTATTTTTTTCTCAATAATCAGGATAATTTTTAAAACCTTGCTCTGTCTTTTACAATGTGATATTCTGCTCTAAAGTAGCAGAAAGGCTGGTTAGTGAATAAAATATCTAGTTAAAACAGATCAAAACAATACACTTTGTTTTACGATCAGGAAAAGCAGGCCCAAACCATTCAAACACGAATGTTTGTAGAGTAGCTCCAAAATGTCACTTGTAATAGTTTTTTTCCTAAGAAAGAGAAGACTTAATAATTCCAACAGAGAGTAGGGATCGCATTGTGTTGTAGGTTTGATCATGAAAATTTCTCCAAATGTTTGAGTTAGTCTCATTTATTTAATCTGGGAATTAAAATCCAGTGTTCAAAAGCTATATGGAACATCTGGGTAGTATCAGGTATCTGATCTCCATTCTGCTTGATGCCAGAATTAGTTATTAAAATGAGGGGAGCTAACATTTTAAAATAGGCTATAAGCAGGAACTACTTCTTGTTAAGTAATGTTCAGAATAACCAACTTTCTTGTTCTTTGTTTGAACCCAAAGAGCCCAGAGGGTGATTTTCAAAGTTCTGTTTGGTTGCTGCTGGAAGGCAGCAAGCTCAGCAGGTCACCGGACAGGTGTGAGCTGCCTTGGCCTAGAAGTCACGAACACAGCAGCAAGGGGAATCAAGTTACTTGGGCTTTATCCTTTGAAATGGCATTTTTCTGGAATGAGGATGTCAGATGGCATTTCATATTATTCATCATGGCAACCCTTCAGCCCAGAACCATTGTTCTAGGAAACCCACCTGCAGACTGATAACTATCCTCATAGCCAACAGTCTGAATGCAGCCTTTTAAGTACCTTGGAGTCTTTTCTCCCCCCAACCAATCCCCCTAGGAGAAGCACACCGCTTGCCCTAGATTTGCGCTATTCTTTCTTTTTCTTTTAAAAACTTTCTGAACTGAAGGCTTTTCATTTTTAGATCGTGTATCTGACATGGTGAGCAATACCCTATTCCCATTTCCAGACTGAGGGTATGTATAGTCTTCTTAGAACTGAGGCTGTTCATTAGTTTGCCTGGCATTCATTGTGTAATTTGCTCATCATTTGTTTTCTGAGAAGGGACTTCCTGGGGCTGCTTAGCCCCAAGACATCAGGAAAAGTACCGTTGTAGCAACCAGGAACAAACAAGAGAGGCACACCCGAGAAACCTGGGTTTGGTTCTGGGGCCTGGAGTCTCCCTGTCTGTGTGGCTGATGGGTCACAGTCTCACTTGTTCCGGCAGTGCAATTTCCATAGACTTCAAAAAGAAGAGAGGTCTCAGACTAAGAAATGCTGAACTACAGGCAACCTGAGGTGAGGGAAGGTTTTCTCCATCAGTACTACAGCTCTGGGAGAAGAATACGCCCCGGACGCACCAGCTCTATGAGGGAACTGCATTTCTTGGGCTCCGAGTATGAATTTAGTATAGTTGGCCAGCCAGGGGAATAGAAGGCTTGAAGAAGCCATTTTGGCACCCTTGGGGGTTGCAGGCTGAGAAAATGACCAGTCAGTTGAGAGCAACCCAGCTGTCAAGTGGGAGTTTATCCTGAAATTCTGTCCCAGGCAGCAGCACCAACACAGCCTGTGGCCCCTTCCTTGGCTAACAGCTTGACTACATGGGTTGGCATGGCTGTTCTGGATACAGAATACATTTCTCTCAAGGTGCACTCACAAATACGTTATATATTTAGATTTTTTTTTGGCAAGTTTTAAAAAAACTCTTCAGAGATGTCAAAACAAGTGAAAAATTTATATCCAAGATAAAATGTTCAGTGCCTGGTTTAAAAAGAAGCTTTGATCAGGCTTAGGGGACCAGAATAGCATTTGGAAGTTATTGCAAGGCAATCTTTATTTAACACATTCCTTCAAAATTGCTTAACTGTGTCTTTAATCTTGCCCCATAACAGCCAGGACTTTCTTCTCTTGGATTTGCATACGTAAAGAACCTACACATAGTAGGAATTCAAAAACAGCTGTCTCATCTTAGTCCCTTATTCCTGCCATCATCTCTTTCCTGCCCTGGGGGGAAAAAAAGAGTTTCCTTTCTTTAGGGGTGCACTGCCCCTGGGAAATAGGGTATTCTGATACAGCAGCTGCATCAAATGGTAGGGACAGAAGGCAGAGGGAAATAAAAAAAGAACCAGACAGAGCAAGCAAGAAGAGCAGACTTCCAGAGTGAGAACAGAATGGTCACACCAGGGTCACACCACTTGTATTACTTAATGGCCATCATTGTAGTTGGACAGACTGGGTTCAAATCCATTTCCCCATCATTTATTTTCCCTATAATGTGGGCAAATGTCTTGCCTCTCTAAGCTGTATTTTCCACATCAGTAAAATGGAAATAATAACAGACCTCGCGGAGTTCTTGGAAGAATTACAGTGTAACCTTCATCCTTTCCTTTGGATATGCAATGCTACTTCTGTCTTATATTGGATTTCTCTCTAGCTAAAACTCTAATTAAATTTATTTCATGAGCATACCTTTATTTCTAAAGTTGTGTTTAGTTTTTTTTTTTCCAGCCTACCTGAACACTTTTGATATTCTCTTGTTCCCAACTTGTGTTTTCAGTTTTCTCTTTATTTCTTAAGACTATCAAACATACTTATTTTGTATTTGATCTGATTATTCCAATTTCTTTTCTTTTTCACTTATAAGGAGTTTTATTTAGAGAATCATCCCATATCAACTTAAATATAATTATGTCAAAATAACCAATATAGTAAAAATTTACTCGGCAGTGCTAAATGCAGCAGGAAATGGACTATAGAAAAAGGCGAACATTCCAAGGCCTTCTAGACCGTATTTATAATGTTGCTTCTTCTCAAGGCCAGTAGGAGGTGATTTGGTCACACTAATAAGTCTGATTTTCTGACATGTCAGATCTTTCAATATTAAGAAGTTAATAAATCTGTTAATATAATTTAGTAAATAAAGTAGAAAATATACAATATGATATCACATAAATATCAAATGAAATTTATTAATATTAATTTCATTTTTAATTAAAGATAATATAAAACAAGTTGACATTGTTATTCTTCAAGAAATTAAAGTATGAATTAGATAAAGACATATTACATTCTCAATATAATTGAATATATTTATTCTCACATCAGTAGGCAAATTACTTAAGCATTTCACAGACTATGCCACAGAACACTAAAAACTAGTATACTAGAGTGCCCTAAAATAGATAAATCAGCCTTGCTAGAACTGGACTCATTCCATTTCCCATCGATACTTGTAAGAATTCCTTTCAAAAGCTGACTGTTTCAATTTGGCTCAGAACCAATCTCCAATTTCTTTTTTTGGATGGATTTGTTTATTTTAAAAATTTTATTTATTTATATATTTTTATTGAGGTATAATTGACATACATTACATTGGTTTCAGGTGTGCAACATTATGGTTCGATATTTATATATATTTCAAAATAATCACCACAATAAGTCTAGTTAACATCCATCTCCAAACATAGTTACAGATTTTTTTTTCTTGTGGTGAGAATTTTTAAGATCTGCTCTTTTAGCAACTTTCATATGTGCAGTATTATTAACTGTAGTCACTATACTGTACATTACACCCCATGATTTATTTATTTTATAACTGAAAATTTGTACCTTTTGCCTTTCTTCTCCGATTTCACCCATCTCCCACCCCTGCCTCTGGCAACCATCAGTGTGTTCTCTGTATCTATGAAATTTGTTTGTTCGTTTGTTTGGGGTTTTTGTTTTGTTTTGTTTGTTTGTTTTTAGATTCCGCATATAAGTGAGATCACTATTTATCTTTCTCCGTCTGACTTATTTCACTTAGCATAATGCCCTGAAGGTCCATCCAGGTTGTCGCAAATGGCAAGATTTCCTACTTTTTTAATGGATGAATAAAATTCCATTGCATATGTATGCACACATTAATTTACTCTGTCCTGCAAGACTCATCCTTCTTGGATTTCCTCCTTATTTAGGGTGCTCTTTGATCCCCTGGGCTCAAAATCTTGTCCCAGTACCATCTAACCATCTAACTCCACCACCACCACCACTCTCAAGCTCTAGGCCATAGAAATCTAATAATCCAATGACTTTAGTATTCACTTGATTCCTTGGCAGGATTTTTTGGGTTTTTTTTTTTTTTTTTGGTTCATTCCTGACTTCAGTGGATTTTCTTTTTAAAAAGATTTTATTTGTTTATTTGACAGAGAGAGACAACTAGAGAGGGAACACAAGCAGAGAGAGTGGGAGAGGGAGAAGCAGGCTTCCCACTGAGCAGGGAGCCCGATGCGGGGCTCGATCCCAGGACCCTGGGATCACGACCTGAGCCGAAGGCAGACGCTTAACCATCTGAGCCACCCAGGCACCCCTTCAGTGGATTTTCTATACTCTTACATTTTATAAGTATGTATCAAAGTATTTTTAGATCTTGTAAGAAGGTTTTAGTATGTTCTAGACCGCCATAATGGAAGAAACAAAAGTCTTTATAAATATTTTGGGCTTTTACTTTGACTAAAATACAAGTACAATTCCACTGTGTGGAATATATCTATTCCACATATATATGTATATATATATATGGTACACATGTATATACGACATTTTCCTTATCCTCTTATTTATTGGTGGGCACTTAGGCTTTGTCCATATCTTGGTGATTATATGTAGTGCTTCAGCAAACATAGGGGTGCATATATCTTTTCAAGTTAGTGTTTTCATTTCCTCTGGATCATACTGGAAATACTGGTTCAGATGGGCTAGCTCATTTTTAATTTTTTGAGGAAACTCCATACTGTTTTCCACAGTGGTGGAAAATGATTCAAGATTATAACATCTGCTTTGGATACCTTAGTTTTAATATCTATTTGTCAAACTCTTAGGCCCCAGAATCTTTACACAGATATATAAGCTTAGCCAAGCTTAAATTTTAACTACTTCATTTCTTTCACAGACATTTCACAGTTTTTAAAAACTTGAAATAATTTCATTCTTTACGTGACTGGTCTAATAGAAATAGTTGAGAGACGGACAGAAATTCTGGATCACAAAGTTAACAGTGAAAGAAAGAGGGTGGGCTGGTTTTAAAGTGAAAAGTAGAGAAACTGGGGGAAAATGTACTTTTTTGACATAAAAAGATAAACATAATGTTTTTGTCAGTGGTATTTAACAAGTTTGTTTTTCACAGTGACAACTGTAAATTATTTACAATAGGCTATCTGGTCTTAAGCTTTTCAATTATATGTGGTTATAATGGTGAGTTAATCCGAAATGAAGGAAAATATTGATCAGAAACATTTGAAATATAGATGAAGTCTTTTTGTTAGAGAGAATATTGAAGCTGCGCTTTATTTCATACCTCTAAGGAATATTTAGAAACTCTAACAAAATCTATAGCATTATATCCTACTCAACTATGTAGGTCAAATTACTTCTTTTAAATTTTTGACTACTCTTAAAGAATGGATTATTTCATTGAAACATAGCATTAAGATTTTGAGATATATTGACTTTTAAGTGGACTAGTTTTATGAACTCCATTTTAAACACTGTGAGAACATATTTGCATGTCCTAAGAAAGCAGTAGGCATTTTAGGTACAACAATATGCAAAATCTGAAAGTAAATATCAAAATATGGCTTTTCTATCTTTATGGGGGAAAAAAGTAAAGGGGAGAAACTATTGCTCTCTTGACTAAGGGAGCACCTCAGTTTGAGTTGTTTTTAAAATTGAGTTTATCAAGCCTTCTCAATAAAGATGATCCTCCGGAGTTGAGCATTGGAAAATAGATGGGTGTGAAGAGATAGTATGTAATTTGTTTTTCTTGGCGTCTGTGATTCCTTCTTTGAAGAAGCTAGAATTAATCAACAGCAAGTGGCTGCTTTCATATAGGTTTGGTCACTAGTGGGGGCTTTCTGTTCTTTTGTTCTGGCTGAATCTGTCAATGGTAATATTTTTTCTTTATCTCCAGTGCATCTGTTCTATCCTTAGTATTGTTCTAGCCCACTGAAAATTTGGTCATCTTTTTCCAAAGTAATATCCTCTGATATTAGAATATATGTTTTGAAAGTAATGAATTCTAAAGAGCACCGTGAGATGGTAATCAAATCATTCTGGGAAAAAAAGGGCAGAGAGTTTCACAATATCCACAAGCTGAGGTTGCTTGAAAACACACAATTTGAGCTGAAATTTAAGCATATTTCTACCCTTTAGACATTATAAACTTGCCATAACACCCTGCTGTGAGGACAGCTTTGGTGCCCCAGAAGTAAAAGAGTTTAGCTGTGATTAAAGGATTGAGGTCTGTGCCTTGAACTGACAGATTCATTTTTGCTAGGCTTTCCCTGTTAATTCTAGGCTTGACAGCCCCACCATAAATTAATCTAAATGATGGCAGACTACCACAAGGCTGATCATTGTCTTGCAAAAAATCATAAAGTGCCATTGAAAATGCAGACATCTCTATCATAGAATACTCTTCCCTGAACAAGGCAACTAAAAACCACAAGGAAGTTACGGCTCCCTCAGCGCTGGTGGGGAAATAGAGATGTGGACACACAAACAGAGCTAACGGGGAGAACATGCCTGACTTCTGTGGTCTCTGCTGTGATCCTCCCGTGTCTGTCTTCTAGAAGCTCATGACAATGCAATTACATCCTGCCTACCCACTTTTTCTCATAACTGAAGTTGATAAATATAAACCACAGTTTATGATTGTGAGTCACAGCCTGAAGCAACATGGCATGGACATTGATTGCAGAGAAATATGAACAGCAGATGATAACAGATTGATTGATTCAATCTGAACCCTATCACAGACCAATTAAGACATCAGGAAATCCGAGCACCGTCTAAAATCAATCTTAGATTCCACGAATACAGAGTGGAGGGGTCTAGTCGTCAAATAAAGGCTTTATAGCCTCATTAGCCTGACTCATACTTTCCTAAGATGATCATTTCTCTGGGAATTACCCTTCTCTGCAGACCTGAGAGTAAGTACCAGAAGTTAGAAGTGGCAATTTCTATTTTCTGTCTTTGGCAAGCCCCCTCCTTTCTCATTTTTATAAATGACCCTGTGTTCTTGAATTTGGAGCTTCCTGTTTCTGTGATTAGAAAATCTAGAGATGTTGGGGTACCTGGACGGCTCAGTCGGTCAGGTAGCTGACTCTTGGTTCCAGCTCAGGGCATGATCTCAGGGTCCTGGAATCAAGTTCTGTATCAGGATCATCCTTTAGCATGGAGGAGACGGCTAAAGGATTCTCTCTCCCTCTCCCTCTGTCCCCCATCCCCCCTCTCACATGCATGCTCTCTCTCTCTCCCTCTCGCTCTCAAACAAATAAATAAATCTTAAAAAAAAAAAGAAAACCTAGAGATGTTTTCATTTGTCGTCCCTGCTCATATCATTAGGTTGCTGAACAGTCAAGAATTGAACACATAAACTGTGCTAATTTACCTTAAGATCTTAATGAAAAAATGCTAAGGTAGAGAAGACTAAAGAAAGGGAGGAGGAGAAATAGGAATAAATATTTACTGGAAACAGTATTTTTCTCGAAAACCAACTACCTTCAGATTATTGCTATCTACGAATATTATGTAAAGTCAAAGAGGTCAGGCCCAATCTTGTCCTCAGATCTATTTTATTTGGTCAACACAGTGTTTTAGTTATTCTTTTAATTTGAATACCTTTTTGTGGAGCCTGTAACTTTCTAGGTAGTCCTATCTCCCACCACACCCTGTTCTTAGAGTGAGTGTGTTTACCTGCCTGACAGCTGAAGGCAGTTGAGTTGGGATCCCTTGGTCTAACACCATCCAGTAGATTGCACTGACTTTTTGAGGGAAATGTTTGCTGGGTACTTATTATATGCCAGGAACTGAACTTGACACAAGCAAAACAAAAGATTTTATCATCTCAGGCAATGATATATACCATGAAGAAAAAAAAAATGTGGTTCAGGGAAAGAGAATGATAAGACAGCCATTTTAGGAATGGTCTAAGGCTTCTCTGAGGGAAGGATGTCAAAGCAAGAGTTAAGTAATGTGAAGAAGCGAGCCTTGTATAGATCTGGGGGAAGAACTTCCCAAATGGAGGAATAGCAAGTGTAAAGACCCTAAAGAGAAACAGGAAGGAGACCAGTGTGGAGCACTGGAGGTGGAAAGTGATACACACCGAGGTGAAGCACTTAAGCAAATGCCAGATTGCTTAGGTCTTAGAAGCTACTTCAAGACAAGGGGAAGCCACTGGAATATTTTTAGCAAGGAAATCAAGGAATTTAATTTATATGGTAATGAATAGAAAATTTGTATTCATAAGTAGGACATAAATATTTCAACTTATTTTAAATTCCTAAAATACTGGCAAAATTAAATAACGCTCCTGAAGTTTTATCTGTATTCTTAATCTGTTTAGCTAATTACCATATGTTAGGAAACATTTATTGAGTTCCTACTATGTGCAAAGTCCTATGCTAAGCTCTCTTTGCAGGGTAAGACCACTTAATACATGGTCCCTGGCTCAAAAAGCTTAGACATCATTTTCTAACATCCATTCACCAGTTACTGAGTATTTTCTGCTGTGTCTCCAAAATATATTTGTTGCATTTTTCTTCCTATTATTATTAAAAAGAGAATTAAGAACCTTAGCTTTTTTTAAGATTTTATTTATTTATTTGTCACAGAGAGAGAGAGAGAAAGCACGAGCAGGGGGAGCGGCAGGCAGAGGGAGAAGCAGGCTCCCTGCTGAGCAAGGACCCCGATGCGGGACTCCATCCCAGGGTCCTGGGATCACGACCTGAGCTGAAGGCAGTTGCTTAACCGACTGAACCACCCAGGCATTCTAAGAACCTTAGTTTTGTTATTGATCAATAACTGTGACACATAAGTCTGCTTCTAAAGGAACTCGTAGGTTGCTCCTTTAACTCTTGTTAATTACCTTGATTTAAAGAAAAGCAAATTGCAATATGAAAGTTCACAGCTGCAGGGAAAAAAAGGCAAAAGATCTTTGAAATGAGTTCGAGAAAACAAATCTTTTAATCTCTGCCAGCTCTCCTTCTTATCCTGCTGAAAACTGATACCATTTTTGACGCTTCGGAAATGATTTCTATATGGAAGAAATGATAAACCAGTCTCATCCTACTGCAATAACCCAATGAAAGGCAGTGTTTGCTATTTCAGTTCTGAAGATCACTTCATAATTGTGGAGTTGTATCAAATTAGTATCATGGTTTCTCTTACCCTATTTTGTAGAATCTTAGAGTGTGACTGTCAGGGTCTATGGAACACAGAGCAAGAACAGGCTGGTTTAAATATGACAGAGACAAGGACAGGGCCAGGGAAAGCCCTGGAGAATGTTGCAGAAAGAGTCATCTCACACCCAACCCCTCACGCAGGTGGTGCTCTTGTACAACCAGAAGGAATTTCCTGGGCACCCCACAAAGCATCCGCCCCCCACAGAATTACTCTGACCTCTATCCACTGTCCTTTGAGACTTCTCCCTGATAAAGTTCTCCAAATCTGCATGCCATGATATTTCCATCCAATAACATAATTGCTTTTTAAAAGGGGTGCTTATATCTTACCCAAAGGAATAGTCTGAATGGTGGAAATTCTAGATGCAGTAGCCGGCAGCATAGGCAAGTTAAGGACAAGAGACCTTCTGTTCCCCTCGGAAGGCCACCATTCGATGTCTGCTGTGTGGTTGTTGGGTACACGTGACTGCCTAACACCCTTGGCTGGATGTCGTAAATGCTATGTGATTCTACTACTTTCATTACCAAAGACTGAATATTCATTAGTTAATCCTCGTTTTAGCTACCACAATAGTGCAGCAGGATCTAAGTAGGAAAATAAACTTGTCTGCCCCTTATCCCAGCCCACATGAAGCCAAAGTGAACAGGTGCGTGATACGGTGCCATAGAAAGAACTTTGGAGTTCAAGGACCTAGAAGCACGCTCTGTTTCCACTGATTGCGGAGGGAGAGGTGTGGGGCACGTCCCTCAGGCTCTGAGACTCTGACGTCATCTACAAAGTCCCACAGAGTTGCTGTGAGACTTAGACACGGGATATATGTTAAAACACTTTGTAAACTGTAAAGCACCAGGCAAACGATGCTATTTTCATTTTAAGCAAAAAATAGAATAAGGGCAGATGAAGATTTCAGGATCTTCTTTTAGATTTTTCTTTTTTAAGTTTCTCTACCTTTTTAAACAATCTGTGTTTACTGTGGCTGATCACTTGGGGAGGAGCTCAGGAGACGTTTCTGAATAAAGGCATGAGTTTTATCTTAGCGCTTCATCCCCCTCCCTCCCTTCTGTGTCTTGGCATTTCTTCTGGCCTTTCTCTGGTCAGACAGGAGGTTAGCTGCAGGCATTCCTGAGCCTTCTGGGTATCTTGCCAAATTAAGTGTCACTGTTCCATCATTTTGTTTCTTCTTTTAAAAAATTACTCAAAGAATTAGTTTTTTTCTTTATTTTGTAAATATGAATTAGTCTGATTATACTTCTCAAAAGAAAGCATATTCTCATAGGAATTTCATCAGTGTTTGATAGAGTGAAGGCAGGGCTAATATTTTGGATTATTTTCCGGAGAACACAAAGGGAAAGAGCCCCATTACAAGTACAGATGGAATAGAGCAGCATCCTGACATACTCCTAGGAAGGGAGTATAGCATTGCATAGTCTTTGCATCAGAAACCCGCATGGGGTATATCATCATAGAATCTCTCAATCACGAAAGGTAGGGAGGGCCATTCAATCCAACTTGATCATCATTGAGAATACACAGGACATATGATTTAATCTACAACATGACCTACTTCCAACATCCTGCCTAATTTGATGGCTCCTTATCTGAACCATAGTTTGCACTTAATAAATGTTAACGAAGGAAAATGAATAATTATCCCACTATCCTTTCCCTGTCCATAAAAAAGAAACATGCTAATATCATCAGTCTATTTTCTAATTAATTCCATTCACGTCATACCTTTATTCACTTTTTCCCCTTTTGGAATGTGGATCCTCTCTTTCCATTTATACAGGGATTGCCTATCCTTTAAACTTCAGCTCCAAGCTAATCTCCACCAAGACACACCATCCTGCATTGATCATCGTCTTCCTTCTTACCTGAACTCAATTCAATTTAGTACTTAATCATTTTATATCCATATAGATATAGATCTATTTCCTGAGATATTATACACAATGCTTTTATTATTAAATAAGCCAAGTAAGACACCATGACATGTCTGTCTTACATTTTTCATTTTTGCTTTGACTATGTTATTCCATAGAGAACTCTCCCCCCTTTTTTGGGGGGGGTTGCCCCCTTGTGACCAGTGAGGGGAAGAACAAAGAATAGATGCTAAGTAAGTCTTTGTGCTTAACCAAATAATAAGAATGCATGAGTATTTATGTAATAAACTGTTTACACTTCTCTTATTGAAAATGTGATATGATACTAAATAGCAGTTTAAGTCACTTCACTCTAACATAATTATTTCTTTTTTTGCAAATTACCTTCTAAGCCTTTCCCACATCTCTGTATATTTTATATAGTCATTATCAGAATGCACTTACCATTTTGTATTCTGGGTTTTCATTTGTATTTGGCATAATCACTTCAGTAATTTTGCATAATCTTCATGATTATCATGTTAACTGCATAATAATATACAGCATAATATTCCCTTGTAGGAGAGAACCATAGTTTCAGTAAGCTATTCACTCATTATTAAACTTTTGACCTTTTCCCATTTATCTTTCGTAAGTAACACTTCAGCGAAGACCTCCATAATCAAGGTTTTTTATTGCTGTTGTTTCACTTGGATTATTTTGTTCAGATATTTTCTAGGAATGAGTTACCTGGGCAAGAAGACTCAATTAATATTCTTATTAAGTGTTACATATTGCTTCACAAGGGGCTTCTATAACCATTTACAATGTGTCCAGCAGGAGAGTATTCTCAGGTACACAACCATAGCCCTTGGTTCCCAATCAAGAAAGCAACACCACTATCTTATTCCTAGCATTTACTGAGCAATTGTTCTGTGCAGGGCAATGTTCTAAGTATTTTGAATGCTTACTGTTTATCCAATCTGAATCAAGTAGTAGTACTCTCCTTTTACAGGTAAGAGTAGCTCAGAATGCTAAATTCCTACCTAAGGTCAATTATATAGTCAAATACAGAACCTGGAGTCCCAACCCAGATCTGTCCAATACAAACCTAATGATCTCTACTTTATGTCACCCACACCCTTCATTATTTAAAAAAGTATTTTCCAAAATATAGAACCTACACTACTGATGGGAAGCAAAAAAATTTTTACACAATGCATAGTTATATATTTTGATGAGTATTAGAAAAAAATGTTGAAACAATCATGTTTTGAATATCATTGGATTAAATATATAATTAAAATAGATTTTACCTTTTGCTTTTTACTTTTTTGAATGTGGTTAGTTAGAAAATTTTAAATTATATATGTGGTTTGCATCTGCAACTCACATCACATTTTTATTACAAAGTGCTAACCTAAAAAACAGTTGAGATCCTATATACAGGCTGGGACTATGGAGCATAGTTCTTCTCCTGAAGGACTTCATTCAGAATGGTCAAAGTCAACCCTAGGATCTTATATTCATTCACACTATAACCCCATAGCTTGAGCCTGTAATAGGAATTGTCTCTCCCGCCCATCGAAAAAAAAAAGAAAACAAAATAAAATAAAATGATGATCCATAGCGATAAAAGATAGCCAAAGGGCCACCAGTGTGATGGATGATTTACTGATACTACACATTAATCCTTCTTGGCACTCCAAAGCCCATAAGAAACAAGTGGATTTTAGCTCCATTTTCGAAAAGTTAAACTATAATAAAAAAATTACACACATGAATGAATATATTTGCTCATTTGCATATAGGTAAACCAATAAAATTTTATACATGCATATTTTACCATCCCTTACCATATGTGATGTAATGATGTCTATAAATAAAAAAATTCAAATTCAGCCATAATACAGCATAGACAGAATCTTCAATGAAACATAATCATATTTTTGCATATTTTTTCTATATGCCACTTGGCATAAGATATGATTTGTAAGAACTACTTAACATAATCCCTCAGGATCTGAATTCATAAGAATTTAAAATGTATTTTAAAGGTCTAAAGCTACATGGGAGTTTGTTTTGCTTGGGGGAGGGCAGATTTTAAGCATACCACTGTTATGCTCAAGCATTATTTTATTTTACATTCTTTCAAAGCTATATTAAACAGTATGAAATTAACCTCTCCTATTTCTCCAGCAGCAGTAAACAATTCAATGGAAACTCAATTTGCTTTCAATTCATAAATGTACTATATTACCCACTGTGTCAAAGTACCTTCTCTACTTGGCCTCTTCAGTAAGTTGATGACAGATAAAGGTTCTGCTACCCATGTTTGTTCCACGCAACAATATCAGTTGACATAGATCTGTAACAACTCACCTGGGTAGTTCTGTGAGTATTCGGGGGTGGGGGGCCGTGGGGAATGAAAACCTAGCTGAGAGTTAAGTAAGGTTTTTGAATGGTATTGTAACCACGTCCACCCAGATGATAATTTCATCTCCACAATTTTAGATCTCCCACAAAAAGAACTGTTCCCTTTCAGTGGCACAGTAGGGAGAAAAGTGCAGGATATCAGCAGGCAATTGCTGCTATGGAATACTACCTACAAATACAGATCGGAAGTTGTGGGTCATCACTCACATCTCAGAAGGACTTTTATAGGATGGCTACTGAGCAGATGTAAGGGCACTTTTAATTAAATATAGACCCAAAAATCTGTCTCAAAGTTAAGTTTGTTGTAACACATTCCCTCCAGGGACCCAGAAATTCATAGCTAAAATTAACTTTAGAACAAAAAGGTTTAGAGTCAAGGATGATATTACAGCGGGTCACAAAATGCCAACCCCGGGGTAGAGATCTGTAGGCAAAAGCTCCTATAAGGCTGTGTGTGTGTGTGTGTGTGTGTGTGTGTGTGTTTGTGTGTGGTGTGTTTATATTTAAAAGCATTCAAAATGAAAGGATAAAGTCAGACTTCAAATCTTTTCCAAGTTATTAACATGTAAGCTACTAGGATAATACGAAACCTTCCACGCTTTATATCTAGATTGAAATGATGCAGAATTAATTCATCTTGCCTGCTGGGGATTTAAGATGTGTTCTAATTTTTAATTTTTTTCTGTGAAATTATATGGAATAATTTTGACATATCCATTTCAAGATGTTTTCAATTCATTTTGTCCACTAAAGCTGTAGATCTTTAAATTTTTAGTCACCGAGAATCCAGTCTTATAATCCAAGAAGCCTAGAACTCTCTGTCAGAGTTACTGTACAACATCTTGATTAAATATTTATAAATTTCCTAAAATGTATATTGCTTGCTTGATCTATTGAATAAGCATACATTCATTAGTCCTCTTTTACAAAGAGCTGCTAAGCAGGAACAATGTCTTTTATCTGTTTTCTGTGTGTCTTGCACACTATGGGTGCTTAATAAATGTTTAATGACATTAAGCTATATGATAAGTCACTACTGTCCTACAGATATAATTGGAAAAGGAGCTGCATCTTGAATGGGGACTAGGGCATTTTAAACATGTTCTTGCCAGAGGCAGGAAGTGTAGATCTTAATAGTTGCCCAAAACTGATTTTTATTTTTTACACGGGACCCTAAGAAATGGAGGTAAGAAGTAGAAACATACAGATCTGAAATTCCTTGGAGAAGGGCACTGAATTTTCTGAATATCGAACACCAGTATGCCTAGCTCATATCAGACACCGGGCAAATAGTTGTTGAGCGAATTGTTATTGTTAAGGCCTAACAAATTTCATTTGCTTTCGTGATCAGATTTACCCTCAGGAAAATGTTTTTCTGTGTGATTTTTTAAACCATAGAATATCATTGTGCATATAGATCCCTGTTGACTCATAGTCAAGCCAGGAACGTCAATGTTATTCTTATTGAATGACACTTTTTTCTCTTGTAATACAGGCAAGTTTGTAATTATAAATTATAAATATATTATGTTATATATTTATACATTTATTAATATATGTATAAATATAAATTATAAAATAATAAGCAAAACATATTCCCAATATATGAGCCATGTAGACATTCCCTAGTTCCTAGCCTACTAGGGTTACTCTATCCTAAGATCTTTAAATAAAAATGGCTGAAACATCCATTCAACATAGAATAGGAAACCCCTTATCTTATTTCCCAACCCCATTGTTTCCAGGGTTTTAGGAGGATTTTTCTCACTCCTCATTACTTTTGGTTCCATGTTCCTACTTCGATGGTCTTCACGGTGTCTCTCCTCCCTTCCCTTCCCTTCCCTCTCCACCACATGAACTTGGTGCGTGCAACAGGGGTAAATCAACAAGGGCGAATCTCAGGTGTGCAAAATATCACATTTCTTTATTGCCTTTACCCAAAGGAAAAAAAAATGGGTGACAGATTTCTTTAGTACATGTTGCTCATTTCACCTGCGTTCATAACACTCCTGTGTGGTAAATGTTGTTGCTATCCCCAATTTACAGATAGGGAAGCTGGGGCGGAGAGAAGTTAACTTATCTAAAGTTTCACAGTTGGTAAATAAAGTGCTAAGAGTTGAATTTAAGACTCCTGTGTTTGGGGGTGCCTGGGTGGCTAAGTCGGTTAAGTGGTTAAGCATCTGCCCTTTGCTCAGGTCATGATCCCAGGGTCCTAGGATTGAGCCCCAAGTAGGGAATCCCTGCTCAGCGGGGAGTGTGCCTTTCCCTCTCCCTCTGCCCTTCTCCCTCCCCCCCATGCTCCCACCCTCTCTCTCTCTCCCTCTTGCTGTCTCTCAATTAAATAAATAAAATCTTTTTAAAAAGACTCCTGAGAATTCTTAATCTCAGGAAACAAACTGAGGGTTGCTGGAGTGGTGGGGGGGTGGGAGGGATGGGGTGGCTGGGTGATGGACATTGGGGAGGGTATGTGCTATGGTGAGCGCTGTGAATTGTGCAAGACTGTTGAATCACAGACCTGTACCTCTGAAGCAAATAATACATTATATGTTTAAAAAAAAGAAGAAGAAGAAGAAGATAGTAGGAAGGGAAAAGTGAAGGGGGGGAAATCGGAGGGGGAGACGAACCATGAGAGACTACGGACTCTGAGAAACAAACTGAGGGTTCTAGAGGGGAGGGGGGAGGGGGATGGGTTAGCCTGGTGATGGGTATTAAAGAGGGTACCTACTGCGTGGAGCACTGGGTGTTATACGCAAACAATGAATCATGGAACACTACATCAAAAACTAATGATGTAATGTATGGTGATTAACATAACACAAAAATTAAAAATAAATAAATAAAAAGACTCCTATGTTTGACTTTTAAGTCTGCTGTGATTCATTGCTTCCTTCATTAGAGCTACTACATAAGTGATACACTGACAGTGAACACTCACTGAGCACTGTCTATGTAACAGCATTCTTCTGAGTCTTTCACATTATTTTGTTTGATATTAACATACCATCCCAGCTTCCTTTTGATTAGTGTTAACAAGAGATATCTTTCTCTTTCCTTCTGTAGGCAGCATATAATTGCTCTTGCTTTTTTTTTAAGATTTTATTTATTTTTTGACAGAGAGAGACCCAGCGAGAGAGGGAACACAAGCAGGGGGGGTGGGAGAAGCAGGCTTCCTGTGGAGCAGGGAGTCCGATGTGGGACTCGATCCCAGGACCCTGGGATCATGACCTGAGCCGAAGGCAGACGCTTAACGACTGAGCCACCCAGGCGCCCCCAGTACCAAGACTATTAACAGTACTGTATCACTACTTTATACTTCTTGATATTTTGTTTCTGTTAATACTAATAAACAGCACCACTGATTTGGCACTTATTATAAGCATATTCTGCCTCATCCTCCCCACTTTTAGAGAGTCAAAATGATATTAGCATTTTATTTTATTTTTTTATAGATTTTTTAAAGATTTTTATTTATTTGACAGAGAGAGAGAGAGAGACACACAGCGAGAGAGGGAACACAAGCAGGGGGAGTGGCAGAGGGAGAAGCAGGCTTCCTGCCAAGCAGGGAGCCCGATGCGGGGCTCGATCCCAGGACCCTGAGATCATGACCTGAGCCGAAGGCAGACGCTCAACCCCTGAGCCACCCAGGTGCCCCTGCTCTTGTTTTTTGATCTCTATCTTAATTGGGTGTTAGGACTTAGATTAAATAGGATTATTGATATGGTTAGGTTGAAGTCTAACATCATGATATTTCTTTCCCACCTGCCCCATTCTTTTTGTGTTCCTTTTCCTCTTTTTCTGCATTTGTTTGGCCATTAATCAGTGGCTCCTAGCTCATCTCTGCCTAGAAAATAATAATAATAACAGCAATGGTTAACATATATTAAGTATATATAGTGAGGTGGTAACTCTTCTAAGCACTTACGTTTATTAACTCATTTAATCCTCACAATGTCCGTATAGGAATAACATTATTATTGTGCCCAGTTTATAAATGGGAAAGCTGAGGCATTGAGAAGAGAATTGTTCAAGATCTCATCACGGGTTAAAAGGGCAAAGGTCAGCATCCCAACCAGAAAACCTGCCCCAGTGCCCACAATCTGACCCACTCTGCTGTGTTACCTTTTTTCTGCCCAGACCCTCTGAACTTGGAAATTTACACCTGCCCTGAATTCTGATTTTTCCCTAAGTTTCTGACACGCTGTACTCTGACTTTCAATTTGTATGATGAGAGGTCATTTCTAACCTTGTTGCTGAATAAATGAATTTTATTGAATAATTTCTTGGCTTTCTTGGTCCCAACCTCCTGTCCTCTCCTGCTGCCTCCCAGCTATCAACCCCAGGCACGTGTAAAGTGCCCACTCCTCACATTCTTTCACTACTCTTCATATTCACAGCTCTGTTCTCTCAAAACTATTTGAGTACTACCTCCTCTTCAATTAAATAATACCTCTTCTTTTCCCACTTATTCATTAGTTTCACAGCAGAGCCTTATTTAGAATAACAGTGAGGCAGACAGAGCAAGGAGATGCAGCTCTGCCAGAGGAAAATCAAAGTCCCCCGAGCTGATAGATGTGGCTCTGGTGTCCCTCCGACCCCTCTCACCTGCTCACAAGGGGCTAATCAAGTGCTTGCTCCATGCCTGTTTTCCCCAGTGACAGATGCCTTCTTCTGCCTTAAAACAAGGTTATTAAATTTAACAACACTTTCTGGAAGGTTTGGGGAACACTGAGGAATCACACTGAGAGTGAATGACTAGTTTTAGAGACTCGCGTTCAATCTTAAGTGGCTCCCAACTCCCAAAAGGTGTCATTCGGAGGTGATATGGTGGCCTGTGCGTGAATGAAAAGCTCACCGACGTGTGCTCTCCAGATTTTGCCACGTAGATGTAATCTACGGCAGATATGGCTAGCGGAGGCCCCAAGTGACAGTTTTGCAGTTTCAATAAATATTAAAATACATTTTCTACTAAATAGCTTCCTTTAATGTGAGTACTTATTTTTTTAAAAAATGAAAATAATGTGAAAAACTGAAGCTCAGAGAGATTAAACAACATCTCTAAAGCCACAAGGCTTCTTAAGTGGTAACCAATAAACACGGCGCTTCCCAGAAGAAAAAATGCCAGGTCATGGGGACCGCCTGTGTCAGCAACAGAAGCACACCCTCCACCCCACCCCCAGTCTCAATACATTGCCTGTGACCCGAAAGGATATTTCTGATGAGGTGAAAAACTGAGGGCAGAGCTAGGGGAAAAGCTCAATCCAGAGACATAGCCACATGATTGCTTTAGGAGACAGAGCCCTTCCTAGAGAACAAGGGTGTTGAAAGTGATCAGAATGAAAAAAATCAGGGTCAAACACTCCAAATCAAATCATCCACAGATGCAGAAACCGGGATGCATGCATAGCAATCTGGGTTAAATGTGGAGATTAGAATCTCAGATGCATAAGGACAAGGGACAACTTTGGAAGGAAGGAAGACGCAGCCCTGGGAGCCGGGAGTAAGGCTGTTACCCTGAGGGCACCAACGCAGGGAGGCAGAGGTGGGTGCCGAGCCAATGTCAGGAGAACCAGTAGAATATCGGGGAAGGAAAAAAGCAAAGGTACAGGTTCATAGATCAGGACAGACTAGATAGAGACAGAGAGGCTAGTCTGGCACAGCTGAGTGTCTTGACAGCCTTAAATCCCTAGAGCCACGGCAGAGGCACCTGGTCCTCTTGGTTCTGTCTGGCGGGTTGTGGGGGCCAGCCGGCTTGCTTCCCAGCAGGGTCCTGACACCAATCAATGGTGACTGCTCTGTCCCACACAGACGCCTTCATCGAACAGAGGGCACTCTGTCGGGCAGATTCGCTGTCAGGCTCGTATCTTACTCTCTGTCTTAAAGCTCTTGTGTTTACCAGTGCATTAAATAGAACCCGGCAATAGAAAATCCTCATTTTCATGCTTGAAATATATTATCTAATGGCATATCTATTTGACTTTTACTACATGCCTTTCATTCCTCTAAGTGAGGTAATTGACCTTTCCTTTGCTACCCTGTGGATTAAAAGGCTGCACCACACTCTGCATTTGATATTTCCAGTCTTGCAGGAAAAGCGATTTTGATTTGCTTTTGTTGCAGAGCTGCTCTTTGGGTGGGCCCTCAGATGAAGAGAAACCTCAAGGCCCAAGACTGCATTGTGGCAGTTATTGTCACCATCATGTGGCTTTTATTAGAAAAAGCACAGGTCACTTCATTTCTATGGCCATCTCTATGGAATCTAAGGACTGTGGGCCTGTAAGACTTCCAGAACCTTCCACCTCAGTTTCAGATGACATATCCTCACTCCTTGCCTCCAGTGATATTGTTTAGGGATCAACAGCAGTCTTTTGATTTGGTTCAAGCACCCAAAAGTTTAAAATCGTGTCCAAACTACACAATCGGCGTGAGAGAGAAAAAAATTAGTGTTACCAGTAAGAGCTTCGGTTCTCTGTCAACGGCCTGTATGCAGATATCTTTTGCGTGGTAATTTAGCACTAGAATTATATAGAACTCTACAAGTTAGGAATTTGGAAGCCTTGGCTTTCTCTGGTGCCCCTTTAGCTTTCCTTCCCCTGACCAAAATGATGATAAGAATAATTAAGACAATGATGATGGGGGATGGTGATAATGACAACCAACATTTACTATGTGCCAGGCACTGTCTTTTAAGTGCTTTGAAGGAAGTCATTTGTTATTCTTCATGATAACCTTATGAGTCAGGTGCTATAATTCTCCAGTTTTACAGATAAGGAAACAGAGGCATATAAAAATTTAGCCCAAGGTCACACTGCAAGCAAGTAGTAGAACCAGAATCCAAATTGAGGCATTTTGGATTTGAGAGACCGAAGATCCTACTACAAGTTTGGATCCTTATGCATTTGGGCAAATTGAAGACAAAACGAGGGTATTTTACTAATTACTGTCTTATTTCTGGAGAATTCTCAGGCTGGATCAGTTAGCCTCTGGAGGTATAGGATTCCTTCCAGAACACCCCAAGAGGGATTCAGAACCCCAGGGAAAGACAGTGAATCAGTGAAACCCTGTTACATAAGGAATAAAACTCACTCTCATGTGCTAACTAGAGAATCAACAGACACGGACAGTGGGTAAAGGGAGCTTCTTACTTACTGCGAAGGCAGTGAGTGATGGTCAAGGTCTTTGACTTAACAATCTCATAGGGTTCCTTCCTGTGGTTTCTCTTGCAGTCTACTAATGCTTCTCGATCTTCCTAGTTCTGGGTCCCCCAAGACAAAGATCTGGATACAAATGGTATATTTGGGAAATAATTCCAGAAAGCACCATGAGAAAATAGGGAATGAATGGAACAGAGAGGAGAAGTCAATCAGGGTGCTATTCCCAGAAATGTTTCTCTAAGAAGCAAGGAAACTGGAGTATTTATCCTCAAGCATCCATTTCTTCATTGGTTGGGGGTTGCTCCTGGGAAGTTAATTCACCTCTACCTTGTTCAAGCCAAGCACCGAGCAGGCTGAGGCAGGAAACCAGCACCACTGCAGGGGCCATGATGCTTTTGCTACCCACTTTTTTATCTTTCCAGGCACTGAGTCTTATCCCCTCCTGTTCCTTCCTATCAAGTGACTTTGATAATCTGTTAAAACCAGAGCCAATATCTTTGGCAACTAAAAGCAGGTTAGAAAGAACTCAGTTCTTGAAACCTTGAAGAAAAAATTATTGGCTCACTCTGTTCAAAGTATTGGTAATGGGACTCAGAATGGGAGGCAGGGAGGTGTGTGGAGAAAAATTAAGCCAGTATGTTTCCATACTAAAACAAGTTTTATTTATTTATAAATAAATAAATTTATAAATATTTGTATTTATTTATTTATTTATTGGTTTTATTTATTTGGTTTTATTTATTTTATTTATTTATTTATAAATAAATGGTTTATTTTATTGTGTTTTATTATTATATTATTTTATTATAATATAATATATATTATATTATATATTATGTATAATATATAGAGCTTCGGTTCTGTGTCAATATAATATAATATTATATTATATTATTTATTAATATATTAATTATTGGTTTTATTTATTTATAAATAAATAAATTTATAAAATAAATAAAGTCTTTAAGAAAAATAAAAAATGAACACAGAACAAGCTCAAAAAAATGCCAGCTAATTTATTATTTTATTGTTTTTATTGTTTCTCTGATCCTATGTTTCCCACATTTCCACAGTGAGGGAATGGGACTGGATAATTCTTTCAACTAATATTTACAAAGAGCCTATTCCATACCAGGCACCATGAAAGGTTTTGTTCAGGAACTGGGGGTTCACCCTGCCCACCACCTGACCTCATGATGTTCAGTCCTGATCCCTTTCCTTCATACTTAGGTGCCTCACAGTGCACTAGAGTTTCTTCTTCTTTTGTTAAATATAAAACAAATGAGAAGACCTCATGACTCTAGAGTAGTTGAGTTGAGACAACAGGTCCCTTCCTTATGTGGATTATTGTTCTAAGATTGTTCAGAAATAGTAAAATCTTAACCATACGATCTTCCGTATTGTAAGTATTTAGTAAATATTTCATAATGATTGATGACGATAGTCAGGTGGGAACTAAAACTTAGCAAGTTGACCTATTTATGAACTGTTCATGGTGGCACTTGACATGCTGTCTCATTCCAAAGTTAAAATAAAGTCTAACGAAGTCATTCACTCTCATCTCTATTTTACACATGAGGAACGAGCCTAAGGTCACACAAGTTAAAAGTGATTATAGAGATACTCAAATCCAGGTCTTTTCTAACTCCAAAATACAGCAGTTTTCACCTTAACTTAAAAAGTCAGTTCATTTTACAAAAACAAAAACAAAAATACCAATTTTCGTAAAAGTTGTGTAAAGTTAGAACCAGCATACTTTGAAATCATCCAGCATATTCTAATGTCCACCTCCTAGTGATAACATATGTCTATTTTCCAAGTCTAAATCCTCGGCAGAAAAATCTGGCTGACCAGATTTTTCAAGCCAGGCCACAAATTTTGGGTTGTTGAACCATTTACATAATGACTGCTTTTGGGTGGTACATCCAGTCTAGTTCATTCAGCTTGGGAGGTGGTAGAATCATGGAGGAGTAAGATGGTGTATTGTTTTTGGTTGCTAGTAACAACAACAACAACAACAAACAAACAAACAAACAAAAAACAGAATTCAAACTAGTTAAACAAAATAGAGACTATTTTGGCTCACATATCTTGGAATCTGGGACACAGTTAGATTCAGACAAGCTGGCAGCATGGGCTACACAAAGTCATCAGGATGTTGTTCCTACTGCTTGGCTTTGCTCTCCTCTGTCTTGGCTTTCTTCTAGGCCGAGATGCTCCATGTTGTGGACAAGATGGCCATGACCAGTTCCAGGCCACCTGCTACCAGGTTAACAATACCATAAGGAACAGGACTTCTTACCCTCATATTCTCAGCAAAGGCCCCAGGGGCGATTTTCACAAGGATTAGGTCCTATTCCCATCCTCAAACCAATCACTGGGTCCAAGAAGATGGAATGGATTGGTAGGCTGAGCTCAGCCTCTCTGCTTCTCCTGGGAGCTGCAGGTTGGAATCCCCCAACTCAGCCTCCCAGCCTAAGGATGAAAGGGGTGGTCCCACAGAGGTTGTTAGCAAAGGAAGAAGAAGGAATAAGGAATTTGAGGGTGCAAAAACTGCAACATGCCATACCCTCTGCAGTTTAGATACTGCCAGAAGGTGGGGTCGGTCACACAGCCAATGTAGGGCATTTTTCTTTTTTCTTTTTTTTTCTTTCTATGACGTCTTTTATTTTTTTTCTTTTCCTTTTTTTTATTAACATATAGTGTATTATTTGTTTCAGGGGTACAGGTCTGTGATTCAATAGTCTTACACAATTCACAGCGCTCACCATAGCACATACCCTCCCCAATGTCCATCACCCAGCCACCCCATCCCTCCCACCCTCCACCACCCCAGCAACCCTCAATTTGTTTCCTGAGATTAAGAGTCTCTTATGGTTTGTCTTCCTCTCCAGTTTCGTCTTGGGCATTTTTCAAACACAGACCAAACCCTTCACATCTCAAAGAAATTAGCCCTGAAAGCCAGTGAAACCCACCTAAAGTGATTCAGCTCGTTAGTGATTAAACCCGGGTCTCTTGATCACATATCATTTGACTCTAAAATATGACCGTGATCCATGTTAAATTATGTGAAACTCCCCTTCTCATGATACTTCACGTCTCACACATTTGGTGCAGACCCCACCTCTGAATGTTTAATCATATAGATGGAAAGACTTTGATGATGACAATATTGATAAATCTCATAGCCAACTACCATCCAGTTATTTTTCCCTGACCATATCCTATCTGTTGGATCATTTGAGAGCTCATTGCTGTTCTTCATTTCTATTCTCGGGGTTTTTTGTTTCTTTGCTGTAGAGCCTTTTTTTCCAACCATAAGTGACACACAATTCAGGTCATCGGTCACAGCAAGTAAGATCAGGCTCTTTTAACAGATGGGTTTTTTCCTTTCCCTTCTATTTCTCTCTCTCTCTTCTTTCTTTTTTTCTTCTCTCTCTCTCTCTCTCTTTTTTTTTTTTTATCTTTATACTTCAACTTTTCCAAGGCTTGCTAGCAAAAGTAGGCCACCAAATAAGGGGAAAAAAACAAAGGCTTTGCTAGGTGCACTCTTCTCTATTGGATATTATTTTATTTCTCAGGAAAGGGAGAATTAGAAGAAAGCTATTTCCCCCAATTTTCCATACCACCCATGGGAATCTAATTCAATTTCCTCTCAAATGCTGTAGTGGAAAGTAAAAATACAGAATAAGTTTGCTCTCTTGTCTTCTTTTGCACAGGTGTGACTTGATTGTTTATTCTTAGTCATAAAACTGTTTATTCAGGCTGATTCATTTTTAATCAGATTCCAATATAATGATTTGAGGAAATAAGACCTTTTTTGAGTGGATAAGTGTATATATTTAAAAGATTTCAAAACTTCCCTGACAATCTAACCTGATAGAACCCTGCGGTATCAGATGACTCTCAGCTCTTGAGCCAGAGCCTTACTGAACTCTGTGGCTTTGCAAAGCACAAGAGAACTTTAGGTTTATTCCTGCCCTATTTTTTTCTTTTGTCCTAGTTCCTCCTAGAAAAAAAGGAGAATTACATTTTTTAACCCAAGAAACGTATGAGAAATTATCATGGTATAGTTCACATCAATTGGAAGTCAAAAGTAGGTGGGGAAGAAAAGTATTTCACTTATGTGGTTCTATAAAAAGGAAAAAAAGAAATCTAACTCAGCAGTTGTTGACTGCAAACCACAAAATGGGCGAGTATGTGTGAAAAGAACTTGAATACATCAACAGTCTTCATTATTGCTTCTTATGTCAGGAATCTATTCCGTTTCTAAAAACAGGAAAGCTCTCTTAAGCAGAGTGGGACTTGTTTTCTTCAAGTGAGAGCACGTGAGGAGGTCGGCAGGCCGGGGTTCAGTGTGTAAGAACACCATCAGGCCTTCGTTTCCTTCTAGGTTCCAGCTTGCGCATCACCGAATGAGCTCCCATTTTTATGGCCATAAAGCCAGAAGGCCGTCTAGTGTTTCTGTCCGGATCCCAGCTAAGAGAAAGGAAGAAAGGGCAAAATGAGGGGGGTTAAAAAAAAAAAAAAGCAGAAGAATGACTTCTTGTAAGCTGCCCCTTTTAAGAACACGCCTCCTCGTGACTTCTGGTCACATCCCACTGGTCAGACTATATGACATGGCCAACGTTAGAGTCAGGGGAACGGAGGAAATGAGTATTTTAATTTTCCCATGTGTTTTATAGAGAGAGTCAAGAGAGAAAGGGATGTAAAGGACTTTTAGATAGCCAAGCCGTGGATTTGCCATCTCTCTCCATAATAATAGCTAACGTTTCTTGAATACTTACCATCTACCAGAATCTGTGATACATACTTTACATGGGCTACTTCATTTAATCTTCATAGCAACCCTATGTTATTGCTGCTAATAACAGTCCATGTTATAGGGAAGGATACTGAGACTCAGATGGAGACACCCACCAAGCTCATGGTAGAACTAGGACTTAAACTCTGATCCTTTGTCTCCAGAGTCCAAGCTCTTAACGTCATGTTGTCCTATCTCTCTTATAGAATCTGGTTCCTTGAACAATGATCATCTCTATTTCTGGGACTGGAGACCCTAAATTTTCTGTTTTCTCAAAAAGAATTAGAATGTAAAGGTTCACCATGCATATCTTAAATCTCTAGGGTCATCTATTAGTTGTTAATGGGCCTTGAGTTGGTTTAGTTTTAATTTAACAAGCTCTTTACCTCCCAGTCTCTAGATTGATTGGTTGTGCAGAGAACAGTGGCAGTCTCCGTTGAGATAATTATCTTGTTATGTCTTTTACCCTTCAGCACCTCTTATCTAACCAGATTCCCCATGAGTGTAATAAACAGGTCACAGGGCACCATCCTATACCTACTCCAATCTTGGACAATGCATTATCTCAAATTTATAAGCTGCTATTTTTATTTTATTTTATAATCATGGTACTCCAGTCTCCCTGGCAAGCTTCAGAAATAGAAAAGGGCTATTTTTAATATTATCTAAAAGAACCAGTATTTTAGTGAGTCATGTAATCTGATGCTTCACTATGGGTAAGTTTAGGGTTTCCAGTAAGGTTTAAGTGGAACTTCTAGAGGGTTTCTTACATGCCGTAAGGATGTCCAAGTCATTAGTTGCTTAAATGTACAAGAAGGTCTTCTGGTCCCTGTCAGTTTTGTGGGCAAATAAATTATGTATATTTTAAAAAGATGGTAAGATTACAGTGTCTGTGAAGAACTGATAAAGATCTCAGGCTTTATTTTATACTCCCAGAAAAGAACTGTGTAACTGTATATTTCTTTGCTTAAAAAAAATCTAGGAGGCACCTGGGTGGCTCAGTCAGTTAAGCACCTGCCTTCAGCTCAGGTTATGATCTCTGGGTCCTGGCATCAAGCCCTGTCTGGCTCCCTGCTTAGCAGGGAGTCTGCTTCTCCCTCTCCCTCTCCCTCTGCCCCACCCCCGCTCATACTCTCTCTCTCTCTCTCTCTCTCTCTCTCACTCACTCACTCTCAGTCTGTTTCAAATAAAGAAATAAAATCTTTTTTTAAAAATCTAGACCAGGGTGCCTGGGTGGCTCAGTTGGTTAAGCGACTGCCTTCGGCTCAGGTCATGATCCTGGAGTCCCAGGATCGAGTCCCACATCAGGCTCCCTGCTCAGCGGGGAGTCTGCTTCTCCCTCTGACCCTCCCCCCTCTCATGCTCTCTCTCTCTCATTCTCTCTGTCAAATAAATAAATAAATAAAATCTTTTAAAAATAAATAAATAAATAAAAATAAAAATCTAGACCAATCACTTTTCAAAAATAATTCTTTTAAGAACAAAGTTCAAGAGAGGAAAGCTCCCATCAACCAGGGGCCTTATTACCTACTTGGTATATTGTGAAAGAGTGAGCACAAAAGCTATGTGGAAACCTGCCCTCTGGGTTTGCAGGGCATATAATAGAGTCCTAGCACCCCTCTTTCTTGTTTGCTTCGCCTATAATACAGGAATGCAAACACAAGTTAGATGTCCAGCCTCTTTTTTGGTCTGTTGTGTGTGGCTGCTTTCCAAAAACTGTTATAAGGAGATATCTATTTCACATTGAACTTCAGCCATCATGTAGTTTATAAAAATAAATCTTCTGAAAACATTTTTGCTTACGAGTGGTAACTACTGTCAGACTCCAGGTTTTATTCATGAGGGAAGGAATAGAAGAATGCTGGAAAGATTTAAACCCCTTCTTTCCTCATGGGATCAGGATTGGACCAGACCCATTTGATAGTTGAAGATTTGGTCTTTTGCTGTAAGATAGAAGTGATAATAGCAATAGCTTATATTAAATTATTAAGTGCTGCCTATGTACCAGGTGCTGTGTTCAAATATAAGTTCAGATGTGTGTAAGAGAGACTCGCATTAGCAGTGCCTTGAACAAACTAGAAGTTTATTTCTGTCTCCTTTCTGTTGGGAATTAGGTGCTGCACAGCTGGAATGGTGGCTCCATCTGGACCCACCTTCCCCTGACGGCAGTGAAGGCTGCCCGATGGCCTGGGTTCCACTATTTGTGGTTACTGCCATGGTCCATGTAGTCCAAGGTGGCTTAACAACATGTTCATGTTCCATGAAGTAAATTAGAAACAGAGGAAGGAGTGCAGCCCAGTAGAGTATCACAGACATCACTCCCACCATTAGGCCAATGGTGGGATGTAGTCACATGGCCATACCTAGCTGGAGGAGGTGCTGGAAAATGTAGTCTTTATACATGTGGAGTGTGCACCCCGCTAAAACTGTAATGGTGTGGGAAAAGGAAGAATACATCAATTAGCAGTCTCTGCTACCTTGTACTGTACCCTTTAAGGCTCCCAGCAACCCCTCAGGTAGGCATTTTATGATCCTCATTTTACAGAGGAGTAAATTGAGCTGAAGGAACTTGCCTAAGTACCTGCTAAAGCCAGATTACTAGACCTCAGGGCCCAAACTCTTATCCACTGTTTTCTGTCATCTGTTTTGGACAAATACCATATTTCTTTTAGTTTATTTTTTCATTTATTTAACATACAATTCAGTGGTTTTTAGTATATTCAAAAAGGTGTGCAACCCTCACCATTATTGAATTCCTGAACATTATCATCACTCCCCATTTGCCTCTCTCCCCAGCTCCTGGGAATCATTCATCTACTTTCCATCTGTATAGATTCTCCTATTCTGAGTATTTCCTATAAAGGAAAGCATACATTCTGTGGCTTTTTGTATCTGGCTTCTTTGATTTAGCAAAATGTTTTCAAGGTTTATCTATATTGTAGCATGTATCAGTACTTCATTACTTTTCCCCCCCAAATAATAGTCCATTATATGGATATATGACATTTTGTTTATCCATTCATTAGTTGATGAATGTTTGGGTTGTTTCCACTTTTTAACTACTATGAATAATGCTGCTATGAACATTTGTGTACTGGTTTTTGTGTGGGCATGTTTTCAGTTCTCTTGAGTAAAGTCCTTGAAGTGGAATTGTTGGATCATATGATAACTTTATGTTTACCTTTTTGAAGAACTGCTACACTGTTTTCCAAAGTGGCTGCACCAGCTTACATTCCTACCAATAGTAGATGAGAGTTCCAATTTCTCCACATCACGGTCAACATGTCCTATTGCCCCTCCTTTTAAATTTATAACCATCCTAGTGGATGTGAAGTGGTATCTCATTGTGGTTTTAATCTGCACTTCTCTAATGACTAATGATGATGAGCATTTTTTTCACGTGTTTGTTGACCATTTGTATATATCTTCTTTGGAGAAATATCTTTTAAGATCCTTTGCTCATTCTCTAACTGGGTTTTTTTTTTTTTTTTGTCCCTTTTATTATTGTAGTTGTAACTGCTCCTTATATATTCTGGAAATAAATACCATTTTGACTAATAAGTATAAACATCTTTTAATATAGTTAAATTATTTATTATATGATCTATGAATCTGCCGATCAGTAGACTTGACAGAATTCACAAACAAAATGGTCAATTCACTTTGTGAGTACAGCTCGAGCCTTAGTGTTAGCCAGGTTTAGGTGGAAGAGAGTTTTGCACAAGGATCATGCCTATGATTTTAGTTTTCCTGTTCATCAGGATTTTGACACACTGGTGACTCAGCAGTGGTTCTCAACCTTTACTCTGCATATAAATCACCTGTCCATCTGGTTAAAGTGCAGATCCTTCTTCAGTGAGTCTGGAGAAAGCCTGAGATTTGTAACTGTAACAAGCCCTCAGAGTGATCCTGAACCGGCTGGTCCAGGGACCACAATTTAAGTAGCCAGTGTTACAGCGGAAGTATCAGTGTTAAGAACCACAAGTCTAATTCTCTCCAACTAGTTTGCTTTGTTCTGCCTCAAATAGAGCGATGTCCTAGAATGAACCTGGTCTTTGGAATTGACTCTTGACTACCACTTACCAGAAGTGTTTCTTTGAGCAAATAGCTTTACTACTCTTCACCGCACTTTCCACATCTGTAAATTACAGGTACTTATACCTCCTTCTCCCAGCGGTAATGAGCATGAGGTGAAATAACATATGGGAGGCACCTATCACAGTTCCAGGTGTATAGTGGAATGTGGTGTTTTCTTCTTCCACCTGCCTTCAGTGATAGGGGCTGTCCCTCTGACCGTTCAGTGCAAATACAGCATTGTCAGGGGAGAGACAACTCAATGTTACCACCTTATTTTCCTATATTGTCAGGATTAGATGGGATATTGTTACCAGAGTCCAGATCTTGGGCCCCACAATGGTAGAAATGAAGCCAGACCCAAAGGTCAAAGGCACAGGCAAGGCTGTATTGAGGCTACAGCTCAAGCTGCACAGAGACACCGCACCAACATACAGCACTTAAGCCACCCTCTCCGAACAAACGGGAAGCCCTGCTCGTATAAAGTTCCCCTGGAAAGTTCCCACTCAGGTCCATTAGGCTACTAAGGGATAGAAAAGTGCCTTGTCCTGATTGGTTGATTTTGGCAGGCATCTCAGACAGCTTATTGGTGCTTTTTGGAGCAGGGGTCTTTCAGGTTTGTGGAGCCTGGTTGTTTCTCTTCCTACAGGATAGGGCTGCGGCTGTTGTTTTTTAAGTTAGGCTTGTGTGATGGGCTGCATCCTGGTTCTGCAAGGTCAGAGAGGAGGGTTAGCAATAACAGCCCACATGAAGTGCCCCAGGGGTATGATGTTTCTCACGTGGGGCTTGTTCCTATGGTCCCTGGTGGTCTCAGTGGTACCCTCTTTATGGTCTGTAGTTAGTTTATGTGCATTTCATCTTATTTACTCAACAAATTGTATGTTCTTGGAGATTAGGGCTCTATGTCATCTTCTGGTTTTGAATCCCATGGGCCTTCTCATGGCGCTATCCAAAGAATTCGTTATGAATTAAGGCCTACAGAATGAATCAGCCCATTTCAGTCATGGTAGTAGCAGTAGTAACTATAGAAATAATAATAATTGAAATTGACATTTATTAAGAACTTTGTGTCACATACTGTCCTAAGGGCATGCGTACATTATCTATTCAATTCCCAAAACTGTTCTTTGAAACACATCCATTTATTGTCCCTGTTTTCCAGATGAGACAGCTGAAGCCTAGCCATACTTAGACAACATTCCACTTTTGGTGGTAAGAACAGAGTTCTGGAGCCTGGCTGCTCATGGTCTAAATCCCTGTTCCATCTCATACTAGCTGGGAGAGGTGGGTTTCTTAACCCGTCAATATGCAAATGCATCATCTGTAGTTAGTGCCAATCCCACAGTACTTTTGTGAGATTTGTATAAAATAATGTGTGAAATATGCAAAAGCGCTGAGCACAATGCCAGGTACTTGGAAGTATGCAGTCAACATCAGTTCTGTTTGTGAGTGTGTTTGTGAAGTCACTTATCCAATGGCCTCACAAGTCAGTGGCAAAGGTGGAATTTGAACCCGGGCCATCTGATTTCATAATCAGTAACTCATAATTTCTAAATGATGTTGCTTCAGATCCCCTATTGCAAATAATGTGTTGAGGTGGAAACCAAAAATCCCTGTGTCAGAGTGAAAAGAGAAAGGTCAAGGGGCTGCAGAGGCAGAAAAAGTATGTGAAAAGCATTTTATAATTTATCACCTTTTGAAAAAGACATCTTCAAAGCTCCAGTCTTTCTGCTAACTCATTTTCTAAAAGCATTTGTGTAGCTCCTGACAATCCAAGGCAGGGGGTGCAACCAAAGGCTGATGGAGGTTTTGTAAGGCCTGAAACTGACACCCTTTGCAAGTGGAGGGGTGCTCTCATTAAGGAAACACCTTCACTGATTAAAAAAATGCAAAAATATCTCATTTGTGAGAATTATACAAAAGCACATGACCACATGAATGCATGGCTAGGTCTTCCCCAAGGCCTTGAAAGGGCCCTGATGCCAAACTTCATTCACTCATGGTGAATCCTCCTCTGGCACAAAAGTAGCCCAATCCCTGACTTGCAAGGCAGCAAGGCTGGCTTCCCTTCCTGTTTTGCTTCAGAAAGGGCCAGTTCCAAACTTCTCTGTCTTGGTACCTCTATTTGAAACACTAGATTATATATATATAGACCTCTAACTCACAGGAAATTCTGGTGGATAGCATGCTTCCCAGAATAAATATATTAAATTATCTTTAAAAAAAAACCAGGCAGACTGTATGGGTTTTTCATACCTACTGGCAGGTGGCAGAGATCTAAACGTTGGAGCCTTTTTATAAGCAAGATTAAATTGACTCATGACAGCTGGTCACTAAAATACAGGAAGTGCAGACCTGGTTGAAAACAAGAATACATGGGTTTTCATCACTTGCATCACAGAATAGAGCTCACTCTTTTTGTAAGTCTGTCTTAGCAATGCCCTTATTTGACAGTGTGTGCAGTTTGTCACTTACACACAAGTGGATCTTCCAAGTACAAGCAAGTCAGTTCCATCTGCAGTGTCTTGGTGTGAGTTCTATGTGTGTAAACAGAATTAGCGAATAGGCTTGGCTCTCCAGAACATCAGATACTTCACTGCGAGCAAAGCCTGTTAGGTCTCCACTCGGGTAGCTCCTCCCCTGCCCACTGTGACGGTAGACGTGGGAGTGGGATGACCATGGAAGTGGATAATAAATCTGTCAGAGACAAGTGGATGCCACGGAAATCTGCCCTCCACCCCATCGCAGGGCTGGAGGTCACAGCCCCAGGAATTGAGAGCAATCTCCCAGCATTGTGACACCCGCTTTTTATTTTTTTCTGCTGGAGGAAAAGCCACTCTGGCAGGGGCTCTAAATAAAGAATTTCAGCATCTGATTGGAATGGGGTGATGTGAACAGACTGAACGGCGGATAATGAAAGAGAGCCATTTTCCAATACCGACCGGTGTTGTGATACCTCGGTGTCCACTCTCACATGCTCAGCTCAGGCACAACAGTCGACACGGGGATGGAGGAAAGACAGCCGTGAAGCTGGGCTAGGTCAACAGATTTACTGCTGGGGAAGTTCCAGTAGCCATCAGGGCCCAAGCAACATTGCCAAACTGCCTGAACCAGGCTGGTCAACCCTGCATGAGAAGTTGAAGCCAAAAGATGCACATTCCAGAATAATTATGCCACACAAATACTCTGCTTTTTGGGTTTTTTTTTCCTCCTCTAAACTATGTTATTTCCCTGAGTATTTTGGCATTTTTTTTTCTTGTGTTAGGTTTCAGGCATTTGGCAAATTCTCTGGAGTTTAAATTAAATAGTGTTTACAAAGTCTTACCAATTTTATAGAGTTCCCTTTGCCCATTATAAGGTTAGTTATGAAAACCAATGATAAGGACATGTGGCAGTTTTCAGCACACATCATGGACTGTTTAATTGAGTACAATGCCTATTAATTCTCTATTTTGGGTCCATTACCATGCCAGACATAGTAGGACAGACCCATGAAGTTCTCGCTTTCAGAGAGTCTACTTGCTTATTAATCATTTGTTTATCAGTCAAGTATTTTTTAAGTACTTATTATGTGCCGAGCACCCTGACAAGTGCTGGGTATGTTGCACTAAATAAGGCAAACATGATCGTGGCTTCCAGGCATTTACACTCCAGTAAAAGTGAGAGAAGAAGAAGCAATGACAACACGGTCTATGTCTACGGCAGAGATAGCTTTAATCATGTGACTGGCCTTGCCAGGGTCACAGGGGCACATAGGAAAGGCATACTGGTGGGGCAGAGAAGCACTCCGATAGTTGACCAGTGGATGGTTTTGAATGTCATTTAGGAACCAGGCACTGAAATTTACAAGCTGACACCTGAATGGTAAGAATTTTGCAGATAAGAAAGTAGAGGTAGTAGAGTAGAATGTTGCAGGCAGAAGGAAAGGTTTATAAGATCGCCTGAAGTCAAAGTGTGAAGAACTGAGTAGTGTTGCTAGTGGTGCAGATGAGACCGGAATAGAGAGGAGACACCAACTTCGAAGGGACTTGGAGTCCACGTTACAGAGTTTGGACTCTATTTTGAGAACAGTGACAAGTCTTGCAATGGTTCTAAGCCAGGATGACCCCAATATTTTTGTGTAAAAGATTATTTTGACTGTTGTGTTGAGACTGGGCTAGGGAGGAGCATGACTGGAGGCACTGAGGTCTGTTCAGAGGCCATTGTAATAAAGCAGATCAAAGATGATGGCGATCTCAACTCGGGTGGTGGCAGTGGCTAGAACTGTATGTATTTGAGAGTTATCAAGGAGGAGGGATCTCAGAACTTGGTGAGAGACGGAGCAATGACAAGTTAGATAGGCTAGGAAAGAAAGAGGGAGGCATTCTCAACTAGCTACCTGAAAGGTGATGCAATGTACTAAGACAGAAACCCCAGAAGGAGGAGTAGGAGAGGGAAGCCTCAGAATTCAGTTTGGGATCTGTTGAGTTTGACATGTCCAGGAGAGAGCTCCATGATGGAAATATAGATACAGGATTTATCAACATGTCGATCGGATAATCTTCCACCTGGTAATAATGGAGGGAAGGGTTCTAGGATCCCTTTGGGTAACAGAGAATCTCTGAATCCCCTAAAATGTTTTCAAATGTTTAAGCTTATTTTGCATATGCTTATTATTTCAGGGTGGAGGAAGATTATGGAAGTTTGCTTTAGAATGCAAGTTTGCTATAACTCAAAGGCATTAAGGATCACAGAGGAAATTGAAGGGACAACCTGTATTAAGAGTGTCCAAAGGCGGCACCTGGGTAGCTCAGTCAGTTATGCAACTGTTTTGGCTCAGGTCATGTTCCCAGGGTCCTGGGATCAAGCCCCACATGGGGCTCCCTGCTCAGCGGGGAGTCTGCTTCTCCCTCTCCCTCTGCCCCCACCCACAGCTTGTGTTCTCTCTCTCTCTTTCACTCACTCTCTCTCTCTCTCTCTCTCTCAAATAAATAAATAAAATCTTAAAAACAACAACAACAACAACAAAAAGAGTGTCCAAAGAGAGTCACTTAGGCTGATGGTGCTGGGCCAGGACCCCAAGAAGAGCACATAAAGAGAACACAAAGAAGCGGGTTCTGAAAACGAGCTTGAGAATCAGCAAGGACAAAGCGTCAGGGGAAATGGAGTGGTCCACAGATTCAAATACCCCTGGGAGGTCAAATAAGGCAAAGAAAAGTATCCATTGGATTTTCAACAAAGAGGTCATGGATGATCTTGGCAAGAGAGGCCATGGTTGGTGAGAAAGAGAAAGTGAATGAGAGATGAAAAATGGAAAATGCAGGTTTAGGAAACTCAGGAAGGGAAAGGAGAGTGTTAAAGAGGTAGCTGGAAAAGAAGACCAGGGTACAAGGTGGGTATTTCTCCCGTTAGGATGGGACAGATTTATGCAATGAGTCAACATTTTAAAAGCTTAAAGAGCCTTTAAGTACAAACCAACGAACCCAAATACACAGAAGCATTTAAGGAAATCAGAAGATCGAGCTCAGGGTGTCTACAGTGAGCAGGATAGATAACAGGGAAGAGAGAACTGAATTGAGCCTTGAATGATTAGCTTTTGGACAGGTGAGGATGAACCATTAATGGGAAGAAATCTGAGAGAAGTAAGACTAAACAGTCACCTATTCTTCTTTCACCTTCTATTGTTATCCAAAGAATATTTTCTCAGCAAATAGAAAGTCTTTAAAATGGAAATTGCCTGTAACTCAGAAAGTGACTACAAGTATGACAGTATTAACAGTTAAAAGATATTTAATCCAATTTACAATTACTACTTGTATTCTTGGTCTTCCCATATGAAACAAGCATACTCTTTGGGGTCCTATTGTTCATTTCCTCAGTTGGAATTTTTAACACCAGATAGGGTGCTAAATCAGTATAGGTTGGTGCTTCTGTCACCTAGGTTTCTAACATCTTCCATATATAAAAAATATATGGAATATAGGCGCTAATGTTGGAACGGGAAAGATCCTTTCCTAAGCAACTTAACACAAGTGACTCCCTGCATAGAATAAACTGTTACGAGATCTAGCTCATGATTAAACACTGTCTATTTCACTTAACTGAATTATTTTTCTCTTATCTTTTTAGAAGACTGTACATGTTAATTTTAAAGGTTCTGTTTATGTATCTAAATTGAATATGTATTGTTTAAATAGTAGCCTTTCAGCTTATTACAATTTATAACTACACAGAGGGCAGAGTATTCCAAATTAGAGCAGACCCCTGATGAAGGAGAAGTGTGATATTATCCAGGGAGGTTTGAGGGGGGGTGGGGAGTGGGCATTAATTTAGGGGCTACACCTTTTAGTTAGAAGAGAGCCCAACAGCTCTCAGTAATAGTCTTGGCCATTCCTTCACTTCCTTGCCATAAGTATGGGTCAGTGTTCCAAACAGATCATTCATGTACAAGACAGAAACTTGGATGTTGCTATACAGACCTTATAGAAACCAACATCCGTTCTTAAAGAATCTTATTTTCCTACCTAAGGAAGACTACTGTTACTTTTTCCAATTCATGACATCGCCCACAAAGGAAAGCAAATGTAAAACACTACAAAATTTCCTTGTCTTTATGAAATTTGGCTTTCTATATTTTTGTCCTAGTTCTGGAAGAGGCCAGACCAGTTTAAAAATGCACACACAACTACACACACACACACACACACACACACAGGTCTGAGAGGTCTTGATCCTTTATCCCCCCTCTCGGGTGCCCTAGTTCTCCCCTTTGTGTGGACACATCGCTTCCTGCATACACTGTTCTGGCCTCTGGTCATGGTCATCCTGTCAACCTAGGTTTTACTTTCCCAGAGGATGCGGTCTGTGGGCTTGGGATGTTGCAATTTAGAACCTGCCACCTCAACAAATATCCAGTTGGCCTCTGCAATTTTACAGTGCAAGACTTTGGACAGGGGAATGTATTTTTGCGGAAATTGCATATTCCGTTGTTGCCTCTCATATGTCACAGCTCTCTGCACAAGCACCCAAGGCAAGGCATTTGCTAATGACCTCAAACCCCTGTCACCTATAGTCTTTTTTATTTTCTAGGCTTCTAAGCATCTTTTATCTGAGTCATTTGCACCATTTCTGAATGACCTCTGTAATTACCTTCTTTGCCGTGACTGGGAAATCTAAGGACTACTCAGATTGATTAGAGGCCTTGGTGGGAAAAACTTTTGATCTGGGGTAATGTCATTTTAGAGCCCAGAATGTGGGCACTATGGTTATGATCTCTGTGGGTCTATAAAATAAGCCTGAATAGCAAATCATCTGCATGGTTGTCTTTCCTTTTCAACAAGTAAGAATTGTCTTTCTGGTTTAAGGAAAAACAGAAGATAACATTGCTCTTCAAACCCAGATGAAATTGTCATAGATTTGCTAATATTGCAGGAAAACTGCTCACTGGTGGCAATATTCTGGACACCTCTTGGGAAACCCTTGATTTTGTAGCACAGTTGTCTTACGGGACCTTCAGGCCCCCACTAAACATAATGACTGGTATTAGGATTCCTCAAAGTGTGGTATGAGACAGACTATATCCTCACCCCACCCTCCCCCCCTTGTTGAAAAGATTCTGAGGGTAGGGCCTACAGATCTACATTTTGCCCAGAGCCTCTATAGAGCGCAAACGCTGCAGGGTGTATGAGCTACCACCCCAGGGGATAGATGGGTAAAGCCTCCGTGATCTCTAAGACCAACTGGACTTACAATGAACTCTTGTCTCTCCTCTGCTTAGGTGCAAATGTAATCTCCACGCCACTGTGTGTGTGTATGACAACAGCAAACTGACCTGTGAATGTGAGCACAACACCACAGGTCCAGACTGTGGGAAATGCAAGAAGAATTATCAGGGCCGACCTTGGAGTCCAGGCTCGTATCTCCCCATCCCTAAAGGCACTGCAAATACCTGTGAGTAACTTTGCTCTCTAACACTGTATTCTGTGCAAGAGGAGCTGATAGTTCCTCTCAATGTCACTTGCAATTGTGCTTTTACTCTTACGGTTACCCTGTTCCTCTTCAAAATGCAGCTAAAGCTTTAGTTTCTGTTTCACCACTTGTAAGCACATTTTCACACTCGGATCATCTGTTAAATTCCGTCTTCCAACATTCACATCAAATGGGTTGGGAAATGATGGAAATTGGGAGAAATTTTTTTCTAAGTGGATGAAACAGGAGATGTTTGTTTTCCTCCCCCAAATTAATTTCCTATTAAGATAACAACAGCCTTCAAAACTCCCAACGGGAACTTAATTTTAGCCATAAGCAACTCGAGAAATTCTCTAAATGTTTCTAATCCCATTTCCCTTACTGGGTAATTTGAGGGATGCTTTGTCCAGAAGATGCTTCCCTGTCTGATTTTGACTATGGCTTAACTCTGCCCGGTGAAATAATTGGCTTTTTCCAAATGCCAGCAGCTGAGATCATGCCTGGCATGGATCCTGTCAGTAGAAGCCACCTTCTGATACAGAGCGTGACTGCAGGCCTGCAGGTATTACATTAAGAAAAGGAATGTCCGAGTTCATGTGAAAAGAGCACAGGGCTTATCAGTGCTTCCAGGAACCGTGAGAGATGCTCCATTACCATTCATGTGTGCCCCACTAAAATCCCTGAAGATCCAGAGGAAAACATGCTGTGACATGCTCAGGGAGAGACATGGTTATTTCCAGAATAAACTGCCCAATTCCACGGATGGACCCATTAGCCACTTGCAAAAGCCCCAGGTTTGCCCTCTGTCAAAAGTAGAGGAGGGTGAGGTTGAGAATATACCCATGAAGTGAGAAGTAACAGAAATAGCAGGACAGTGAGCAGTGGGAGAATGAGGGCCCGAAAAGCCACTGGCTGTATGCGAGGCTAAGAATGTTACCAGGTTCTTCAAAGCAGCAGCTGTGAGGAGACAAAACCTAAAAACTAATATCACAGGATCCAGGACCTTATCAAGTTAAATGTAAGAGTAATGGAGTGAATAACAAGCCAGGAAGTATGGGGGCATGAAATTATGATAAAATTTCTATGAAGCAGAAAAAATATTCTCCAAAAGATTAAAAAAAAAAAAAAAACATCCCTATTTGTAAGGGTGTTCAGTTTCTTTCTGTGTTAAAGAATAAAACGGACAGTCTAGCTCCTAAAATTAATACATAAAGCTCTGTTGAGCAGAAATGTTGATTTTTCAAGGCAATTTTATTAACAGAGACTCTTTTGGCTGTCCTTAATTGTTCAGGGCCATTGACCCATGAATTCAGGAGGAATCATGAGGTTATTTGTTGGTGAACCCCTCTGGCCGGCTACCAAGAATCCCTATCTCCACACTTGTCATATTTACTTTAAAGGTTTCCCTAAGAGAAAGTGGCTCCAATTTCATTTTCAGTGTCTGCTCCTGAACCGTCCTCAGTTCTGTCCTGTCCCACTAAAGAAGACGGTTCACAAACACTTGCTAGCCTTCTGGCTCAACCTCAGGGCTGGCCAACTTGTCAAGGCGACCAGAAAGCCAGGTGGGCTGAACTGCGGCTGCATTGGCTTCTAGTCTCACACGACTGTTCTTCTACCCATAACTGAGCTTCAAAGTCTTGTTTACTTCAAGACATTTTCACTGGGGTCCCCTTCTTGCACCAGCCAAGCTTTTTCACTGCAATGGATATTTTTGTTATATTCTCCGTGGAATATAACATGTTTGTTAATTCTCCGTGGAAATGATGTACCCCGCATCTTTTGCATATTGCAGAAGATCACCAATTACTTCCTGGCCAAAGGAATGCAACCTCTTGCAATTTTCTTTGTGGACTCCGTTGCCCACCTATCCCTTAGTTTTTACTGGCCTTCTCTAGACTTTTAGACTTTTTCCCATTTTTTTTAAGATTTTATTTATTTATTTGACAGAGAGAGACACAGCGAGAGAGGGAACACAAGCAGGGGGAGTGGGAGAGGGAGAAGCAGGCTCCCTGCTGAGCACGGAGCCCGACGCAGGGCTCGATCCCAGGACCCTGAGATCATGACCTGAGCCGCAGGCAGATGCTTAACGACTGAGCCACCCAGGCGCCCGCCCCCATCTTTTTTAAAATAAAATACGAAGATGACAGAGGGATACAATGCCCAAGGAGGCTCAATTCAATGTTTCAGTCTTCAATATGCCAGAAATTAGATAAACATTTTAGAGATGACTGCAGTGGTTCAGTCTTGCAATGGAAAAGCCTTACAATAGCAAGAACCCCTTAAACTAAATTTCTGAAACATCCGATTGTGCTTTAAAATGTCTAGGGATGGAAATAAGCAATTCAGTGGTTTAGTACACAGGTTACAGGATCAAATAAAGTTTATCTATTCACCAGCTGTGTGACCTTGAAAAAGTAAACTAACCTCTCCAACACTTAGTTTCCCATCTGTAATGCGAGAATAATAACAGTTCTTACCTCATAGGGATTTTAAGAGAATTGAGTAGGCTACTGCATGTAATGTGTTCAGCATAACACCTGTCACAAAATAAGTGTTCAAAGATAATTTTAATTTTAGGATTTTTTTCATAAGGCATGCTTGTTCATTATGGGACAGTTTTAATTGTTATAAAACCTATTTCTTAGTAGTTCACCTGTTTCTTGAGTATCTCGTAATTTCCAAAGAGTTTTTTTCTCTTTAAGTAGTGAAAGAGCTATATTGACCCCAGTTTCTTTTCTTCTCCAGATTAACATCATCAAATTCCATTTTCATATAATAAGATTTTCATGTCTTTTACTGGGTTGCTTGCGCTTGAAATCTTCTAATTTTTTAGTGTGGAGATGTCAGCCAAGCATGGGACTTCTGGCACTGACTCTCATTTCATATCAGCTTTTTCTTACACATATGCATACATGCTTGTGTGCACACATGCGCACACACACACAACTCTAGGTGGTACATCATGAGTCATTTAAGAGGAACGCTTAGGATATGCCACATCCTAATACAAAATCCAAGAATTATAAAAAGAGTGGCTACAATCTCTGAACCCTCAACATCAACTCCTAAATGGGCTAGAAACACCAGGCTTCCTGGCTAATCTCTTGATTGAGCAGAATCTCAACAGCCAGGATCATTTTTTAATGGGAAGGTCAGTTCCTGCCCGCTCTTAGCAGAAGAAATCAGAGGACTTCATTAAACCAGGAACTTAAAAGATCTCCCTTCACAGACAGTTAACCCACCACTCAAAGGTACCCTAAGCCAGGACTTTGCTGGGAATCATAGGACTTTGGAAGTCCTGAATTCTGGAGCATCTTCAAGGCCACTTTTGTAAGGAGTGTATAGAGCCAGGAGAGAAGAATACAGATAGCATTCTAAAGTAGAGCCATCCCTATACTCTGTGAGACACATCACATGTCCCTATGCTTTTCAATACAATGACTTGTAAAGGCAAGATGTAATAACTCTTGTGATTATATCTTTATACACCATGCTTTTCCTTGGAGACCCAGTGTGTTTTCTTGGCCTTTTAAAGCCATATATATATATATACATACATATATATATATATATGAAAAAATGTTTTCCTTATTTTTCTACAAAGGTTATGCTTCTCTATAAGACATCTTTCTGTTGATCTTCATTCTATTTCTGATAGTATTCTCAGTGTCCTTTGAATTTCATTTCTGCCTTCCAAGTAGATAGCAACTCTGTCCAACTTCATGCTTCGTTATGATTCACTTGATTGCTATTGTCCAGCTCATGAATAAAAGTATTAAGTAACACCTCTTTAAATTTCCGAATCCTATGGAATAACACACAATATTTTTCTACATATAGATGCTGAAAACTCAACCATCAACCTTTAGAAACTATAACTTTAAGGAAGATACTATAATATTATCTACACCTCTGCTTCCAAAGGTGTGTTCTATGACCTTTTAAAGAATTCAATGGCAAATAAGTTTGGAAAATACTGTAAACTATAAAAACTCTAAGACATTTGGGGCACCTGGGTGGCTCAGTTGTTAAGTGTCTGCCTTCGGCTCAGGTCATGATCCCAGGACCCTGGGATCGAGCCCCACATCGGGCTCCCTGCTCCGCGGGAAGCCTGCTTCTCCCTCTCCCACTGCCCCTGCTTGTGCTCTGTCTCTCGCTGTGTCTCTCTCTCTTGTCAAATAAATAAATAAAATTTTAAAAAAAGACTCTAAAACATTCATATTACCTTATTTAAAATATTTGAGAATCCTATAGTAAAGTAACCTATTTTACCCTGTGTTTCCCAAACATAACTGATCATGGAACACTTAATAACTTTCTATAAAACACTATTTTGGGGACCTTTTGCTCTAAACAATTTCTACAGCATAGTGATAGAAATGTCATGAAGACAGACAGAAAGCCCATTCACTTCTGCTGTGTTCAATCTTTCACTTTCTTCTTACCTACACAGTCTAATATTCTTCAAAGAGAGAAAATTAAATTGGTCTGACATTGACATTATTTGTTTGTTCAGAAATCCAACTTGAATTGTTACACAATATCTGGGGCTCCTCTGAGTAATGGAAAGTAATTTGATGATCATTCTATTATTTTCTCTAGTATTAAATTCGCATTGACCAATTTATATTTTCCCAGGTGTGCACATGTGTGTGTCATTATCCAGACAATTTCCTAAGTGCTTTACATGCATTAGTTCATTCTTAACTCACAACACTCATAACGTAGATGCTATTAGTTTCATTTTACAGACGTGGAATCTGCTGACTGCTGAGCGCAAGTACCTTGTTTAAGGTTTCCATGACTAGTCAGGGTGAGAAGGAGGATTTGAACCCACGTCTGTCTTGACTCCAAGGACTGCACATTGCACTATATTGCTTCTCAGGTTAAAGTTCAGTGACTTCCTCTGTTCTCCACTGGGGTATGAACCTTTTGACACCTGCTTAAACAAGCCAGTTTTATCTAAACTTGATCTCTCCTATTTCTCTTCCTAGATTTCTGTTTGTTATTTCTTTGCCTTCACAATCTCCCCGTCTGCCCTTGCTTTAAATTTTCAAGCTCTTCACCCCACCTCTTCTCAGTCTGCAGGTTTTTTCCCCTGCTTTCCATCTATTCCTGTGGTTTTAGTTCTTTAGTGATACTGGTTTAATAGTAATCAGTCAATTATAGCCTGGAATCCTTCTTGTGAATCCAGACCGATTTTTCCACCTGTCTACGAAGATCTCAAAGTCAACATGCTGGATACAGGATTTATTCCTTTCTCCAATTGCCTTTCTCTCACTCTTTATTATAATTCTCCTTTTGCAAGACTGCTCCTCGATGTCAACTCCTCAGTGCAGCCTACCTAGATCCTCCCAGGCAAAATCAATTGCTCTTTTTGCTCTAGATTCTCGATAGTGTATGTACACTTACAATCGTTTGACTTTCTATAACCAAAATTGTAATAATAATAATGGTAGCTTCTATTTATTAAGTTTACCATTGGCTTTTATACTTTGCGAAGGGCTTTAAGTGCTTTCTTACATTAAATCCTTACAACAGTCCTCATGGGGTATGTACAATTTTTATCCACATTTGACATATCAGGAAACACACCACACAGAGATTAATAAGTAAGTTGTCCCAAGGTCCCACAGCAAATGCATTACAGAACAAGATTTAAACTCAGTTCTATCTGACTTCAAGAGCTAAAATGTTAGCAATTTGAGAATGGGACCATACTGTATTCCTGGCCTTTATAAATGTCTGTGGAATCAACTATTTGGTCAATGAATAAGTAAACCTAAGTAATGCTATAATGTGCACATGGGTACATTGAACTCCCATCCATCTTCCCATGTCTCCTAGAATGTGTGGTCTTCACAGTTCAGCAGCTCTAACGCAAGGGTCTTCAATCTTCTACAAGAAGAGTCAGCTATTTTAGGAAATAAAATGGGAAAAAGACTCACTTTTTTTTTTCATTGGTGCTCATGGCTGGCTGATCTTCACAGACCTCCCCCAGTTGGCATTCATGGCCTCAGTGACTTGAGCACTATCAGGCTCTGCCCACCAGCCTTTCAGGCTCAGAACCCCAATTCCATCAGCGCAATAAGAGAGTACTTTCCTCTTAGAGCCTTATGTATATGAATCCAGCTCCTGGCCCAATATCTAAAACGGGAATACTAAATTATGCATGTACAACCACCAATCCACAATCCTTATCTAAAGCTTGTGGGACCAAGTATGATTTGGAATTCAAAATTGTTAAGATTCTGTAATACATATATTGTAGATGTAGATATTATAACCATACCCACAGCACAATATGGGATAGCACCACTTAATTAAACATTTTAATATTTCTGCAACAAACCCATGATTATTCTCACCTCATACCCCTTCCAGTCAGGTTATGCCACCAAATTAGTTCAGAGCATGATATGTTGTGCTGCAGGTGAATTTTAGGGAGAAAAAAAAACATTTTAGTTTTCAGAGTTGTTTTTTGTTTTGTTTTGTCTTGTTTTATTTTTGTGTTTTGAAAATTGGAGATAAATACAATAAATTAAGGGATAGTATAGAGTGGTGGTAATAGGCTCAAGCTCTGGAACCAGGACCTCTGGATTCAAATCTCAGTTTCCTTCCCAACTGATAGAGATGATCTTGGGCAAGCTTTTTGTGTTTTGAGTTTCCCCCATCTGTAAAATAAGCCTGAGTGCTAATCTTATAGGGTTGTGATAAAAATTAAATGGATTAATACATTTAAGGTATTTAGAACAGAGGCAGGCACATAGTAAGCACACAATTAAGTGAGATGCTATTGTCATCATAATTTCACTGAGATCTAACGCGTGGACTCATCCCAGCCTGATGAGTAAATTCTCCCTTTGGAAATAGCAACTATCTAGGGACATAAGTTGTGTCCAAATCCCAATTTATTCATCCAGAATATGAAATAACTGTGATGGTATTCAGAAGAGTTAAGTCCTTATGACCAGTGTATTCTCTCCTTTGTAATTAAGACTGTTTGCAGAGCCAGATAATAATCAGAAGGTTGCTGGGTAAGCATGGGATCAGGAAATTTAAATGACTCGAATGCTAATAACATGAGGCTGAAACCTCCTGACACATCCATCCTACCTCAGAGTCAGCCTCCCTAATGCCAACAGAACTCTGTAGGTCTGAGAGCTTATAGATTATCCCTCCCTCTTCCTGAGACAATGGTAGGCCAACAGGGCTACCATATGCCTGAAAATGTTCTTCTTTCTATGCTTCCCCCTTCTGATTGGCTGTGCTCCCGTTCTTCAGATATGTCAATAGGCTACCTCAGGTTGATGTCACCTCTGTCAAGTCTGATACATACACTCAGGTCCTAGACCCCTTAGTTGCTGTAAGATGACTTTAGCTGTCTTTGATTGGATCATCTATATGATGGTTTCACGGTACAATTCTGTGAAGGCAACTTTATTTCCTCCACTTTCAAGTTCCTAGTAGACAACTCACTGTGCCTCCTATCAACACAGTGGGACCAAGAACTGGGACTGGAAGGACATTGGAAATAATTCCTCCAGAAAACAAATGAGGCTGCAGAATGTTTTCTTCCTCATCACCCACCTCTTCTTCGACTGGGTTTTTTGGAGTTAAAGCTCCCAATGGCTGCAGCCTGGCTTCTTCTGAAGATCTAGTCATCTACTTGATGGGCTTTTTACAAGCCATGTATCACGACAAGGGCAGTATTTCCTCTCAATTTGAGGCATGCCAAATCTGTGTCCCTTCTGATTTCCTCCATGAAAAGCTGCTGACTTTGCATTGATTCTCAGAAGGAGTTATGGCTTTTAGCACTACATCAATCTGTTTCAGAAGATCAGGATGTTTATTTTTGAGATCTCCATCATGTTGCCTAACTATGCCCCCTTTAGCCATTTATTTGGTGGGAGGGTTAGTAAAATTGCAAGAAGGAGGAGGAGGAAGAGAAAACAATTATATAATTCTACTAAGTTCTCATCTCTCTAATTGCAGCAGAATTCCTTTAAAACAAACGTTAAAATAAATATAGGAGTGGAGAAGGCCAGTGGAGGAGGGACTAACCATAAGTGCCTATAAGCTGAGCACCTGCTCATTCTTTTAGCACACAAAGCCCTTTGGCTTATTCAGCATGTATGTGTGTCTCTGACTGAAGTAGCATTTCTCTTTTAGAAGAAGCAGTAGTATTAAACTCATATGCCATGTGCTGCAGAACCTTCTGGTGAAGCTCATGCATACCTGGGCTTCATTTCCTCAGTGCAAGGTTAGCAATGTCTCAGCAGACAAGAATTAGGAACAATGTTGAATATAAAGGTGTGGACTTAGACAAGGCTCTTGCTTCTGTTTGTGCCTTCAGTTTCCTCTTTTGCAAAGTGAAAAGCTCAATGAGATTATTGTTTAACTCCCTTTCTGTGTTTCATTTTAAATTACTCTTTCTGAATTGGCTTACCTGGTATCTTGCTTCCTTTCTGTCTACCTATCATCTATTTATCTTTCACAAGTATTTTTGAGGTTGTTTCAGAGATGGATTTAACCTAAGAAGCTTAAATTTCAGGATTCCTCACAAGAATCCTTCTACACTTTAAAAAAAATTAGTTTCTATTTAATTTTATCTTTTAAAGTTAATATCCTTTTTCTCAAAGAGACGTCCCAGATTTGAATATACTTTAGACCCCACAACATCAGTATTTGCTCCGGGGTGGCTTAGGGAAAAAGACAAATGCAAATAAGAGTATCCAAATAAGAGTTTAAAAGGAAGGTGTGAGAGAAGGAATAGAAGGGAAATAAGCCAAATATGAAATGATTTTACCCAGTTGAGCACCAGGTTGTGTTTTGAGCCTCTGCACTTTCTGGAAGGCAAAGTTGTGAGGGGCATCTGTACATCATATAACTCTGGCTATTGGAATGGAGGAAGTGTTCAGAGAGAACAAAAATATCCATTCATACTGAATGCTGAGAAATGTTTCAGTGGAACATTTTATATGGGACAAGATCATACTATGACCAAAAGTATTTTCATTAGGATAGAGAATTCTTGGTAACAAGTGATAAAGTTTTGAGCAGCTCTTCTGTATCAGGCATTGTTCCCGGCAGACACTAGAAATACAGAAAAGAATGAGACATGGTGATTGCCTCTCCGACCTCTCAGGCAAACACACAAACTATTATAAATATAAGTAGGTAAGTTTCTCAGGGAGGCCTGCACAAGGAGGCACGCAATCACAGGAAGTGGCTAATTCACATCAGGAAGATGAAGCGGAAGGGAAGAGATAACTTCCAAGCTCAATATTTAAAGGTAAAAATATTCTTTACATAACACTTGTCACTTGGCAACGTGTGTTTAAACAGTTTTCCTGAGCATAATCTGACTCTCATTCCCATGGTTTATAGGCACTGTCATTGTTGTAAGATGAAATTGCATTCATTGATTCATCCCTTCGAGAGCCCAGAAAAACCCACCTTTCATGAAATGAATTGTAGCCTTCTTGTCTTATTCCTTAGGCATCTGAAAGACTCCTCATGGCTTGCTTGTAGCCTTTTTAATGGATGTAATGGGTTTATTAAGTTCTTTAGTTGTGTATAGGAAACAAAAAGCAAAGTGGACATTACAATAAGGACCATTTGGGGAAAAAATATAACATTTGAAAACATACTAATGGCCATCCCCTGGTGTCCAGTTATTTGCTACTTCAAAAATCTTTATCCCAATTTTGAAAAGTTTAAAAATCTTTTCCAAGCAATTCCCATTTTACAGCAATGGAACAGAAAGCGACTCACATGGCAGCACCTCAAAAAATTGTAAGCCACAAAATGAGGAAGAAGCTGAATATTAAGCATCCAAAATGTTAGGTAATAGAAAACATCTTCAGGAAGAAAATAGGATCTCATAATAGCCTCGCTTGGCGAGCTCTGTATAGCGGCAGTGAACATTTCTCCCTGCACTGGCATCCCCAAAGGAATGGAAACATTTCTGCACCTTTCTAGAGTATTCAGCCGCAGCAAGTACTGCATCAAACAGTCTTGCAGATTTGCTCTCCATTGCATCTGGCCAAACAGCCTGAGAACTTCGCCTTGCATTATGCATGGCCCTCTAACTCCCTGTAAGTTTGAAAACACCTGGAAAGTCTCTTCCTGCCACCCCAACTCCCATTGTCTTTGACAGATTACAAAAGGCAAGCCGTTCCAATGGAGCCGGATTTTCAAACACGGGGTAATTTGGAGCTTCTGCAATTGATTCTAAAATTAAGATGCTGCCATCACACCTCACTCAACAGGGGATTAACAAAGAAAAAAAAAAAAGGAAAGATTCAGTACCAAGTCAGTGTCACGCTGCAGCGAAGAGAGTTGGCTGAAGTGTCGGGTCAGGAATTCAGCAGCCCTTTGAAGAGATTGCATTCAGCTCGAAATTCAGTTCAGGGAACAGAGTTAAAACACAGAAATGGAAATCCAGTTTCCACTTTTGGTGGAAGAGTGATCAGTGATTAAGCTGAAGCACCCTAAACTCTGTGCATTTAAAATCAAGAGATTCTGAATGTACTTAATAGCTAGAGATAAAAATTTCATTCCTTCCGAGGTTTTTTAAAAAAAAATCATGGTAAACTTTAATTCCTCCTTCTCCCCTCCCCATTGAGAAATGGGAAACTAGCTCTTGGGTTTAAAGACTACAGGGCTCGAAATCTCTGAGTAAGGTACAATGATTAAACCTGTTATGTTAAATGTTAAATGTTAAAACAAGCAGAGGGCAGTTGTTCGAAGATAAATACAAAAATAGAAGTTTAATGATTCCTACGTTTACCACCTGTTAGGAGTACACTTCAGTGATGTGGAGAACAAGCTTGCACAGCTCATTAATAGCTATCACTTATTGGCTATGTACCATGTGTCAGACATTTTTATGGATTATTTCATTCAATCCTCACAGCAGCCCTATGCAGTGGATATTATTAACCCCTTTCAGGTGAGAAAACAGGCCTAGAGAGGCTGGGAACTTGCCTGAAATCACCCACCTGGTCCATAGCCAAACAGGACTCTCACTTGCTTCTGTCTGAGTCCCATCCCCAGCTCCCATCCGCACCATGACCCAAATTTATCAGGGATGTTGTAAATCTCTGACTCTTCATCAGCAATACCTATTGTAGTGTTATTTGCTTGGTGAACTGACTGTATCAATAACAGCAATCCGTACCAAAGACGAGAAGAGTACCCACCACCCGCCAAGCAACACCTTAAGTACTTTACATACATCCATTTGTGTATCCTTGCAACAGCCCTAAGAGGTAGAAAACCAAACATAAGCAACTTGCCCAAGGTCACACCGTCAGTGAGTGTAAGAGCAAAGCTTCAAACCCGGACAGCCTGCCTCCCGTGCCCCTGCTCTTGGCTAGGAGTTTTCAGGGGACAGACTAAATTCCTGTCCACGTTGGTACCAAGTCCATTGCATTCCAAAATGGTCCCATCACCTTCGCACAACCTGTAAATTGAAGTGGAAGCTGGGAGAATGGATGAAATCCATAATCAATATGAACAACCTAATGTATTCTTGAATTATTCTGCTCAATTAAGTTTCTATTACAGAGTTTAATCCACGTATCTGACAAGTAAAAGAGGACTAGAAATGATGGCTCTGTGAAATTAATCAAATAAAGAGCCAAATGACTTTCAACGGCTAACATAGGCATCTCATAACACATCTAAAGAGGTCTGGTGCATACATGGGTATAGTTGTACAGGTCCACATAGTGTATATTTGGCATTCTATGCCCAGAACATAAGCCTGGTTTAAAATCTGTTTTGAACCATGTACAAATGTTCATTAACCTTACAGGCAGGCACAAAATGTTTGATATCATGAAGCTGCCTTGAACCAGCTGTTGAAGTTGAGCATTCATTTTCCAACCCTGCTAAGTTTGGGAGTTCCAGAATGAAAACAAAATGGCTTTGATGGATGAATAGATATCTTGCTTTTTCTATGCATATTTCCTAATGATCTGAATGCTATTAAGTGTTAAGTTTCTGAGATGTTTATATTAAGTTAAAGATGGCATGTATTAATAACTGTCTAATAGCTTTTCTTTATTCTTTTCTTTCTCTCCAGGTATCCCCAGTATTTCCAGTATCGGTAGTAAGTAAAAAAAAAAAAAAAAAAAAGTCACGAAACCAAGTCTAGGCTAGCTTTGTTTCCTTGTTGAGCTCCTAAGGTCTATTTTCCCAGTGTCCATTTCTGATGTAAGAGGGTATTTTCTTTGTGAATTGAACTGTTGTGTGTGTTCTCTGCACAAATAGGGTGAGAGGGCAGATAAAATAGTTATCGAAGCGTAACTTCCCCGTGGATACGGCAGTACCATGGCTCTCTTGACTGCTTTTGACCAATGAAGGAAGGCTACCTTTACAGAGGTGTAATTACTTAGGTAACCATAGCTCATTTAGCAAAAATATAAATAGTCCTATTTACCCATACTTAGTAATGGACAACAAATTGAACTTTCTCCTTAGGACTGGATATGGATTTCTCCCATAATTTTTAAAAGCAGAGAATGAATACCAATGAACGCTTTAGGCATATTCATCAGAACCCAATGAAAACGCCATGAAACCAGAGGGAATTTTAGTAATTTATTATACTCCAGTCTTTGTGAAGGCCTGAAAGAGGCAGGTTGGTGCTCATTAGTCTTTCTGGAGGAATGAAGGGGAGAAAAATCAGTATGTCCATTTCTCCCTCCAAAAATACAGTGATCCATCTTTTCCTGACTACTTAGTTTAAGTTTGATAGAGAATGGGGTATAAAAAACAGATGCAGAATTTAGGAATCCAGCTAGTTGAAATTTCTGCAAGAAGTCTTTTAGTAGAAATAGAAGCAGTTTAAAAGAGAAATCCCTCTTCAAGCCTCTATGAAACATTTCTCCAGTACCATGGCAAAGAGCATTCTCCCAGCTATGGTGGGAGAGCCAGACTGTAGCTCCTTGTTCACATATAAAACAATGACACCCCACACCAAGCCTGAAATGCTCATTAAGGAAATGCCCCACAGCTTTGCAGGGCAGGATCTCACATGTTTTTATATTTCGCACCCTTTCTCTCTGATGGTTAAATCCTTTGCACGACTGCTGAATAACCTATTCCAAACAGTGCTGAGGAGGCAGAGATTATGCACTGTAGGTGAAGAGGAGAATTCTCACTGTGGTCTCAACCCCTCACAGACTGCATCATGGGTGCCCGGCCACCCAGGGTGATTGCAGCGTAAACAGCAGCCATTGAATACCCAACAACCATCTTGAACGCAAAACTCTGATAATTTGGATAAAAACAACTTCCCACTTCTTATAAATGCACAGTCAGGTCTTCCAACTTGTACATCGAGCCAGTTTACTTAAGCTTGTGAATAGGTCTGGACACAGATTTGTTAAGCATTAGACATGTGAAATGCCATGAAAATCAGCGGCTTTGTAAATAGGGGTAGTGTTCACATCCTTTTAGATCCCAGCCTAATGCTACAGCCTGGTCTTTATGATCTTGTTGAAATGGCATTAATGCTACAGATGTGCAGGTGAAACTTTCAGCTCTCATAGTCTCCAAGTTCTGCTTTAGTATCTCCCCTGGCATTTGCCTAATTGTGTGTGTATACACACACACACACACACACACACGCACGCACACACACACAGTGGGCTCCTTTCAGGCCTTGACAATTTTATCTACATATGCATCTTAGAACAAAAGGGGACCAAGTGGAAGACAGCTGAGACGGATTATTGAGGCTGCCATGGCAGTCTGACCTGTCAGATTTTCAGAAATGGATGCATGGAAAGTAGTTCTTGGGCGCTGGGGTGTGTTTCTGTTTGGAGTGTCAGTCGTGTGTTGCATGGAATCTCTGACTGTATTGCTCACTCGACATCTCATCCGGCCGCCTCCACCACGTGCCCCATCTTTGAGCATCAGCAGATGTTGACCTTTTACACACTGAGTCAGGAAATTCCAGTTTTGTTTTGCTTTGTTTTATTTCGAAATCAGTGGTGACCTGAAAGGATGCTTTGTTTTGCCTTTGGAAAATGTATCCACCTTCATTATCAGGAACCTAGGAAAATTTAACTCTTTAATACCTAACCAAAACCCGCTAGCAAATAAAACAGTAGTTTGTAACCTGCCTTCCTTAGGCCCCTGGCTGCTCTGCTTGGAGTATAGTGGGTGTTCCCCCAGATTTCTCCAGCAAACAGGGTGTGAAAGCTGCCAGGAGTCACCCAACCTCACACACAACTAGCTTGCTGATTGCTGGCTTTTAAGACAAGAGATTTATGATAAAAACCATCAAATAGGATAGGATCTTCTGGGCTGCTTAAATGGCATTCACACCTTCCTTCTTTGTGGGCTCATAAGGTGCTCATTGGGTACACTAGTGGATTCCTTTCCTTTGCTCCAAGGGGCAAGAATTCACGCATAGATGACTCGATACCTACTCTAAAGGGAACAGGAATGGGTTTCCAAGGTATACGCCAGAAAAGAGGGAGTTGCTTGGAATTTTTAACTAAGTTTGGGTGTTTGCCAGGGCTTTTCCCTCTCTCCCAAAGAAGGAATCAACGAGCATAATTCCACCCAGTATATAGACAATGCCATTACAACAGATGTAACACCCATGAGACTCCCATCATCAAAGCATATCTCAAGTGAATGATACATATTATTGATGTAAATTATTGATGTATGTAACCATAAGTTCACATACATATGCTATACACAAAATGACTAAAGATTTTGGAGCCCTAATAGATTTCAGGATAGTCCCAAACTGTCAATACCAGTATTAAGGTTCAAATGCCTGGACAGAGTGGTCATCCTTTCCGATCATCTGCTAAAAATGTTTTTGAAACAAATTTCCCATTAAGGTCATTTGTACCTGCTGTTGTCTATTTTTTTAGGAAATAGGTTTCCCAACCATTTCTAAGGTTCTTGATTTAAAAACTTGGTCATTTTGATGTGCTTTGGCCATGGCTGAAAAAATCCTGGTGATATTGTCAGCAATTAATGAATCCCAAAATAGATCTATAGTCATTCGAGCCTTGTGATCTCTGTTTTTACTTTACCTAATGTGGCAGTAATTCATTCAGGTTTCTTTTTTTTTATACATAAAATGTATCACACATTTAGAAGTAAACATTCACGATTTTATCCAAGTGAACATTTGTTGATGCTGACGATGCAAATTAATAGTTGGTTTGGTGTGGATGTTTTTGCTAGAGTGATAAACTAATGATTACCTTCTAGCATATATTATCTGATCCTTAGTCCTGAAAAGCAAGTGATTTCACTAATTACGTTAAACAGTATATTATAAAGACCATAATTAGAATAAGAACTGGCCTAATGTGCAAATAGCTTTGTGTGGGTGATTATCACTTAAAAAGGAAATGACAGATGACTCAGAGATTAAAGGTAGGCCAGCCACTGACATGAAAGATCACATCAGGAAACACCATTTCAAATAACTTGGCATTTTTTAACAAATAAAAAATATGTCTTAGAATAGCAACAAAAGATAAATGTAAACATTCTGTGAACCCAAGTATACATTATTTCTTCAAATTACTTTTAAGTGATTGAGATCATGGTATATAAAACATAGAATATTGATGGAGGTGTCCGGCTGTCCCCTCCTCTCTACCTCTTTCAATTAGAAATAATGGTTCACTTCAGGGAAATATTCCATTTTCCTGTTTTCTCTTATAATGAGCATTACCTTCATCTTGGAGTTAAAACTTCATCTCTAATATGATTTAATTGACAGGACCATTAAAGAAGGGAAGTGCTACCCGCAGGGATCCATCAGCCTGGCGAGAAAGCCCAGATATATTTTCTCACTTAAAAATATTTGATGCCAGTTGGAGACCTTGTAAAAGTTGTTTTCCAGACAGCATCCAAATATTTTTGTTCAGTACCCGTTTACTGTAGAAACCTGGATCGTGAGGAAAACAACAAGGTTAATCATTTCCCCACCCAAGGGTTATTAATAATCATGTTCATGCTATCCAGACAGCTGCAGTGTTTGTTTGGTTTTTTTTTTCCCTTTGCTTTAATACTTCTAAATCCCCCAAATAAAAGTTTCATTTGAATTGCCCTTTAACTAATTAGGTTTTATATAATGAGGGGAAAAAAATGATCAGGCTAGTGTAGCTATATGGCAAATTGCATGGTGTGTTACATTAATTTTGAACTGTTTGCTGATGTTCTGGAAGGAAAGCTCAGGTCCCAGGTGAAATGCCTTTGGGACTTTGTTATATCATGTGCCCAGTATCCTCATCACAGATCCATTTCATATTTGTGTAACTAGCATTTCACATTCATGAAACCTTTGTGGTTATCCTAAAACTGAATGAACATTAGGACATAGCTGTTGCTTTAATCCTGAAGATTACATCAAATATTACAGTGAAGGAGGGGGAAATATCCCCTACCTAAAAAAAGAAAAAAGAAAAGGAGAGGTTTAGTAATGTTATCAACAATTGCCTACCATGAGCAAATTGACGTTTTTCATGCGTTCACCTCTTCCCAGGTGAAGTTAGAATGTCAAGCCACTTTTTAAGTGTGAGCTGCTATCTGTACCTTTGCTGTTATCTCTGTGTGGGTCATTGGGAAATTCCTAGCTTAACCGAAGATTTGCCAAGATCTCTGAAAGGTCCCATGATGAACCTTCAGACATGTAACCGTGAACTTCTGCACTAAGTGTGTGGGTATCGTTGACATCTTCTTGGAGTATAAATAAGGAGCTGGCCAACTAACTGCTTCACTTCCTGGGAAGAGTTAGACAGAGCTTTCACTCAGAACTGGAGGGAGATGTTCCTGTATGTCTACAGAATTCCATTTTACAAATGGTGAATCTGAGGCTCAGAGTAGCCGAGTAACTTGACCAATATAATACGACGAGGAAGGCCTATCTGACTCCAAAAGTTATTATGCTCATAACCTTATACCAAGTGGAACAAGTTAGAAAGAAAAATCCTAGATTTATTTACTCTTACCGCAGACTCTTTCCAATCCACCACACTGCATCTTAAACCTGTTGATCCCTGAATTTTTGTGCAGGGAAATTTAGCGTCCTGGAGAAAAACAGAGGTTCATTTTCTGGTATCTCACTGTGTTGTCAACAGAAGTTATAAACATCATGAATGAGGAGAGGGGGTAGGGGACTGTGACCCTCTACCCCACTAATATATGCCCTTCCTCCACCACTAAACATCCTCAGTATTCTGAGGAAAAGGGGAAATGTAGAGATGTCAAGTATAGTCTAGAACATGAGACAGCTCGTGAAATTTGCTATGCAAATTGTGAAACATGTTTGTACATATTGTATGACAGTAAAAATCTAAATTTTTTTCTTTATCGAAATAGTCACTTATAGCAAAAATAAAATGCCATGTGCCATCTGAAGGACAGGCCTACCACTATCACATCAAGCTATATCTTCCCCACCAGCTTAATGACACTGTATTTCTGAGCGTAGGCAGCTTGCTGTGAAGATGGTAAGATTACCTCCAAGGCCCTAGGGATTTCTTCTGGAGAGCTTTAGGGTTTTCTATAGATTCCTTTCTAGGCATCAATAATGTTTCCAGATTCCCTGAGTAATAGCAGCAGTAACTATATAAACCCAAAGGGACCTTGTGACTTTGCCTCCACCTAATATTTTCCTCACACACTCCTGGAAGAAGGATTTTTTAAGAAGGCTCACTACCATCCCCTCAGCAGTGGCTTTTCATATCCATGGTGGCACCCTGTTTCCCACCATATTTTAGAGCCAAAAAATTAAGTAAAAATTAGTATCTTTAGGAAACTTAAAGAGCACTCATCCAACGTCATCATTTTACCGATAAGGCGACTAAGACTTAAAAGAATTGTCGAACTCATCTGGACAGTGGTCAAGGCGGGATTCCAGCTCAATGTCCAGTTTCCAAATTTGGACTCTTCACATTCTACTATGATATTAGAATACACCTTCTCATTTGATGAAACTACTAAAATATGAAATTCTACATGGTACATCATTCTAGAAAAAAAAAAAGATGGGAGATCATGGTCACAATTTACTCTGTTTTTTAAAGGGTACCCACAAAGTGAGTTAAAAGCTGCCTACAGTTCATGCGAAGGGAGTGCCATGGATGATAGAAGACGACTTAATGTTCTAAAACAACCCTACCTCTAAAGCTTTCTTGATATGAATAAAATGTTTTTAGCCTTCTGCTTCAAGTTGGCCTTCTAGCTTGATAAACTGTGGCATCAGGAATAGATGGTCGATTTCAGCAATTCCAACATAGTTCTCTCCAGTGTACAGTGCAGAGTTTTCCTTAGGGTACAGAGAAGAAAAATTTTCTTCCAAAGTTTCACTTTCATAACTAGAATCTCAGTTTTTCTGATTCACAAAAAAGAGTTTGAAATGCCACAACCAAACTGTCACATAACAGTGTTCTGAATTCTCTCCCTAATGAAAAACAAAATTCAGGTAAGATATATATTTGATTCATAGTTGAAACTGATGTGCTTCTAAACTGAAAGAAACTTGGAAATTAATATTTTATCTTTAAATATTAAAAATCAAATCTTTCTCACAGCATCCCCAAAATCATTTCTATTGTTTTCTGAACAAGAGTATTAATCAATAGAGACCCTAAAACTGGATTATTCCCTAAAGTAAACTATATCCTAAGTGAGCTTTTTTTCACATACCAGAATTATTCACTTTGGGAATAATTAAGATTGCAAAACATAAGGGGAGCACATTATTTTCTCTACTTCAATTCAGCAAGAACTGTTAATACTACAGTAATCTGATTTTTATTACAACAGCAACCACAAATGGGATAATAAGAGCTAACATTTATTGACTGCTCACTACAATGTCAAGCAAATATTAACTCACTGAGTCTTGAGAGCAACCAGCAGATAATGGCATCATCCCCATCTTACCGAAGAGAAAGACAAAAAGAAGTTAAGGAGTTTGTCCAAGTAGTAAAACTGGGATTCTAATCCAGCCCGAGCTCTACTTACACGCACCAGATCTTTAAAAAAATCTCCCCTAAATAGATATTTTCTAAGCCTCCCATAGATGTGCTTTGAAAATTCAACAGTGACAATAAAGTAATAGCATCTGATGGACATTCCAGATATTTCGTTTCTTTTTTTAGGGGGACAGTTTTGGAGTATGTGGTTATGGTCTCCATACTCCTAGAGCCAGTCTTTGGAGTCCAGTCAAGGAGATCATCCAGATGAGTCCAGTCCATTTTCCCAGATGTATTGTGCCAGCTTCCTTAAGAAATAGGATTTCCATAAAAGGCTATTCTTGAATGACTGGCCATCTACAACCCCATTGGACCCATGTGGGGATCCCTCCCCTTGCCCCAATAATTTCTCAACTCCTGTTTGGGTTAAACTATGACAGTCAAAATATCCACTCTCAAAACATGGAGCAGTAATTTTCCCTTCCCACTTAGTCCCCTAGATTCTCCAAAAAGCAATAGGCTTCATCCTTCCATGAACTTGAGTGGGACCCTGCTAGACCATGAGAGAACCACTGGAGTGATGGAACTTAACAGCTGAGGGAAACTGTGGAGATTTTTTAGTCTACCACCTTTATTTACAGATAAGAAACTGAAATCTAGAAAAATTAACAGCCAGACAGTTCCTCAGTAGTAGAACTGGGACCAAACCCTATTTTTCTGACTCACAGTACCCTTTGCCCTGCAACAAACTACCACTCCAAGACCTTAGAATTGACCCATAGATATACCCTAGTTAATTCATGAAAAAACGAAATTAATAAATTCTGCCACAGTTCTCCCAAAGAGGCAATACAGTACTTTTAATGCAGTATAATTTTTGTTTTCTATTTGTAATTTCCAACTACTCAAAACAAGTGGCCCACTGGCTAAAATTCTCAGAAGCTACATGCTATACAAAGATTTTCATTAGAACCAGATATAATAACACAGAATTTGTCTCAATTGTACTATTAATATCACCTCCAATGTGCCTAATTTACTCCTGGGAATTAAACATTTGTTAGTAATATTGATTAAATATTTATTTGAGCCAGGATCTTAGAGTAACAAGAGCAAAAGGAGAGTAACTGCCTAATTTTAAGTTGTTTTCTTACTTGGCCTTGCAATTATAAGAAAAATAAATTTTTAAAAAAATAAGATGGCTTAGTCGGTTAAGTGTCCGACTTTTGATCTCAGATCAGGTCTTGATCTCAGGGTCATGAGTTCGAGCCCTGCATTGGGCTCCACACTGGGTGTGAAGCCTACTTAAAAAATAAATAAATAAATAAATAAATAAATAAATAAATAAATAAATGAGATACTAAGTTAAAAATCCCATGATGGCCAAATACTGCAACATGTATGCAAAGACAGTAACATACTGTAAGAATTTAAGAAGAGACCACAAATTTCAGTATCTTTCTTCAGGACATTTTTCCTCCCAAGGAAAAATCAGCACATAAAATTTTATCCCACCAGAGTTATGCATAGATTAGATTAGGATTTCCACAAGGTATGACTGCTGGTGGTTCTAAATTTTGATTGTTCAGAAAGTTAGGCATCCACATAATGGAAATTATTTGGGGAAAAAAATGTTTAATTCTATTCCCAGACAAATACAAGGACTACCTTCCTCCCCTCCCACAAGAAACCATCTTAAGTACACAATACAGAGGAAAGCTATATTCTAGGTAGGGATCAGATTGTAACCAAGGTATCTATCTTGATAATTCCATGCAGTCAGGTAGTTAACAATTCAAAAGCAGAATGACCAATGTTGCGGTGCCTGGGTGGCTCAGTTGTTAAGCGTCTGCCTTTAGCTCAGGTCATGATCCCAGCGTCCTGGGATTGAGCCCCGCATCGGGCTCCCTGCTCAGCAGGAGGCCTGCTTCTCCCTCTCCCACTCCCCCTGCTTGTGTTCCCTCTCTCGCTGTCAATCTCTCTGTCAAATAAATAAATAAAATCTTAAAAAAAAATTTTTAATTAAAGAAAAGAATGACCTATGTCAACTTTTTAAACATACAGGAAGATCCTTAAAGTGAAACCTTAGCATCCTAGGGGAAAATTATAAAATACTAGGAAAAGAATACACTAAAAATAGGCATAAGCAAATATTTGATATATTGGAATATGGAATACAGTTTAATTTATGAAGCTAATTTTCAAAACTCACTTTTAAATTGATTTGGTATAAATTTCTGTCTTAAATTTCTTGGCAAAGCTTATTAACAAAATAATCATATTACTTAATTTCACCAAGACAAACATGTTAAGTCACTGAATGCTTAACATTAAATTTACAAACACCACCCCCCCCACTTATGACCTGTATTTGTCTCTCCTACAAGAAAGAAATGGAGAGAACCATTTCAACAACTGAAATATTCTTACTTTGAAGCTAATAATGTAAATAAATATATTTTCTATATATAACCACAATTTTTTAAAATAATTTCTAGAAATCACATTAGTTCCCTCAAAATGCAAAAGTATAGTTTTTCAAAAGTGATCCTCACAGCTCAGGTAGGCTTGTTTTGTTAATTCAGTATCTACCCAGCACCAAGATGCTCAAGTGAAAAGCAGCATTCAGCCAATAGCTTGAATATTCTGCCTATGTGCTACTGAGTATCTAGGTGTTTAGTAACACTTGGATACAAATGTAGAAAATACTATTACATTCTTTTTTCATTCGTCATTTTGACAGATACAGTAATATGAATATTAAGATTTCGTCTGCCTTTGTGTACACACACACACACACACACACACACACACAACAGTAAATCAGCTTTTTTAACGAATACTTAAAAACCAAAGTTAGAGTGAAAGTACCATGTCTTGCAAGAATGTTATTTGTTATAATCTAATTATGGAGGAAACAATCTGATAATACCTGTTTACAGTAGCCTAGCCACTTGATATCAATTATTCAATTATTAGATATTTACTGAGGCCTCTTGCCAGGCTTTGCCCTTCCTCAAAGAGATCCAATCTAATTACAGAGACGAGAAATAGACCTATGAAATTTAAACTAATAATATTAAAACTCATGCTTTATCCACATATCAATGAGAAATCAGGGGCACAGATAATAACATGCTATAGGAGTTTAGAGGTGAGGGCTCTTTTTGTGGACTTGGGTGGTCCCAAAGTACCACACAAAAGATGTAGTTTTGAGCTGATCTGAATGGGTGGTAGATTGCAGTCATGAAATGACTGCTTTAATAGTTATGCACCTTCACAAAAGTAATTTTAAAGCACCCAGGCCTAAACCTGGCTATTCTGGTTTTCCACAGTCCTTTTATATATATATATATATATATATGGTGAATATATATATGATGAGTCTAAGAAAGAAAGAACATCAATTCTCAAATTAACAATGCTTATAATTACTTCTGGATTGGAACCAAAAACTCTAGAAACATAGGTTGGGTTTAAAAAAAAATCATGAAGACATATACACATCCATATATACAAACCTTAGCTGTGATCAAAAGCATCTTGCACTAGTCTCCTTAAGCCAGAATCACCAGTATTCCCTTTCTTTCTCTGAGTAATTGCATAAATAAAAATAGGAAATAAATCCACTTCTTTGCAGAGATAATGGCTCACACTTAAAACACACCCTGAAGAATCTCTCATGAAAGACTAATGTAACCAGTTCATATCTGTAAATATAAATTGCAGAGAATGGACTCCTCAAGTGAGAAATTATTTCTTTCACCTTATCTTCTAGTTTCAGGCACCAGCTTTATATAACGATTTGAAATGCTGAAGTCCCTATTTGGTTATTTGTAAGAACACTCTAGTTTATTGCAAAAGTAAATGTATAGAGCTTTGTTAGCGAAGGGGCTATATATTTAATGTCCATTCAATGTTTTGGGAATCATCAATTGCTTGCTCTTGTTTGGTGCGGGAGTCATGTTTTGTTAAGTGCATCCACAACCAAGTTAAAGAGCAGATGTGTGGTTTGTGTCTTTGTCCATATAATTTTCTGTTTAGACCAAATGACATTATAGCTGAAAATAACATACCCTGATTTTTCCTGATGCATGCAGATCCTCCAAAGTTTAATAGGATATGGCCGAATATTTCTTCCCTTGAGGTTTCTAACCCAAAACAAGGTAGGAGCATGTAAAATTCCTACTGATATAAAATCCCACATGTTTAGGGGAAAAATCCCATATACTATTTTTTAGCACTAAATAAGAGCATTATCATGAATGCCATGTCTTTGAAAGAATCATGATTCAAATATTATTTCTAATATGAAGAGCATCCTGAAAATATTATAGTGAAAGACATAGGAAAAAATTAGATGTCATAGAAGTTTTAAGCACTTTATCAAATTTAGGTTGAATGTCAGTCAGTCCCTAGAGAAGCCTGGAGTTTTGTTGCCATCACAGTATGGAATATAAATAATGTCTTAAAAACTTGTGAGTTGGTACAGGCATCCTTCTGCTGTCTCCCTTTTGCTCTTCTTAACTAAACTGGTACACCAGTTGTATTGAAGGTCAGGGGGAAAAATACATAAAGGCAGTATTGTAACCCCTAAGAGACCTGTTTTCTTTTACGGTCACTCCATATTGACTGGAGGAAATCTGGATCTCTCTCTCTCTCTCTGTCTGTCTCTGTCTCTCTCTCTTTCTCTCTCTTCCACATCACAATATATTTTTCTCTGTTGGGGCTTCCACTTTTAATCCTCTGTGAATTAACAATTATTTCTAGCTGCATTAAGGGCAGCCTGCTTTCTGTCTGTCCTTATTTCTGACTTCTAACACCAAAAACAAGTAAATAAATAAAAGAGGAAAACTGACAGCAGTGTGATTACTCAGGCAGAAATAGAACTTCTAAAAACTGGGCAATGGAATTCATAAGATGCAGTGCAATGTTAAATTCCCATTAATGTCTAGCCTATAGATATACACAGACATGTATAAATAGTTTATTTTAATGGAAAATTGTATTCTTTTGCCTTCTTTCTTCTCAAAAAAAAAAGGCACATTTTTGGCTTCCACCTTCCTTCCTTGCATACAGGATGTTCCTTTTAAACTCTAATGAATACAGATGGAGGAGGAAATGAGCAAAAGGAGGAACCAGGAAATAGCTGCTAAGCAAAACAAAATATATTAGCAATTTGTTGGGGAGTCAAATTGGAAGGGCTGCGTTTTCAGTCCTTGATCAGAGTGATGAAATCGAGACTGTCCTAGATACATATATTAGTAGCAAATAGAATTATCTTAATCATCTGCTCCAAATAAATTTTTTCAAGTTTCTGCATACATATGTGGAAGAAGAAATACAGATCAAGCTTACCCCTATTAGTATAATTCTATGAGGATTCAGGGGAGGTTTAGTGGCTTTGTTCCTTGGCAAGTTCAATGAGAGCATCTTCAGTAAAATGTCACTCAGTATTTCCCATTGAATTTCATAGCTCAACAAATTATACAAGACAAGATCTAAGACTTAACACTTCTCCACAGTGAGTTTTGAGATGAACAAGATTATGCGTTGTTCAAAACCTGAAACAGACCTACTTAATTATTTTGCTATGTTTTCTGTCAGTGTCACAGCACTGAAAACTTTCAGAAATCTTCAGCTAACACCAGGTGCAGTTTTTTCGAATGTGGATAATGAGTTCAAATGAATTTATTTGAGAAGCAGCGCAGTTGAATAAAGTGCTTAAACTTGAAATTTTAGCTAAAGGTGCACTTTCTAGCAGAGGCCAGTTCGGTGCAGCTGTAATTTATCTTGTCAACATCTGCAAAGAACATCAGGCTCTGTCCGGCTCTTGCTATCTTCACAAACAACTCATCATGAATAATTGGAAAAGAAATGGCAGGCAACTTAGAGAGAAATCTCTGCCATTAGCGAACTGATATCATCACAAAGGTAACAAATGTTGAGAAGACTACATTCTTTTAAAGGGAGACAGATTCAAGGTGACTCTGAGACTGAGGACCAGATGGTTGACATTGTGATTCTGTTCTGTGATGTCTAATCGGTTAAACAAAAAAAAAAAATCAAGCTGGCTTATATGTAGATGAGCTTTGGTTTACACAGAGAGAATGACAGTGATTTGAGGCAATGAGATGGCAAATTACCTCAACATTATTACTGGTTTAAGAGAGGGACAATAGGGCATCCTAATATCCATATTGTTACTGGAATAATCCTTGCATAACTGGATTCTTAACTTAAATGGTAATTCTTTTTGCCTCTGAAAATAAAACCTCTAAACTTTATTACTGACAATGTTAAACCATTTTCAGCCAAATACAAGACTTCCTCTGTGACTGAAACCATCTCCCGGAAACAACATATACAAATAGTCTCTTCCTTTAGGGCTCCTTTTTGAGTGGGTTGATAATAAGTTATTACAGTTTGAACGTTTCACTATTGTTTCTAATGTGCTGTTCATTCTTTTAAACCTATCCAGTTGCTCCCAAATTAGCTTTGTCAACAGTTTCTTCTGTTCAAGTTGCAAACCACAAGAGAGGTAGGAATTCTTGGATTCATACAGTGATTTCATGGTGTTATGTGTTGTGAAACATTGCACTGTATGAATCTGGAATATCTGTGAAGTGTACCCATCAGCTTATTGGTGAGGCATGTTGACTGATTCCAATCAATGCATCAAATAGTACTGAGAATGTCATCTGTAAGAGGGAAAAAAAAAGCTTCACTCAGAAACTTGACTGCTGTAAATTAAAAATGCTGCAACATTTGTTTTCTGAAAGATTAATGTGTGAATAAGCATTAAAACAGTTTAGGATCCTGTTTAGAACATGAATGTTAGAGTATTAACATTGTTGCTCATTTGCATTGAAAATAAAGAAACTCACTGTAAGTGAGTTTCAAGGATGCTTTTCATGAGAACAGAGTGGCAGGTTCCATGTTTTGTGCCCATTTGACTTTGTGACAAATGAAATACCTTGCAATTTCTATTTCCATTGTTTGGAATGAATTCGAACAAACACCAGTGCAGATCTGCACCGGGTGAAGCATTGATTACGACCTGAAAATAATAGTTATATTGCTTTCTTTAAATGAAAGCAAGCAGTATCTCATCTGTGACTCATGAATAGCCCATTCCAGCTAACATCTGTCATTCACAGAATGAAGATTTTTCAGGAAACATTTAAAGACTCCTGTTTTTATTTTACCATTTTACTTTAAATGTCCTATGTGACAGGTGTGTCTTGTTTTCCACCCTTGACTGTTGGGCTTATGTCATGTTTTTTATTTTTATTTTTTCACGAAACACCTCTTACAAAGAAATATATTTATTAGCAAAATTGAATTTAGTTTGACCCACTTGGTGAAAATGACCATAATAGCTTCTTTATTCCTTACTGAATAGAGTCAAATCATTTTCCAGATTTTAATTAATGTTGAGTCGGTCCTTCTGTGGTGTATAAAGAAAAAGATGAAACTGGTCTGAAAATGGGAAAGGGGAAACCGACAGTATTTAAACCATGTCTTTAAACTTTCCTCACAATGTACTTTTACATATCAAACATGGACAATGCCCTTTTGAGGGGAATGCAGATGGATTTGAAATTGGGGGGACGAAGTTCTTTAGGAACAGAACAGCCACAGGTTCCCAGGATATCAAGCCTGTTTGGGTTTGAGTGCACATCAGAAAGCAGTCACTGAGGCCACAGAAGGGAGATCTTTCTTTATCTCCAAAATGCAAATCTACACAAAGAAACCATGGAGGTGGAGGAGAAAGGGAAGCAATAGGGACTCTCACAGATTCCATCTCTTTTATGTCATGTCAAGCACACTGGAAATACAAGAGACCTCTTGACCTGGAATTTGACCCTGCATCGTTGAATCTTGAGTTTCTTGGGGTCACAGCACTAATGAGGTTCACTCACATCTCCAGAGGCAGGAAGAAGTCACCTAAGGACTTATAAAAAAAAAATCCATATTGTCATCAAATGATGTATGTGGAAGAGCTTCAAAAGCTACATCAGGTTGCAAGAGAGGGCCTGGGGTGGGGGTGGTAAGGACCAGCGACGTGCTACAGCCACTTCACTGCCACCCCTGGACGAGGCCCCTCCGAGGCATGGTGACTGTGAAGGCAGTGAGCGGAAAATACTTTTTAAGGGTCCTCATTCCTTCACTTTCTATCTAAACTCTTTTTCCCAAATCCTTTTTTTTTTTTTTTTTTTTGAGGGACTAAAATGAATTTTCATCAGCTTGCCTCATTTGGCCAAAACAGAAAAAAACTACCCGTGCCATTCTGAGTACTTGATCTCCTACTTGCGTAGGCAATGTAACCTATGATTAGAGGCGACATGGAGAACAGTAAGAAAGAAGACACCAAGGGGAAATTTAACCCCTCCTCTTCTGCCATTCTTCGTCTTCCACTCTCTATCCCTCCAACCTCTTGTTTCTGGGAACACTTCCTTGCCCAGCCCTCCTCCCAGCCAGTGGCAATCGGAAAGAACCTTTACCTAAAAGGGTTGGGTCTTTCTTGATCAAGAAAACCAACTCTGAACTCTTCTTCTAAAACATCCCTAGCTTTTATTGGTCCCTAGCTTTTTATTGCTCTTTTTTTTCCCAAGATTTATTTATTTATTTGAGAGAGCGAGAATGAAAGAGAGAGAGTACATGGCGGGGGAGAGGGCCAGAGGGAGAAGCAGGCTCCTCGCTGAGCAGGGAGCCCGATGCGGGACTTGATCCCGGGACTCCGGGATCATGACCTGAGCCGAAGGCAGTCGCCCAACCAACTGAGCCACGCAGGCGCCCTATTGTTCTTAACTAAGCTACTAAGTACCATATTATCATAACTGCTTTATATGATGTCATACACGTCCAATGGGGGATTTTGCCCTTCCCCCCCAGGGGACTTCTGGTTGTCACAGCTTGGGGGTTGCCCTGCATCTAGTAGGCAGAGGCCAAGGATGCTTCTAAATATCCTCCAGTATATAGAAAAACAAAGAATTATTTGGCCCAAAATGTAAAGAGTGCCGAGGTTGAGAAACTGCAGTAGACTCTGTAGGACTAGTTCATGTTGTTTCCCGGCACAGGTCGTTCTCAGGAAATAGGTGTTGCCAATGCTTGCATGCCACGCCTTGGAAATGTGTTCTAGAGGACCCCACAAGCTTGTCTACACAACAGCAATTAAAACTTGTCTCCAATGTAATTTGAGATTGAAAAATTATAAAAAACCATAGCAATTTTTACAAATCTCCTTTTTTCTGCCTAAGCTGGTCTTCACTGACATAGAGACAACCCTCAGCTAAAATAATCACTAACTCAGTTATATCTTGCTGTGTGGCTGTTGTTTTTCTAGGCTCTTTAATATCCGGGATCTAGCCAGACTCTTACAGAATTCATATGGGGAGGGATGAATTTAAACATAACTGCCCTCTTGTGTCTTCCCCTGTTTCGCAAAGGAAGGCACCTCAGGAGCATCCCGGATTTGTTGATATGTTCATTTGGCAGCATTTTTTGAGTGCTCAGTATGTGCGGAAGATGTTTTGAGTTTCATGGTTACATCTGTGAACAAAACAGACACAGTCTACACTCATGTATTTATACTTAGAGGATGGGGGAGAAAATTTTTTTAAATATACTTTTCAGATACTACAAATTCTACAAAAAAATTAAATAGTGTTAGGAAATTGAGGATTACTATGTTTAGGCTGGGGGCTATTATTTCCGATAGAGTGGTCATAGAATTTTCTTTGAGCAGAAACCTCAAAACAAAGTGAGGAAGCAAGTCATAGGGATGTCCAGGGGAAAAGTATTCCACACAGAGGCAAAGGCCCCGGGGAAGTCCCATGGGGAAGACCCTGGCATGTTTGCAGAGCAACATGGAGCTCTGTACAGCCGGTGAGGAGGAGCGTGAGAGCAATGAGCCACCAGGGAGGCCAGGGGCCAGATCAGTTGGGAATGAATGAATTTAAACTCTGTCTTTTATTCTGAATGACATGAGAAGCCATTAGGATTATGAGCAAAGGGATGTCATGACCCAATTAAAGTTTTGAAAGAGTCACTCTGACTGACGTGTGGAGAGGAGACTATCACTAGGATGGAAGCCAGGAGAGCAGTTTGGGGACCAAAGCAATAATCCATGTGCCTTTAACTAAGGATAAGTAAGAGGTGGTGAGATTTAGAATGTATTTTAAAAGCATAGCCAAGATCTGCTGGTTGATTGTTTGTCGGGGATGAGGAAAAAAAGAGATATCAAGAACAACTCCAGGAATTTTAAGCTAAACAATTGGAAGAATGAAGTTGCCATTTACTGAGATAGGGTGGGCTGCCTGGGTGAGTAGCAGGTTTGGAAAGGTAACCTAAGAGCTCAGTTATGGACGTCTTGAAGTTGAGATATCCATTAAATGTCCAAGTGTAGAATAAAAATGCAATTGAGTAGGTCAGTTTGGAGGAAGTCTCACTAACTGGTGAGTTGATCTAGGCTGAAATAACTATTTTGGAAAGGTTAGCATATAGATGGTATATAAAGTCATGAAGCTAGGTAAAGAACCCTGGCTCTAGGGTGAGCCTAAAGAGCAAAGAGTTCCAAGAACGAAGCCTTGAGACATTTGAGGAGAAAGGACAAAAAAAAAGAAAAGAGAGGGAAAAACAATGGTGAGTGATGTGGAAAACAAAGGAAGAAGAAAAGTTATTAAATTTCCTTACTATCTACAGCCCACTGACAAGTCTTTGAAACAGGCAGAGTGACATTCCTCTAGGGACTCAGCTGCCTCGATGTTGACACTTTGCTAAGGGCTAAAGGCAATCCTAACCTGACCCTCAGGACTCTGAAAGTCTACTTTAACATATAAAAATTCCTTTATCTTTAAACCCCCAAGATACATGTTGGCAATCATCCGCCAAGCATATGGCCCACCGATATACATCTGAAGGGTCTCATGACTAAGGTTTTATTAGACGGTAATAAATGACCTTTCCCCAACAATAGCTAGCCCCCCAAGGTCCTGGAAACCTTGCTTCCAAAATTCCTTAGAGACTTATGCTATCCCTAACCCCCTCCCAACTTGAAAGTATATAATGGGCAACTCCTCATGACCCCGGTGCAGCTCCTTCTGCCCACGGGTCCTGTCCCCGAGCTTTAATAAAGCCACATTTTTGCACCAAAGACGTCTAAAGAATTCTCTCTTGGCTGTCGGCTTCGGACCCTAATGTCTTTCCTACATCCGTGAGTAGGGAAGAAGGAGAAGCAAAAGAGAGTGGTGGCCCAGAAGCCCCCTATTTCAGGAAGGGTTGCCTGGCAGTCCTAAAGGTCCCTTTGAGGTTTATGGTCGTGAACTTAGAATGAGACTTGTTTCAAAATAGTTGGAGAAAAACTCCAGCCACATTTAGCTGCTGGGGTACAGGCATGGAGAGGGGGAGAGCTGTATTTAAGCAGGATCAGGTTTTCCCAGGAGACCATGATTGGGGTGGGCACGGGACACCATGGGGGACAAGGGAGATGAGAGTGTACGAAAGGAAGTCACTGTAAGGATGGACCATGGACTCTATACTTTGTAAGAAGGGAAGGGAGGACATGGTAAGTCAATGAACTGGAAGATCAAAGAATTATTGAACTATTAATATCATCCCTGCAGGGTCCTAATATGATAATGTAGCTCAGACAGCATCATTAATGATCATTCAAGGATTCTGTGCCTACATGGAGAGACTAGTTCCTGAAGAGTGGTAGATTAACAGGATACTGAAAAATAATACAGCAGCCTAATAATTACATTTGAGATGCCTTACATTTATACAGTGCTCTCATGTTTTCCAAAGATCTTTTTCTCATTTTACATTCTCAAATATATCATGGCCAGAGAAGACAGCTTTACTGAAGTGTCAGAAGAGTCTTAGAAGTCCTAAAAGAATCAAACTGCTACCCTATTTCCTAGATTAAAAGACATTTGGATATCCACTTATCTTCTAAAATAAATGTATTAATATTGGGTGTTCTGCTGATATGGTTCTATATATAATTATTTATACAACTTATATTATTTATCTTTTTCTACTGAAAATAATAAATCGGTTCTCAAACAAGACCCAGAAACAAATACTGTTATCACGAAAATGTATACTATCTATTGAATTCAAAGAATAGTAGACAGTAGTGTGACATTTGACGTGTCCGTGGAGATTCATGGGCTGGGTCTTGAAAGTGTTGAACTTGGATATCTATGGATATGTTTTCTTTCTTGGATAAAACTGTCAGATGGAGCTCAGCATATGGCTCTGGCCATTGGACAGATCTTACAGAACCCTTCAAATACCCACAAAGGAACTACATTATGAAACTTCTCCAGCCTTATTCTCTACACTTACCCCAACTTCATACCTTTGCACGCTCTATTCCCCTTTCACCTGAAATACTCATCCCCCACACCTCACCTTTTTTTCCCCATAATAAACCCTATGTACCCTCACAGAAGACTCGGTGTTAAGCCCAGTGTTAAGTTAGTTTTTCCTAATTCCCCTCAAGTTAAATGAATTTCTCCTTAGATCGCTCTGTGTCTCTGTCTGGTTTTCTTAGCACATGCTCCTCTGTTTTCTAGTTATTCTAAGCATGTGTTTGTCTTGCCCACAAAACAAGCTTTTTGACAACAAGGACTTCTGTGTAGTTCCAAAAAGTTCCTGGGATCAATTTGTGCACATAAATGATGCGTTTGAAAAAAGCTGGATAAATTATAGTAGGTGCACTAAGGGCCAACCTGAGCTGGCAAATGTGAAGAACAACCAGCACCAAGGAACCTCTTCTGGAGAGGGAGAGCCAGAGGACGGGGCTGTTGGTGCCCAGTCCTCAGCAATTCCAGGCAGCTCTGGAGAAGTCCCGAGAAGCAATTAGATTTGAGAATTGTGTCTCCTTCCTGCAACCTCTATTCTTGGATGGCTCTAGACCAGAAAGTTTCTCCCCGTTTCAAATCCTCAACCAAGGAAGGTTCTAGAGGCCTTTTAGGTTTCCTAGCAAGTCAGAAATGCCAGCATAAACAAGGTGTAACTTGGGGAGATATAGCGTATTGGAGTGAAATGTTTGTTTTCCAAGAATATTTAATTTGGTGATCTGTAATTGTGTTATTTCTGTTGTTACTATTTTATTATTAATAATATGGCATGCCTTAACTACTGCATTCATGCAGGTGTGTTCTTACCCCATCTCCCACATCCAAGTCCCAAAGGCCCCCTTCCCACTCTGTTCTTCGCTCTCTCCGCTTCCTCCCAATCCCAGCCCCCAGCACACTTAGACACATGACAAAGCTAGCCTCCCCTAAAGGAAGTGGCTTGCCTACAGGAGCCTCCCTCTTCTTGCTTCTTTTTAAGCATCTAAAGTCCCCAAGGTGCTGACCCTATTCCTGGTATCTTCCACTCTACAATTTCCAGTGTCCTCCTCTGCTTCTATCCAAATTTGATTTCATTCTCTCAGGACCTCGACCTCCATTCTCTACTATAGCAACTGGCTCTGCACGAAATGAACCCACACCATTCTGATGAGTAGCAGCATGTTAAAAAAAAAATTCTAGTCACCCTTCCTTATTCCTCCTGATTCATTTTGACAGTGCCCATTCATCTTTACTCTGCTCATCAAATGCACTACTTCCAAAATCTATCTAGGCCAAAAGAGTAACTCAGCCATTTGCATAGTGCCTGGCACATGGTAGATCAACCCCATAAAATATTTACTGAATGAATGAATGAATGAATGAGCTCAAATAGTGGCTGTGTTTGGCTTCATAGTGAGGTAAAATAAAAGCCAGACTTTTCATAAGAGGAGCATTTTTAGACTAGACAAACAAGGTTTACTATCACAGTTGACCTTCCTCATCAATGTCCAGGTAGGCCTACTCCCATATTTTGACAAGACAAATTAGCTTCCCCACACACTTACTCCTCCCACCTTTTTTTTCCCGTCTGATTTGATACTTATTTCCACCCATGAAGGCTTTGTCTTTACCACTTCTTTGAAAAACGCTGAGTTAGATGAACAACTTCTTGCTTCTCTGAGATGCAACAGAGAGAAAATCTAGTCACTCTCCACCCTTCCCCACCTGCTCTCCTCTCCCCATCTCCTTGTCTAGTTCTTCCCACCTTCAAGCCTCAGCCTCAGAGGCATCTCCAACATTCTGGGGAAACAAAGAAAAGGAAATCTGAGGGTACTGCCTAATCATTAGCTGCCTAATCCTTCTTTTGTAGCAGACTTAGCTTGAAACTTGGGTGAAAAGGAAATCTTAAGAGCACTTTTCCCATACAAATCTTCTCCCTGCTTTTTATATTTTCTCTCACAGATAAACATCAGATGTGGCCTGATGAAAGGCTTACAAAAGCTGTCTTCCCTCTTAGCATTTGGAAAAAAACAAAAAGAGAGAACTGTTTAGTTGTCTAGATCCCTGTGAAATTTGCCATAATTTCTGGAAATCCTGACCAAGTTACTGTCTTGACATAAAAGATACTCCAAACAGAGGAGTCATGGGTAATGGTAGGCTCAGGCCCTCGATGCTCACATACTTCCCTCCCTCTTTTTAAGAGTGCAAATATGAAGAAAAAATGGGGGAAGTGGCACCAAGACAGTAAATTTCTCAACGTGCAAAAATTAGACTTTTGCATCAATGGCAACTGAGCCTTCCCAAATTTTAAAAGGTGTACACCTGCAAATGCTTCTGTTCATACTGTATGCCAAGAATTAGCACTCTCCAGTCATGTTCTGAGTGTCCAACCTTTCTATCTTGCTTGAAACAGATGCTACTTCCATGCCAATCACCACCACCTGTGGTTGCCATGTGTCATGTTGCATCACATAGATGTAATGCCATTCCACCATCTCTTCTCCACTCCTCATTTTATCCAAGCATGTAGTGTGCTGTGACTCTGCTGCTGTATACACTCTGTATACATTTCTGTTCTTCCTTGCAAGATTGTGAATGCTTCGGCCACTCCAATCGATGCAGTTATATCGATCTGCTCAATACAGTCATTTGCGTGAGCTGTAAACACAACACTAGAGGGCAGCACTGTGAGTTATGCAGGCTGGGCTACTTCAGAAATGCTTCTGCACAGCTGGACGATGAGAATGTGTGCATAGGTCAGTTCCATTATAATTTCAGCTTTTGTTCTGTGCCTTTCGAGCTATGGGGAGCTATTTAAGGTGAAGAGGCTGTTGAGTTGCACCACGGCTGAGCCAGAATGAACTTTTTCAATGGAGAAAACATCCTTGTGGTAGACTTAAAATTCTCTTGTGCTGGTTGAATTGGGGGATATATATCCTGAATCCTTATGTTATTGTTGCTTTAAAGATGGTGAGCCAAAAATCATGTTTAGAAGATAAAGAATTTTCTATTATTCTTTCTTCCTTTTTTTTTTTTTTGCATGCAATCTTAAAACCTGGTAATATCAAACTGATAAAGTCTTAAGTTGTGCATTCAACTTTTAAGAGGGAAACTCACTATATGGGGTTTAATTATAGCTATGAGAAATTAGGATAAACTCTTGCATATAACTGGTAACCAACAAATATCGATTGATTAAAAATATTGCCATTTGGAATTGAAAGCCATTAGCAATTGGTAATATAGAAGTTTGCCTGACTTTTCCATCCATAGTAACGAAATTCCATTTATTTAATTTTCTTATATCCCCCCAAAGGAGAAGCAATTTCTCAAAGCTATTGTAAGCAGTTAATTCTCTTAGCTAACAAGGTAAATAAGCTCTGGAAAACTGGGTCCACAGGGTTCTCTCGAGCACTCTCCCCCACCCACCATGACTACTGCTCAGGTCAACTGGAGAGAACCTGCCCTTCCCACCCAAAAAAGTTTCTCCTACCTTTTGCGTAGCGGAACCCATCTTTAAGAAAGGGAGCTGATGGAAAAATAAGAAATAATAAATGGAATTTCACTTCACAATTTACTTTGAAGAAACGCATATATTTGAAATGGTCAAGGGTATGTGCATATCTGTTACCTCACCAGCAGGTAACGACTTAGTCAACTAATTTTAAAAATAGAATTTTGCACATAGAGACTAATTTAAATAGAAAACACATGCTGAAAAATGGCAGGCAGTCTTTTTGATCAAAAAAGAAATCTAATTAACCTGCAATTCTGGGGTCACTGTTTTCTGATTGGATTGTCAAGGTCATATAGCCACTTGCCCAGGATCACATAATATAGCTATACAAGTTGTTTTGAATTCAGTTAGGCCAAGTTTACGTAATACTGTTTATATCTACAATATGTTCTATTTTTCAAAGTGCCTCCTTATTTATTATTTGTGAATTAGTGGAGAAATCACTGGACTTAGAGGCCGAAGAGCTGGGTTCATGTCCCAGTTTGCTATTTAATAGCTGTGTGTTTTAGGTAAGTTATTTCAGAACTCCTGGTCACACTGGGATCATATGGGATACACAGGAAACACTTGGTAAACTGTGAACTCACTTGCAGATATGTTTTTTCTACTTAAACCTCATTAACAAAACTGTGGGGTAAGTATTCCACTGATAATTTCCTCTATTTTCTAGTTGAGAAAAGTAAGGCAAATTGACCCAAATCATATAGGTTTCGTGAAGAGTTAGTTTTCTGACTTCAAAGCTTGAACTCCTTCTCCCAAATATCCTGACATAATTAGCAAAACTAAGCTTGTCAGACTTCTACTTATGGTACGCTTTTTTGGATGACAGTAACAATTCCACTATGAGCTTGCGAACAGAAGTTCAGTTGCCTTTACAACTACTGGGGTTACAAAGATTTGAGGTTATTAATAACCCAAAAGACATGTAGCTGTCAGAATTTCGAATGCAGAGTCACATTTCACTGAATGTCATTTGTCAAAGTATATAAATGTCATACTATAAATATGGAAACAAGAGAAAAGGTAAAATAAATAGGAACAGAGGAATAAAAATCATTTATGTAAAATGCCGAAGATTAAAATATTTTACAGTGTTAATTTCATATTATATTAAATGAACAAAGAAAAGGCCCTAAAAGAAAAGATTTTATTCCATATAATATTTAATAGGTAACAACAATATCCCAATGTTTTACTCAGAATATTCTATTCTTATGAACTTTGGCCTTTTTCCAGTCCTAAAATAACCTTATGAACTATAAAATCTGCACTTCCTATTCAATTTTAGGAGGTATAGTTGTGTCGTAAATCTATGTTGGATTATATCCAGACAGGAAGACAGCCTATTTAGCTTTTGTCTTTTAAAAGGCAAGAGCTAGAGATGAAATATGGAAAGCTTAATATCCATTTTTTCCTACATAAAAAAAATCAAAAGCAGTTGTTTTCTCCATTTCTAGAAAGTTCATTGGTTAAAATTACAAATCTTTGGGGAATTTTATTTCGTTGAAACAAACATGTTTCTATTCAGTATTTTATACTCTTCAAACCAAATAAATCGGTAAACCCAAAGATGAGAATTTTTAGGTACCATTAAAATTAGCTATAATATTCCCCACGTGCCAGAATTCCTTAAATTGCTGCCCTTTTCCTAAGGGGTAAAATGGCTTGTAAAGAATAAATTGAAAAATGTGGCTAGCTGGCATATGTCACAGTCTATCTTTTGTCTTGAGTCTATACATGCATACCATGAATCAATAACAATTTCCTACAAGAGCTATGGATTTTGCTTTTCCCACTTGAGGTATCAGGGCTGCCTATCCACCAGGCTAAGGCTGGAGTTTGCTCTCTGAGGGCCATTGGTAGCCTGTGGCTCCCTATTGCCAAGGTTTGCCCTATGGAAAAGCATGAACCCATTCCCTGTTTTCCACAGTTCAGCTCCCCAAGAAGCTTGAGGCAGGACTGAGAATTAAATTTAAGAGCATACACCACAAGTAATTGAGAGTTTAATACCTTTTTGTATAGAAAGCACAAATGAAAATGAATGGATATTGACCTAATTCACTTTCACAGAATTAAGCACCAATCTTGGAAAATTTGAACTTCATCTAAGTCTTCTCTAATTCTGAGGAAAAGAAAGGCACTTTGCCATTTCTTTAACAAATGACAGTGAAATCCACCACCCTGGTTATAAGGGAATAGCCCCTATCTTTGACAAAATGTAGACTGCACTGAAATAGATGTCATAAACTATTTGCATCATTTTATATTATGGCAAATATAAAATGCAGACTATTCCGTGTTTCCACAGTGATTGCTTCTTTGTGACTACCGGTGAACTTACCCATTTTCATACAAATTCCAAGCACAGCCATGTCTCCAAAGATGCATGTAATTACCCTGTATGACGCAGCAATTACATGAAGCTGACACCTTTGCATGCTTCTGTTTCATATAAACTCAAGCATTAAGCAGGAAGCTAGAGGATATGTGGTTCATGACCTTGGGTAATCACTGCGAATAATCTCTGATAACAAGTTTGACATCAGAATGAAACACAGGGCTCAGCAGTTACTATTAAACATATCTCAAATTAGGCTGTATTATTTTTTATACCCCTTGAAACCCAAGATCAGGTAACCAGAGGTACCTTCTATAGATAAAACACTTCTAATACCTATAAATCAATTGTAGTATAACTTTTTAATCAAACCTCCAAAAATATTTCATGTTGTTTTAGCCTAATAGTCCTGCATATTCTTTCTAATTTCATGAATAAAATATAATACTCTAAGGCCACCACCAATATCTACCATTGACTGTGGTCCCACAAATGATATTTTTTAAAAAACTAAGTTATTTGTACATAAAGTGTCGTGTAGACCACACCCCTCCTTGTCACTTATTTTCATTACTGTTTGAATAACACTACACTTCATCACTTTTTCCTGTGACAACTACTGGGATATCCTATGGTGTAGATGTTCCACATTTTTAAAAAATTTTGTTTACCTTCTTTGCATCCAAACCCTTATATTAATATAATTGCTGTGAGCTAATTGACTAGAGTAGCACATGAATTCATGTTGGCCAGATATAACTCTACTCCTTGGTTTACGAAGTGTTGGTGACTCATTGTCAACTTATACACTTTAAATAGTAAGAAACAAAGTAAATGTTGAGTAGTTATAAATATATACTTATAATATAAATGTACACACAACGTTTTAAAAGCCACAACAAAATCACTGTTTTAAAAAACAACTCCCATATACACACACATTAAAGTAAAAAATGCACACTTAAAATAAAACTCTAGTTATTAAGCACAAACCAAGCCAGGCAAAGAGGGAGCATTTTAGTTTATTTAGTTTTATTTTTCCCTCCATATGTCTCTATTAGTCTTAGGTTTGTATCACAATAATGCTGAACTCAAAAACTGACTTAATCAACATGAAATAAGTCATGATTCTAAGACCCTCTACATTCTTTGACAAAATTGTCAAATTAATCCCAGTGACAAAAACAGAGCCAAACCTCCAGACCTCTTTGTAATGTTAAAGCTTGAATCTCTTTTGCCAATCTAAAACGCTAAACTTGATGCTTATAAGCTGAAGTTCTCGGGGCTTCTCTTGGTTGGTTTGTCGGTATTTTATTTGGTTTTTAAAAAGAAAACCTCTTAACGGGGTATTTTGATATAAAGGAAACAGAGTGACAGAGAGGCTTGCCCAGATTATACAGTAGGGTAATGAGGAAAGAAACCTTGGCCCCCAAATTCCAAAAGCTGCAAACTAGCCATTGTTGCCTTTCAAACTAATGGAAACCTAAGCAATTCCCATATCAGGTTCAGCCTTTCAGCAAAATAGAGCTTCCGAAGCAAAAATATTGTGTATAAGAATGTGTAAGTCATCGAGAAAATATTCTATTTACTTTTTACTAGACAAAAGTTGTATTGTCCTAAAAAACACATGTCTCAAATTATGCCTATGTTGAAATTTACAAACTTTATTTTTCTTTCATGATTGTTAATCTAGGCTGCGTGAAAACCCTACTAACATGCCTAGCATCTAAACAACATCTACAGGCTCCTCACATACAAGTTAAAGTGCTCTCCCAAATCATACAGTAAAAATGCCTTTGAAAGAACAAAGTGCATTCATATTGCACTTGAACAATGTTCAGCAGTTCTCAAATATTGAGTGTAACAGATAAGCCTATTTGAATAATTTAAAACAGATGTTACACTGATGGCATATTGATTTATACTTGATATACAAACTTCTCATGGTGTTCATTAAACCATCTAAAAATGCCCTAACAAATGGAATCTCTATTATGATCTGTTAGCCATGAAGAACATGATGTCTTATTTCCTCGAAAGTTTTCAGTTAATTTCCTCCCATATCATAAAAATGGCATCATGGCAGGCGGAGAAATCCATACAGAGGGCCAAAATCGCCCTATTTGCCAAAGCATTTCATTAGCGGACATCTTCCTTTAAGTAAGCGATGCTTTTAAGTGACGCTCCTGTGTTGATAACCTATAAGCCATGCAGACTTGTCTCCAGCCTGTGTGTTGTCTTGTTTCTACAGAGTGTTATTGTAACCCTTTGGGCTCAGTCCATGATCGTTGTAATGGCTCAGGATTTTGTGAGTGTAAGACGGGAACAACAGGGCCTAAGTGTGATGAGTGTCTGCCAGGAAATTCCTGGCACTCCGGCTGTCAACGTAAGTAACTCTGGGAGCTGCCCTCTGCCTGCTGCAGCATGGCTGATTCCGCTTGTCTAGGCCAGTGCGTACAGCTTCTCAGAGCAGAAAAAGACCCAAACCACTGACAAGCTTTAAAAGCTACTTAAGGCCCCAGCCTACATAGAAGAGAGAGAGCGAGCAATCCATCAGCTGTCCAGCTGGCTTCTTTGAAGCCCGTCTTCTTCCCCTCCGAATGCGGGAGAAACTTATATTGAAATATTGCGCTCAGATCCAGGTACCTGGCCAGACCATAAATTAAGGGGCACAATAGGGACCCAGCTTGGAAATTCTCACTGCAAAATGAAGGGTGATGTGTATGTGGTTAATATATTTCTTGAACTGAAAACTACCCCGGAGCTCCAGAGTTCATAAATTAAATGGTATCTACATAACTTATCACCACCCCTGCTATCACACCCATTGCTGAATCTTACCCAAAAACCTGAAGGCAATAAATCTAAGGGATATTTAAATGCCAGGGTAAAATAAATGACAAAAATCAATATTGATTTTAAGCCTCTGAGGTTAGGAACCATGCAGCGAGCCTTAGACAGATGCCACTTGGTTCAACCTCATTTCTCTGGGGATTATCAGACCTTCTTAAAAGCTTGTCAGGCAGGTGGCATGTCAGCGTATTCAGGGAACAGAAATTTAAAAATCTGAGCAGAAGCTTCCTTCTGTCATTCATAACCTTTTCTGCTTTTTCATTATGCGCTAACTTTCTAGTCTATCTGTACACATTTAGCTTACTAATATTAAAGAGCCACCAGGCAAATCCTCTGGAGCAGTGCAGTCAAATAGCAAATTATGCAAGCCACATATGGAATTTTCCGTGTTTTGTTATCCACATTTAAAAAGTAAAGATAAATAGAAGAAATTGATTTTAACAACTTATTTCATTTAACCTTTAAATACCTCAAATAGCATCATTCAACATATAATCAACATCAAAACTATTAAGGATACATTTTACATTTTTTTCATACTATATTTGAAATCAAGTGCGTGTTTTATACTTACAGAACATCTCAAATAGGACTGACCATATTGCAAGGCCTAATAGCCACATATGTCTACCATATTGGACAGCACAGCTCTGGACCTTCCTTTGCTTACTTTTCACTTGAAAACAATGTCAGCATGCAGGAACTGTCTAAAGCCAATTCCAAGACTATACAGAATATTTCACTGGCTACTTGTGGAATTTATAGTCATCTGTAAGCTACGTTTCTACGCAATGTAAAGCGAAAGTGAAATTTACTGCCATACTATTGCCATGGGCAGCAAAGAACTGTGGCGATAGTTTGAGAAATCTAGCATCGAGGATGCCAAGGTTAAGATGGGACCCCGGAGCTGGAGGTGAGCATCTCTAGCCATACTGGAGAGGAACGTTAAAAGACAAATAGGCAGCACATCTGTCCATAAGCTCTGCATAAGGTCATGGTTTAAAAGTCCTACTTGCCATAGATTCCTAGAAAACACCTTAGGGGGTTGGATGACTTGGTGGATCCCAAGGACCATGCGAGGAACCAGAATTCAAAGGAGAGTCATTGGTCCTGGAACATCTGGATGTGGAGGACCAGAGAAAGCCAACAGTCAAGAGGAGAGAAGGAGGGACAGACAGAGGAAGGACCCAAACCAGCCCAAGACTCAAGGCATACGTTGTAAGGAGACTTTGCAATTAAGACACTCTTCTCAAAAAGAAAGGCTCATGTAAACTTCCTGATGCAGGACCTAATGAATAGGTGTAACCAGGGAAAGACATTAGAGAGGGAAACTAATCCAGTCTTAGGGGAGGTATATCCCAAAAAGGTCCTACCTTGATTTTTCTGGATTAATTATTGGAGTATTATAAAAAGGTACAATGTCACCAAATTTTCCCTTCTGGAATTAGAAGACTGGATTATATGTGGCCCTACCATATAAGGGCTGTGTGATGCACAAAACCCTCTGTACCTCAGCTCCAGCACCTCACATCCTCGGTATGTATGGATCAGTGAGATTATGGAAGCAAATTCTTTATGCTCTATCCTCTTGAGTATTTCTTGAGTACCTACCATGAATTAGGCAATGAACTAAGAGTAGAGGCTGCAAGGATGAAGAAAGATAGCTGCTGTGGACATATGGGCATGGAGTTCACAATCTGAAGTGAGAGGCTGACATACAACACGACAGTTTTGACAGGGGCAACCAGAACTAAGAAAAAGCTATGTATGTGCTTTTAGTGAAGCCCAGATAGAAGTGAGCTTCCCAGAGAAGCAATGTTTGGTTCAGTCCTGAAGGATTAGTAGGAGATTTCCAGGATGGAACTTCTTGAGCAAAAGTACGTGAGTTAACACACTGTGTTCCAGAAATATCAAATAGTTTTGATACGTTGGGAGGATAAGGGGTGTGTGTGTGTGTGTGTGTGTGTGTGTGTGTGTGTGTTGGGAGGGAGGGAATATGCTCAAAAGGCAACCAGAGACCAGATCACATGGTTTCATGAACACCAAGCTGAGGAGTTTCTTATCTGGGAGGAGACAGACACGGGGTCCATCATACAGTTTTAGACAGAGGAATGAATGAAATGGTCAGAATTTGTTTTAGAAAGATTATTCTGGCTGCTCTGTAAAGGAAGGACTGGAACAGGATGACACTTGATTTGTTACATCAATTTAACGTATTTCAAATACACCTTTGAGGACGCAATAGCTTTATCTCACTCCGAAATCTTTTTTCCTTCCCTCAGATCCACCCATATAGGGCTGCTATTCTATGCAAAAATATTGAAATTTCTGCGGTCAGTTGATAAATGGCTACAGTATGAGGATCCCTAAGTGCCTTCCCCTGGGATCTCTCAGACCACCCCTAAGATCCACCAACTAATGGGGTAACGCCCGTCATAGTAAGGTGCCTCCAGCACCAGTGTTATAACAGATGCTCATTCTAATTAGTTGACGATTACAGGTTGACAAGTATTTTTCATATCCCTCCCATGTCTGCACACACATGAATGCCCTCAAAAATGCCCTTCCAAAAAAATGCCCCAAAGTCAATCTCTCTCTCTCTTCCCTCCACCCCCCCCCACACACACACACTTCTACTGAGTTGAATGCATCCTTGGGTTAACCTCATTATCAGTGGCAGTGATTAAACCGACAACAAGAAACCAATGCCAAGAAGAAAGCAGTGGTAGATAGAGCAGGCAATGGTGCTGGCTGTGAGCCATGGGCTACATAGTAAGCAGACACACTTAGGCCCTGGGCTTGAATTCCATCTCCACCTCTTACTTGCTGCAAGACTTAGACTCTCTAAGCCCAGTTGTTGTTTTTTTTTTAATCTCAAAATGGGGATAATACTAGGACATGATACATCTCGTAATCATGAAGATTCAAGGAAAATAATGAATGTGGGCCTCATGGTACATAGTAAGCACTCAATTATTTAATTCCAAGCACATGTTGATGTATCAAAATGCTAGGAAAAGCCGTGTTTAAAACTTATTGTACAATGATAGTGCAGAACATGCAGCAAGATTAGCCACGATTGAAATTCCAAATTGTTGACCTAGGAACTTCTAAAAAGCCCTTGATTATGGGCAAGGCTGATTTAAGAGATTGAAGTAAAGCTGACTCCAAAAACAATGGTGTGGCTTCTGCAGAGTAAATGAAGAGCGTCAGGCTCATAAGTTAACCTTCTGCCTCAGGGGGCCACCTGTTGTATGTTCCATAAATGTAAGCTGGTCTCTCTGACATAAAAGGTGAAACACTTGAAAACCATCAGAATGAATGGTCTTTAGACAGCATGGGGTAAACCCAATCCAGGAAAGAAAGCAGAAAAAAAAAAGATTTCAAGGAGACCAAGCAGAATCAAAATTAGTGTTGAGGTTCCTATGAAACACTGAGGAGAGGCAGTGTTTTTGTTGTTTGGTTTTTTTTTTCTGTGCCCCCTTGAAATTAGTGAAGAGGGATGAGCCACTTCCCAGAGAATAAAGCTAAGCCTTCGCAAAAGGAAGCCACATCCCATGCTTCACATAAAATATGGAGGGTTAACATGTATTGGGAAGTAATGAAAAACTTGTCAGCAGCACTAAGGAGATTGGACATAGAGGAGGTTTGTGATGTTTTGGTTTGGAGAACGGAATGGAAATAGCCACACATAAAACCAATGAGGCTGAAGAGGAGGTGTGTTGTTTTCCTGGAGGATATATAAGGATGTAAAATAAATATATTAAATGCATATGAAAGCTACCAACAAGCCCCCATTTTTACCTAGTTTATATGAATGGTGCTTTCAAAAGAACTTATAGTCTAAATATTTGGGTTAAAGTCAAAGGCTTTGGTGACATAGGGTCAGTGTTATGATTTTGGAAGATAACAGAGCATGTAGGAAATCAAGAACTAAGTACATATAACAAGGGGAAGGCTGAGATTCAGTTGCTGGGCCATGGCCTACAATATCCCAATAACCCTAGAATACAGGTTCTTGGAAGGAATCAGTACATATATTATTGAGAACAGAAAAACGTGTTTAGTAGAAGGCTCGATAGTCTGATCAAGAAAATTTTTAATTAAGTTTGAGTAGAATATTGTGAAAATACCCTTATAAAACTCTAAAACCAGACAGTATGGCAAACCACAGATTTAAAAAAAAAAAAAGACAACAGTTATTCTCAGGAGAATAAGGAAAGGTTTGTGGAACAAAACTCTATGGTTTAGATGTTTTCCTTCCCAGAGAATGCACAGTAACTATTCGTTTTCTCCTGCTGCTACAGTAAACTGCCACAAACTTAGTGGCTCAAAACAACGAGAATGTATTTCTTACAGTTCTGTATTTAGAAGTCCAACAAGGATCTCACTGGGCTAAGATCAAGTTGTGGGCAGAGCTATGTACCCTTCTGGAGGCTCTAGGGAAAAATCTGTTTCCTTGCCTTTACTAGCTTCTAGAAGCTACCTATATTCCTTTGCTCATGGCCGCCTTCCTCTACCTTCAAAGCCAGGAACTTCCCATCTCTCTGTGCCTTTTTTCCATCATTACATCTTTCTCTGACCATGGATGGGAAAAGATCTCCACTTTTAAGGGCTCAGATGGCTAGCTTGGGCACACACAGATAATCCAGGAGAATCTCTCTACCTCAAGGTCCTTAATGTAATCTCTCTATAAAGTCCCTTTTGCCATGTTAAAAAAAAAAAGAAAAAACAAATTACAAGGACAGCTGATGCTGCCTACCACAATAATCATTGAGAATGGCAATTTTTAATGCCAAGCATAAATATGTGGGTATCATGGAGATGGAATGTAACTCATGCTTGGAGTAAAGATATGCAAGAGAAAAAAGAAATACATAGTAGATCAGAAAAGAGTGCCATGTGTCAAGAAGGTAAAGACTTGCATTGTGAATTAGAAGGTAGAAACAGGGAGATATTTTTCAGTCAAGACCAAAGAGCTTATAGAAAAGGTATTGTGAGAGTGTATTACAGACTACACAACCATTTAGAAGATAAACATATTTTTCAAAGCCAAAGTAGAGAATCTAAATGCTCTGTAATCTTCCAAAATGAAGGAATTCAAATATCAAGATATTTACATAAAGATGTGTTCTGCTAATTGTTGACTTGCATTGATAAGAATTTCTTCACTAAAAAGAGTGGAAGAAGGAGTCAGAAAACTAGTACCCCACTCAGGGGTAGTACAGAGATGGTAGTATCGTGTAAGAGAACGAATGTTAATAAAAACTTTTTTTTTAAAGATTTTATTTATTTATTTGAGAAAGAGAGAATGAGAGACAGAAAGCATGAGAGGGAAGAGGGTTAGAGGGAAAAGCAGACTCCCCGCTGATCAGGGAGCCCGATGTGGAACTCGATCCCTGGACTCCAGGATCATGACCTGAGCCGAAGGCAGTCGCTTAACTGACTGAGCCACCCAGGTGCCCACAAGGGACATTGTCCCAAACCTTAAGAATTATTAAAAATATACTTAGGGGAAAAAAGTAAGATCCTCGATACTTTTTAAAACACACACACACACACACACACACACACACACACATTGATTTTTTAGAAATAAAAGCGCAAATTGTTCCCAATAGGCTACCTAGAGAAAATAGGAGACTTCCAAAATAACCAGCATAGCTATACAATGGTTTCCAATGGGGTTTGACAAACATTTATTTAGTCCCTACTATGTGCTAAACACTGCTGCAAATTAAGGCTAAAAAGTAAAAATTGCAAAAATGCAAGATGGTATAAAGTTGTGTTCACAGTTGTTCAGGTGAGAAAGATGGGGCAATTTTAGCTCACCTTCAAACTCAATTCTAGACAGATGTATGTCATGAGCAGCAAAGAAACTAACACAATTTCAGACTGAACGAAGACCAAAAGAAGTTACAGTCCTTCTGACACGTGCCCTGAACAGCCCACATCAAGAGTCTAGTCCTTGGACACTGCATTCTAACATAGCTGACAGTGATGTAGGAGGGCTCGGTCTTTGATTAAGGGGTTTTCATAAAGCCAGCAGAAGCAGGTTGGTAAGCATATGACTTGACACACTGCAGATGTCGACCAGGGTTCAGAGGGCTATTATGTAACAGGTGGACATGTTGCTTCAGGAAGATAGAATGGAGACCAATGGGTGAAAGAGAGAGGTGGGTTTCAGTTTAGCATTTTCCAACAATTATTCTCTCCAGCTGTCTAAGAATATACAGTAGAGTGCCTTGGTCATGATAAATCCCCAGACTCTGAAAAAGTGCAAAGAGAAGCTGGACAGGTTCCTATGAGTGATGCTTTTTGGAGAGTTTCTGCTTAAATGAACAGTTGAGTGAAAAGATCTCTGGGACCTCTCCAGCTTCTTGACTCTTTCAGACCAATCACATGGGCCAAGGGAAGGTGTAGAGAGACCCCAGCTCAAGTTGTATTAAGAGCCAGTTCGGCCACTCAGCTGTCCTCCGTGCTCTCATCTCTCTTTTCAAACAGGTAGACTCTCATACTTCTCACCAGTATGGAGAGAAGGATTCCATAAATCCTTTTTATCTAGAGATTAATTGGTTCTGCTACTATAGATCAGGAGGCTTTCTTTTCTTTTTTCTTTTTTTCTTTTTCATTTTTTGGTATGAGATTAACGTCTATAGGCCTGACAACTTGTGATCATTAAGATGATGCTTCCAATTGCCTTTCTGAAATGAAGATTATACCTCCCTGGACAAATACCTTGAACCTAACTTGTAATTTTTCAATTGCCTCCAGTTGCTCTCTCCCGCTATTTTCTGTGTTACATTAAAACATCCAGTTCACATTTCACCAGTTGACCTCGCATTTTGAATCCATTGACAGGTGGCGTGTCACTTAAACAAGGATGTCAGTGTTGCTTCAGAGCACTTGCTGTCCCAGACATATGATTTCATTCATTTGGCTCTTACACTTCTATCACTGAACATGAATGGCGTCACTGGATCCAAGTTTTTAATTTCCTTGCTAGCAACTTGAACAACAGTCTCATTTCCCTTGCTGAGTACCACATTCATAACAGTGATGAAAAATAAATAGTTGGAAGGGCACTTGATGTTACTGTTGTTCAACTCCTAAGGGTGGGAAGGAAGTGCTCGTTAAACAGAACCAGTAGGAGCCTCCCCAAGGTAATTTAAAAAGGAAAATATTAGAAAGACAGAAGATAAAAGTGGCAATTTGTAGGCATTACAAATATGCCAGGTAGTCCTCCTGGGGAAAAAAGGCTCATTTTGTCAGCCAGAAGAGCAAACCCCAGGATTGCTCCTAGTTGTGAAGTTTTTCCTGATTCAGCAGGACGAGGCCATGGCACTCAGTCACACTAATAGCCATCACTTTCCAGTTCCGGTCCTGTTTCCCTTCCATTCTTAACATCACTTTAATTTGGGATTGGTAACAAAAGCCCACCAACCTCTAATACATCAGGGACCCGATGCCACCTGTGAGCAGGAGGGTCCCAGGCTGACACTCACCCTGTGGAAAGTGCTTTAACTCTTCACTCCACTAATGGCTCCATTTGGAGCAACCCTAAGAGGCAAAAGCTGGAGCAGCTTGAAAAGAGTGTGTTGTTCAGAGCGCCCTTCACAGTTGGATCATATCCATTTAAACCTGAGGCTCTTGAATTTTTGGAGTTTGGCATAAGACAGATACAGATAGTGGATATACTATCCACTGGATGTAATGGCAACCCACGTCTGGACGTAATAGCAATTCCAGACCATTTCCAGACAGTCTGAGGTTTCCTGCTACTCAGCTACCCTGTGCTCAGCCTTCTCTGTGCATCTCCAGTGAAATCCTGGAGAGGGCGTGGATGTTCTCAGGCTCCTTGTTGTTCTGAAATGCTATGATCCTGAAATCTCACAGATGGTTTGACCTACTTGCTTATGGACCAAGTTCTGAGGAATAATCATTATTTTTTAAATAATTTAATAGTAATTTAAATAAAATAATATTTTTATTATTTTAATAATAAAAAATGTTATTTATTGCACACATCCTGTGTGTCAAGAACATGTGTGCATTATCTCATTCTACAAGGGAGGTGAAGATTATTTTCTATATTTTAGAGAGAAACATTGAGATTTAAAGAGGGTATTTCCCCCAACTCAAACATCTGAACATGGCAAACCAGTTATTAGCAAATATTTATGAATTGAGTTTGCTGCAGCATTTTATAGGATTTTTGTCATTTTTACTTTGAAGATGGAGACAGGCTTTGGTGATTTATTCCAGGGGTCAGCAAACTTCTTCTACGAAGGGTCAGATGGTAATTATTTCAGGCTTCTTGGGCTCTACAGTTTCCGTTGCAACCACTCAATTCTGCTATGGTAGCCCCAACTCAGCCCAAGATGACATTGAAATGAATGAGTGTGTTTGTGTTCCATTAAGACTTTATTTATAGATGCTGAAATTTAAGTTTCATATAATTTTCATGTACCATGAAATATTATTCTCCCTCTGACTCTGTTAAAAGCACTTAAAAATGTAAAAACCATTCTTAGTTCATAGGCCATAGTAAACAGGAGGCAGGCTCCATTTGGCCTGCAGACCATAGTTTGATTTATTTCAAACTCACACAACAGTTAGAAATGAGGTAACAGAGGACCTGGTTAATAAAGTGGAGAGAATAAGAAGCAGAAGACAGAAGAGAACATTAAGAAAACACACACACACACATTTCATTAAAGTGTGTCTTCCATCCTGATGTGGGTATCACAAGGGGTTGGTCTAACCGATTCATATTTACCAGGTCCTAATTAACCTTAAGAAAAATGTTAGGATTTCCGGAAACATGAAGGCTGTGACAATTTCCAGGACAAGATCACAGGCATAGTCAGTGCCAGGCATTTACAGGCTTACGAGCCAGCCAAGTCAATTTAGCATCAATTCAGTACAATCAGCAACTAATGAAAGAGAAGTCAGGGTGGCCATAACACAATCAGGATTGCTCATGTTGGTGTGAGGAATCATTCTGTTGCATTCTGCAGGAACAACCAGTCACCTTGAATATCAGCAAAAAGCTCTGCTGAGAGAGAATTATAGTAATAATATCAGCTACGACACCAAGAGCACAGGAAAAAAATACATACAGAACCTGTTGAGAATTTATTTTTTTTACCATCAGCTTTGATATCAGAGGTAATTTTTTTTTAAATTTTTATTGTTATGTTAATCACCATATATTACATCATTAGTTTTTGATGCAGTGTTCCATGATTCATTGTTTGTGCATAACACCCAGTGCTCCATGCAGAACGTGCCCTCCTCAATACCCATCACCAGGCTAACCCATCCCCCTACCCCCCTCCCCTCGAGAACCCTCAGTTTGTTTTTCAGAGAGGTAATGATTTAAAGAAAGGGCATGTCAGTGCCATGAGCCCCTGCCTCTTCTGTCCAATTCTCTTTTGAATGTGACCTCATCTATTGAACCCAGGGCATTTTGGATCACGTGGCTCTACTTTCAGGAATAGAATTATGTCATGATCATCTCTACTCAAGGGCTGTGTGCTCTTCATCCTATCTTAGTCAAATTTTTTGTTTTTAAAAATTATACTCAACCTCCAGTTTTTCATTGCTGCAAGATGGGGAGAAGAGGCATGCATTAGCACACAGCAATTGACTATCTCAATGTAAATTTCAATGAAGTTGCATTTCATCTAGAAGAGGCACATACACACAGAAATTCAGGCCCACACATGATTCATCTGCTCTGCATCCAACTTCAATCACCGACTCATCCTCGTAGTTGGCAGTCAAGATCATCCAGACATCCGTGGATGCTTTAAAACAGAAACAGTTGCTAAAATGTATTTTTAACAGAATTCCTTCCCATATTCTGCAAAAGTGTAGCATTAATATTATGCATTGCAGTTATTTCTTCCGAGCTACAGCTCTTTGGGGAAAATGGGGGTATGTCTCAGAGACAAAACTGCAAAAATAATGAAATATTGATGTAATTATTTTAAGAATCACATTTAGACCTCTTTTTAATTAATACTTTGACCCTATGGACTTAGTTTTATGTTAATCTGTATTCTTTATCATGAAAATCAATAATATGGACCACTACATCATTCACATGATTTTGAGTACAAAAAGACAAAGTTTGGGAGTTTGTAGGAGTGCTTGTTACCAGGATAATCTGGTAGTGGATTAGTGATATAATGTCACGATTGCTGTATTTTCAATGATTTTGCTGACCCAGCTTTTGCTAATGCCCATGTGGAAGATATTCGGATGTATTATGAGGTCTTTACTGAGATATCACATCCCTCTTCTTTCTAATTAAAATAAAAATTAAAGTTGCTGATTTTGCACCAAGGATACTAAACTACATATAGACATATAGATATGGCATATAAATTCTATCCGATCATATCAGGCTTTGAAATTTCTGAAGTCACATTTTTACTAGAGACTGTCAGATCATAACCTACCCTATAGGAAATCTAGACCCTTAAATTTCATCTTTGGTTACGAAATTCAATTTAACCAAGGTGATAGAGGGCTACTTAAGAGAGTCTTGCAATATCTTTTAAGTTCTCCTCCCTGTCAAATTGGGCTGGCTAGAGGATTTTCTGATTCATTCACTTGTTCATGCAATCATTCATTTACTCACTTGTCATTCACTCATACTGTCATTCATTTTAAAATATTAAAGCCCAACCATGTGCCAGGAATTGTGCTAAATTTCAGCACCAAAGCCAACTAAAATGTTTTCCCTGCCCTCTAAAGGCTGACAGTTTAAGAAGGGTCTCAGATCCAACAGCCCCTGACTCTTGTTGGAATCTGAGAAGACTGACCTCCAGTACTACTTTTCTAGCTCATTCTTCTGGTCACAGGAATCTCTACTCCAGCCGATAATCTTAAAATCTTATATATGAGTTGGAGTCTTAGACATATTCTAGCTTAGCACTTATTTTAAGTCTTAGATGAAAATTGTTTAGTCTTTAAAATTGTTTAGGGCTTTAATGAGCTCTCATTATTACAATTAATAATAACAATGGCGACTATTCAGTGCCCGCCATGTGCCAGGAACTACGCCAAGCCATTCACCCTGACTTGTTTCATCTGTATAAAATCCCATTAGCAGTTATCCCTGCTTTACGGATAAGTGAACTGGGCCTCCAAGAGGCTAAATAACCTGCACAGGGTCATCTAGATTCTTCCACCTGAAAGTGTGAGCATCAGCATCACAAGAGAATTTGTTAGAAATGAGAATTTCAGGCCCTACTCCAGACTTCCTGATCTGCATTTTAACAAGATTTCTAGGTGATTCGTATGCATACTTGCATTAAAAGTTGAGAATTTAGAGGGTGACGTGGTAAGTGCAGACTTTAACCTTGGGATAGGCTGATTCCAAAACCCAGGTGTTTTGTTTACTTGTTTTTATCACTTAGTGTTCACAGAATGTTGGTGGTTGGGCAATCAAGGGCCTACGTATGCCTTAGAAAAAATTATATAAGGGGCAGAAACTCAAAGAGTATCTCATGACATCCGTTTTTACCAACTTGTACTCTACAACTCCAAATCATATTAAAATAAGGAGAATCACGAAAACTTAAACAAGTAGCCCATTTGTTTTCTTTCATCCATATAATTTAAAAGTGGTTAATATTTGATAGGTTAATAATAAATATTTTAATATAGTATATTGCATTTGGTTATGAATATATCAAAAGGAAATACAAAGTGAGTTCCGAAAGATAAACTTTTATTGGGCACATGAAATAGAACATAAAATTTGATGGCAATTACCATTTAATCTATTCATGTTCGGAAACGTATTGAAAGAGAAACTCATAACTCAGTTAATTGTTATGAATTATTAATTGCTCATTTGAAAAGCTATGAGCAGAACCGCACTTGTTGAAAAACTTTCCTTCTCAGTGGCTTTAACCTTTGTGTCATTGGTTTTATGAGAACAAAAGGGAAAGAATGACAGCAAGATTCTAATCGTCCAAAACTAGAAAGTGACAAGGCTGTGAACATCTCAGTGACTATATAAAGGTTAATTGAGATCGAAATGAAATAGTTATCGCTGGCCCCACTCTAACATACTTAAGTATGATTCTCTGGGGGCAGGCCCAAGCATCTGTATTTTACAAAACTCCCCAGGCAATAACAACCGGCAGCCAGGATTGAGAACTACATTTTCAGTAACTGCACATTGTCAGAGAGATTTCAGCCAGCCATGAATTTGACTCGATATTCTGCACCTCAAGCGAATGCCAGGTGGGTTCCAGTTTGCCACTCCTCATTAGAGTCTGAGGTAAGAAGGCACTCAGCCAAGGCCAGGATCCCTGGAAACCATGTGTAGCTTTATAAAAACATATTCCCCAGCTGGCAAGTGATTTCTAATCCATACAGGCTAAGATCAAGAATATATCTGGATTTAAAGATACCTGATGTAAATAGCCCCTTCTTTCTCAAAAAAATCAATGTTATGAGCTTCTTCTGTTGAATAAAAAAAACTAACCTTCAAAAAGTGGAAGGCTTTTTTTTATTAACTAAATCCAGGGATTTATTGTTTAGTGTCAGCAGCGTAACTGCTTTATAATTGATTTTTCTGAAGAGAACTGAAAACTTAAGCTACCTTAATTTCCTTTATCTTGACACACATGATTAGCATTACTCTGAAGTATATTTTATCAGGTTCCCAATTACCATTTTTTTAAAATCAACTTCCTCATGGCATACTTGTCTCAATAAAATATTTCTAAGACAAAGAGAAAGAAAGTGTACAAAGATAAAAATATGGCTGCTTTATTCCCACTGATAGTTTTATCCTCTTTCTTCAAAAAATTATGTTGATATTCAGTTATGTTTTTTAAAATGAGTGGAATTATTAAAATACATTAACACCTGTTAATTTTTAAAATCTTGGGATAAAAGAGCAAGAACATTTGGGCAATGACAGAAGTTTAAAGATAATGAAACAAAATGTAATATTTGCACCTTAGGCTAATATGCCTAAATCCTTATAGACTCAATCAAACATTTGGTGTGCAACAATTACAGTCCTGTACCATTAGTTAGCCTTACTCAGCCTCAATTTGCTCATGTAAAATGACAATAAGAATCAGATCTGCCTCACTATCTGTGAGAATTAAATAACATAATGATATTTAACCCAGTTTCTGTCATACAGTAAGGGCTCATTGTGAATTAATAGAACTAGAAGCGATAGTACCTGCCCTCAAAGTTTCATTGAAAATGGTGGGGATTGGATCAACAAATTTAATAAAGCAATCAAGTTACAAACAAATGACATGATAAAAATGAAAGCGATCATAGTCATGGCTGCTTCCTGGAGAAAAGAAAAAAAGACTAAACAATGAATGGGATTTGATACTTATTGTGTCATCTCTTGTGGTTGTTTCAAGTCTTAATTGCCATCTGTAAATGCAAAATTTTAGTTAAGATTTTGTCTAAAATCAGTGCCTCTTATTTTTGCAGTTTCCAAATAGAGAAATAAAGCCCTCACTATAAACTTTTATCCATTAAATTCACCCTACCATTAGCAGCACTTCTTTGTCAATTTTAGGATCATCCTAAATCCTGGAAATTACCCTGTAAAGCTAAAATGCCTGCCTGCTAGCCAGGTCTTGAGTTATGGTGACCCCCTAAACAACCCAAAAGCAGACTGGGTTCTGTACTTAGACCTAAACGAGTTTCACAGGAGTGACAATTGGACACTTATAATCTGTTGTGCCATCATCAGACCCATTGGATACTTGACGATTTTCAGCTAGGTGACTATTGACACCCTTAGGGATTTGTATGTCAGAAATGCATTCAGAGCACTCTTTTTTTTTCTTTTTTTTAGAACTTCTCAGGAGACTTTTTTTTTCTATTCTTGGCAAATTTCTGTTTTGTGCTATTTTTCAGCAAAGTTCAGATTTCTCTTCTTATACTACAAAGATGCTCAAATTGAGATTCTTACTTTGAAGGGAATAAGGTTGTTTTTTCCTGCAGAAGATTAAAAGAAATAATGTGAGTAACAATTTAACCACATGTCATAGCACCCTTGAAGAAGGAAGGCTGAAGTTTTAAGGTGAACCAAAGGCACTGAGGAACAGAAGATGAGTTAATACTTCCTCAGTCCCAGCAATATCACTACAAAATGTGAAAATGAGAAGGAAACAGAACCTCCAAAGAGTAAGGAGAGCATAAGAGAAGTGTTACTGTCGCTCACAACAGGCTCACGGGGCATTCGCTCCCAGGGTCAGCCAATCTTGGTTTAGTCTGTGCCTTTGAAATGTGCCCTCCCTCTGTACACTATATTGGAATATTAGTTTATGTTTTAAATGAATGTCCCGGTGGTTGAGGAAGAATTTATCAGGACAGGGAGAAAGGGTGTGAGAAGAACCAAGCTCTAAAGGAGCAGGGTAGGAGGAAAGACACTCAGTTGAGGGACTCATCAACACATAACCGAACATTTATTGACCTTTTGCTATGAAGCCTGCATCATGATAGGTGCTATATAAGATGTAAAGCAAGATTTATACAGCCTGTGCCCTCTAGGAGGTTACCAAATTTGAGATTGGGGTAAAGCACATAAAATCATAGAATGAAACAAAGTCTCCTGTCCAGAGTACTTAGCACCCTCCTAATGAGTCTGGTTTTAAAGGGAAGTTTTAAAGAAACTACTCTAGGTCTACTCTAGCTGAGTAGCTCTGTCTTGAATAGTGGTTGCAATCCTGGCCCCACCTTGTCCTGTGTTGAACAGGAGCTGACCTAAGATTTTGCCTCTCTGAAAAGATGATTCCATCTCACAGAGTTGTCAGGAAACCAAATGAAATGCTTGTGAATTACTGAGCACAGTTCCTGAGCCAAAGTAAGCTCTACAAATGATTGCTGTTATTGGCATTGCTCTACTAGAAGCACATTTCGGTAAGTAAAGGCAATTGATGAAGAGCTTGGAAGGATTTGCAGCTGTCAATGAGCCATTAAACCTGTAAATGGGAATTCCAATCATAAATGTTATTTTTAAGCAATATTTGACAAGATGACTAATTATGTGTGCTCAGAAGTCATCAGGGGAAAGTGGGAAGAGTCTGGGTGGTGGGCAGAGAATTTTACACAGATTCCCCGATGTTCTGAAATTCACTGGGGGGAGGGAGGTGTGGGAGAGATAAGGAATTGAAAGGCTGTCCTATATTCAGGAGGTATCTGACATCACAGGTCTGCTCCCCTGGTCCTGGGGAAGTGACCAAGATCTATGTAATGCTTGAATTTCCCCACCTTGTTGGGGATTCTTGAATAATCCCCCATCGGTCCTTGAGTGAGAGGATGAAGCTTCTGTTCCCTGTGGCTCACTTCTCTGGCATGAGTTTAGCTTCTCAAAACAACAGTCATCATTAGCCATTTGTATGGCAGAAGAAACAGTTCTCTTTTGTGTCCAAATTCAAATTAGAATTTTATTGTTCTGTGGAATAGCACAGTCAACTTCACATTTGTTAATAAATCTGGAGGTAAAGATAGTCTTGTACTTTTTAATCAAGAAGGCAAATACTACCTGTTCCTAGCTCTAAATTTAATATTAGTACAGAAAATAATGTTCCTTTAGAGCATGGACTTCTGTCTAAAAACTACATCCAGAAACTGACAGTCAAAAAGGACACTGAAAACACATTTTTTTTCAAGAGAAGACAGGAGTTCACAGGGGATCTTTTCTTTCCTTCAGCAGGTGCCTCATTTCCAGCTACAAGAGTATGCATTACTCACTGAAAAATGTGTTTGAAAACACAACCAGAGATCATGACTAAAACCCCCAGGGGGCTGTCCTCAGGCCAGCATAAAGTCCAATTCTGCTCCTGCAATGTAGTTAAGCTTTTCCTGCTGACTATGTCCTTCTTTTCAAACTGCTCTGATTTTAATAGCAGGAAAGATGAATACCATACAGGGAAATATGCTGGAGTCTTACAAATAAATACACCTGTATTATAAACACTTCATAAATTAAGTTACATTCAAAAATATTTCAGTAATAAACACGCCATAAGCCTGCTTGAACATTTCACACATTTTATTTCAATTCTTTTTCCCTGTAATCCTGCAAAGAGGTGCTAGTATACCCATTTAATAGATGAAGAAACTAAGGCAGAGAGTTTAATTCATTCAAACCAAAATTGGTAGGTGATAGAGCTGTTATAAAACCAAGATAAAGATCTGACTCCTTGTCGAATATGCCATGCAAATTCATTGCTGTAGGTCCAAAACAGACACATTTTTAAGCTCAATCCTCCTTTGAAACTGGGAGGGTAATAGGAGCTTGCGATGTTCTAGTCTTGGACCACTGCCCAGCTACAGGGCCAGTTTGCTTTCAGTGGGATGGAAACAAGCCTCAGTATTCATTAATAGGAGTGTTTATGAACACAAACACTACCACACAACAGAGAAAGAGCCTTCTGGACAAAAACAAGCTTCGACTGACAAAGGTTACTGACTCTCTTTCACTCCCACTTTATCATCCGCTTACGGGAGCAAATGTTTATTTCCTGCCCTCTATGTGCAGTGAATTTATTTCTCAGAATCAGCAGCTAGTCCTCCCATGCTCACTTGGAACAAGCAAGCTATGCTCTTAGATTCCCAGCTCTCAAGGTCGGCACCTAGAAGCACGCAGAGAGGCCTTGCCATAACGTACAAACTGTTGAGAGGTAGCATCTCATGTAGGGTAGGGTGTTAACAAATGGGACGGGCTCTCATTCTAAGGATGCAAATCATTCAATTCAAGGCAAAATCCCATGTCTTTCCACATGGAAAAAATCACTCAAGCTGGTCATGAAAAGACTTTCTGACCAATTCCTCCAGCCAGTCAGAAATTCAAAAAAAGACATCAAACTGTGGCTGACCCCATGTCACTTCACAAGTTAATACCTCAAAGAAGGAAAGAGCATCCATAAACAGCTGTCAGATATTCAGTCCCTGGATCAGATATGACAAAAGAAATACTCTTATTCCAACGTCATCATCATGGCAAGCACTTTGCATCATCCTATTTAATCTTCACAGCATCCCTGTAACAGAATATATCACTTTCTGAGTTTTACAGACTTAGAGAGGTGAAACAAACTATCTAGGTCATGAAATTAGAAGAGAAAAGAAGAAGGCCAAACCCAGTTCTCTTGCTCTCTGAGCCACCAATGTGTAATCACCGTCAGGGGCCGCGGGCAGAGCGCTGAGCTATGGCAGCTCCCGGGTGAGCCTCACAGGGAAGGCAAGGTGAGAAGTGAGGCATAATGAGGAAGACTGTTGAACATCAAACCCTTGCAAGATGACTTTTAGAGATAATAAAAAGTCATTATGGACAATATTGTCCATTAACCTAGTATGGTGCTTCTCGGGATCAAATGAAACAGAATGTTGGATGCTGGAGACAGGAAGGTGCCCATCGTCTAGAATAGAATAAGAATAAGCAGCAGGCTTATTCTTCACCAGCTGTGTGAGCACTTGTGCAAAGTCATAAAAGCCTGATTCACTCTAAGGGTCCAGTATTCTCAGACGGACAGGGGCCAGTAACTGCTGTTGCATTGCAGTCATTCCAGTGAGATAAGGTGACAGCATTGGTTAGCATGTCAGGAACAATGTGCGGACAAGCCTTGATTGTGGTAGCAACTTTCATGATGTCATGTCAGGACTATGTGGTCAGGCTCTTTCTGCTGCCCTGGCGACAAGGAATGGCAAGAATTCTCTTCATCATCAAATCATTAGCCACTGGTGGTGGACACTGCCGCAGCCCTCCTGTCTTGTCCCTGTCATCTCTTTGGAAGGATGCATGAGGGAAAATGGAGATGGCTCGATATCGTGGTTATAAATGCTACAAACAGGATTTTTAACAACATGGGTAGGTGTCATGGAGTCATCTCTGATCAGATTTGGAAGGATGCACCCATTTCTAGAAGAGATCAGAATATTGCCCAGGCCTGAACACAGTGGCCCGTCATGATGAGAGACAGGTCATTTCACCTCAAAAACTGAAAACCATCTCATGGAAAGGTGGGTGAGCAATGAAGGGCAAAGGATATTAAATAGTGCAGTGGAAGGCATCCTAAAATCACTTGAGGCTGCAAGTGTAGTGAATGGATCTGCTTACAGTAAGTAGTAAAGCAACAGAGTGATCCACAGGAAGACTTGATGCCCTCCGTTGGCTGATCTGCTAAGTCATAGGCTCACTTGGCTGCCTGGGTTTAACAAAATGAAAACCACTTGGATACCCAGCAGATATCCATATCCCTCTTTTCAAATTTTAGGAGAGGGAGTGGGATTTTGACACAATGGGCACAAGCAAGTCCTCTCTCACCCAGCCTGGCTTTGGAATCTGTCATAAGTCCATACCTACTCCCAAAGACCCTGATATTATAAAATCGCTCTTGGTCAAATGAATCAGCTAAGCTTTTCCAAGAGCTCCCAGCAGAAACAAGTGGACCCACCCAGGCACTCAGCCTGTTTGCTTACTGGGACTCCTAGCTGGATTTTAGAATAGCCTTTGGTATATCTGCAGATACCACACTGCACTTCATCTAATCCTTACGCCCAAAGTAGATTAAGGTATCTGGTACCAACCAAGAAACCCTATAACCCAGGATTAGAGGTACCACTTGATTCATATTGGTCTGCAAATACCTTTGTCTGGCTACACATTGCAATACTGTTGCCTTACCACGATACAAGACGTTAATCCCCAGTTGGATGACATTTGTGCTTTAATGTGCCATTAGCTATCAGAGACTCTATTGTGAAACTGTTCTCCATAAGACCATACTGGAATGCTAGGTCTTAGGTCCATGGAATTACACATTTGGAGTATCATGGGCCATATAACTCAATGTACAGATGAATTAATAATCTGTCTGCAGAAATTCTACATACAACACCATCCACACATTTAAGAAATGTCTTCCTTTTTGTTCTATCATGAATCAAATTACTGGCACATCTATGATATATCCTTTGAAGAAAATACAAATCTCAAGCCTCAGGCTATGTGGCTAGCACAATTCTTTTTATGATATTTTAGATGTGTACACTTACAATTGTTCCAGTCTGTTCTCCTTCATTAGAAAAGCATTCTTAGAGGGGTGGCTCAGTCGGTTAAGCATCCAGCTCTTGGTTTAGGCTCAAGTCATGATCTCAGGGTCATGAGATCAAGCCCCGCATCTGGCTTCATCCTCAGCACAGAGTTTGCCTGAGATTCTCTCCCTCTCCCTCTGCCCCTCCCCGCCATTCTCCCTCTCTCTCTCTATTAAAAGGAAGGAAGGAAGAAAGGATCTCTATTAAAAGGAAGGAAGGAAGGAAAAAAGAAAGAAAGAAAGAAAGAAAGAAGAAAGAAAGAAAGAAAGAAAGAAAGAAAGAAAGAAAGAAAGAAAGAAAGAAAGAAAGAAAGAAAAAGAAAGAAAGAAAAAGAAAAAAAGCATTCTTAGAAATAAAGTCCTTTGGCAGCATCCAGATTGAAAGGAAACACCATCCATTTATCTCTCAACCTATTTTCCAGTATATGAGTTTCTGGTTCTTTTAGTACCAAATCCTCTATTCAATACTTTAACTATGAAGAGTAGCACATATTTGGAAAAGTCTGGAAGCAATGCATTTGAATTCCATTTGCACCTTTCACATTTATCCATGTGCATAGCACTCTGCTCAGTGCTGTAGATATACACAGATACGAGCACTCATTCAACATGGTTACTTTGAATGTGTTATGCTCAATTAGCAGAGAATGTGGGGATATTATTTAATATTGTGCTTAATTATGACATAACATACTTGTGTCTATCAGATATTCATGTAATGTTCTAAAAGGCAAAGAGGTTATTTTGTTTGGGGGTTTTTCTAACAATAAGTTTTCTTTTATTAAGTTTTTTATAACAAGAAAATTGCAACATCCTTTTATAAATATTACAGTTTGAATCATACATAAGCTTCCAGAATAAATTATTTATATCAGTAGACTCATGAGTTTGTAGTGTGAGGATGTGTTCGCCTTCTAAAGTATTAGAAAATTATGAATCTAATACTTTGCCATAATATCTAAGGAAGCAGAACATTAATTTCTTGGCTTTTTGCGTTGTGAGTAATGTAAGGAAATTTTTCTGAGGACTTTTTTTTTTTCATTTATATATCCCAGACTCCTTAGCGATATTAGACAATGAGCCCATCCCCGGGATGGTATGTTTTTATCCATAATATTCACGGAAAAGGCTCAGTTTCCTTTTAAATGTTGATCTCACTTACTCTAATAGCCCAAGAACAGATATCTTCATTTCCAACCTGTCCTCATATGAAAGTTTGGGAATGTTATTCACCATATGTCTGTCAAATATTAAAAAACACAGTATAATAAAATGCTAGTTCAAAATCCCCTTACTTTCAATCTGCTAGATTAATGGGGATGGCACATTGGTTCCACTGTTACATCACTCCAGTGGCAATCTTCTAAAATCAGGAACTGCCAATCTGGCGGAAGCAGAAGAACTCTATATCATTTTAAATTTAACTTTAGCCTGCTCTGAAGCCGTTAGAGACGATTAAAGGAGATCTCCAGCCATTATATTCAGCCCAGTAGTCTCCAAGTTCAAAAGGTAAAAAAGCACTTTTCACTATAAATAAACTGAGAGACAAAATTATTTTCAATGAAGTTTCAATTTCAGTGAAAATAAAGTAGGTAATTATCTTGGCTATTACTGAGGTCACTGCGTTCATTGACCATCTGGCTTAAAACTAAAAAATAGGTATCATTTGTGACATGGACAGAAATGAGCAAAGTGTCCACAGCTTCCTCTTTTAAAGACCTGCAAATTCATTTAATTCACATATTAACAGTCTTCATGAAACAGTTACTGAAAAAATAGCCTGATGGCCTTTTTGAACCTGAACAACTCACAGGGAAGGAAAAAAAGAATAGAGAGCTATGATATCTGACTGTTACCATTACTATAGTTATGGTTTCTATGGGATGGGCTCTATATGATGGCACATGTAATATTTTTGCTTGCCAAAAGTAGTGGGCCAAACTTATCACTCCAATTTCTATAGTTTCCCTACGTACATGGAATCTTATCTGTTGGTTGTAAACTTTATTTTTCAAGTTGGAAGTGTTATTCCTTAATAAAAAATATAATTTAATTTTTGCCTAATTTTGCTCTTTCTATAATTTCCAAAGGCATCAAAACAGTTTAGAAAGTTGGATGGCTACTATGGTAAAGTCATTCTCAATGCGTATTGCTTACTTTTATTAATCTCCTTCACTTCTAAAAAATGTCAGTATTGGATTTTTGTATAGCACTGGCTCACATAGCCATTATTACCTGAGCTGTACTGAAAAGAAAAAAAGTTAGAGCAGTTTATTGCCTTTTTTTAGGCAGCTTTGCAAAGACAGATATATTTTTTCAAGAAGAGTGAGTTAGAAATCAGATTAATTTTGTTCGAGTCTTAAACTTAGGATAACTTTATTCCTATATCCTTTGTAAAATCCAAAACTTTGCTTAAAAAAAAAAAAAAGACAAAGCAAGTTCTGTTGTGTTGTGTTCTTGTTTTCCTAACACAGAGGCCACTAACTTCAGGTTATGCTATTCATTCAGCCTCAAAATAGAATATATACTTTCTGAATATCCCATTCTCTGCATTCCTTGCTGTTGGAGAGTCTTTGCAAATCCCCTTGCCAGTAGACATAGACGTTAGCCCAAGAAAAGGAAAGGAATGGTGGGGGCGGGAGCAAGGCAGGAGAGGAAAATAAGTTGCCAAGGGAAAAAAAGCTGTACTTTCAATTGGAAGTTATTTTTTATTCAGTAAAGTCTTGTGAAATTATTCACAGTAGAGATTAATGATTCCTTACAGATAGGGGTAGGCCTTAGGCTCCCTACTAGTTTCTCCTGACAAAACCCATTATGCAGTGATGCTAGTGGGAAGCCAGCAGGGGACAGTTTGTTGAAACACCTTTGGGATGGAGCGCTTTAACCTAGAACCTGGCACAAGGGAGCTGTTCCAATACACCGCTCTGGAATGTTGAAGAAAAGGGTTCACAGCAGCATTTTCACACGTAGCCAACCAGGTGCTCCCAGAGTAAATTATTTGCTTGTGGATTTACCAGTGGGAGACTGAAACCCACAAATCAGGATCCCTCCCCGCCCCCCAGCTAGCCGGACGTACACATACATTGATGGGTTCAAGGACAGTGGTGGCTAATCTCTCATTTTGCTCTTTGTTCTTTTCTGTTTCTTTGGAACACTGAGAGTAGGAAACAATTGGCTTTGCCAGGAGAGAAAACCTCAAACCACAGTTCTCAGCACAATGTGTGTGCAGGCTGAGACCCATCCCGGCGTCACAGATGGCTAGTCCTGGTTCTCTTCCTGATACTCATCTCAATGCCCAGTGCCGAGCCCCACGCCACTAAGCCGCGCACTTGCGCGGTGCCGAGCTGGCTGCTCACCCGGAGCCCACTCGCGGGCCGTTAGCAACCTCTTTTAACATGACCTCGCTCCTCTGCTCTCTTCCTTAGACAGAGGTGAGCTGATAATCATTCTTCAGGCAGGACAGATTTTATACAGCCTGGAATAACTTTGGCAATTAAGTCTCACAAAGAAATCCAATAGTTCCTATTTGGGATATGAAATTATTTCCTCTATGGGCCGTGGTTTCATATTGACTTCTTACTTCTTTATATGCCTAGCATCTTAGCTGCACTGCCAAGGAAAAAGCACTTCTATTGAAATAATAGCCATAATTATTTGATTATTTGAAAATTTCTTTTCTTTTGAAGGCAGTACATCCTTCAGCTTTCACTTCTATACCAAACTAGAAATTTAGGAGGTAGCCTCGCTGTGGAAACCAATGCTGGAAACTGTCCATCCATCACAAGGAATGATCTTTTCTCTGAGGGGTATTTTCTACTGGATTGCCAAGTGCATAATATTCCCCTGGAGCGAGGCTGCATAAAACAACATCGCTGTGACACATCCTGTGATATTTAACTCTAGAGTGCTCAGAAGCCCGATGCGCTGGGGTGCTAATTGTGTTCTATAGTGATCACTGCGTCTTAAAGCCCAGAAGACCTGAAGTTTATCTAATCCTGGGGTAGAAGAGCAACTAAAATCCATCCCAGCCAGGAGAGCTTCCATAAAATGCATTATTCCTGCCATATTTTTAGGCCCTTAAAGGAAGGATGCTGGGTGAGACAAGCCATAGAGAAGCCCACACTTTATTCAATAAACATGGATGGAACACGAATCCTGTGCCAGGCACTGTTCTGGGTACTGAGGATATGGTAATAGGAAGACAAACGCAGACCCTGCTCTCAAGAGCTCACATGCGGGTGGGAGGCAGATGGGAAATAAGGAAGGGCATAAACAGTGGGTGGAAACCATTTTAGACTTGTAGTTAGCCAGGGCCTTTCAGAGGAGGTAGCACATCAGCTGAGACCCGAGTGTCAAGGGAGAGCCCACTGAGGAAAGTTCTGAAGGAAGACTATTCCAGGTAGAAGAAACACGTCTGGAGAAAGCCGGAAGGCAGGAAGGAGCTCTGCCGGTCCAGAAAATGGGAAGAAGAAAGTGTGGGTGGCATAGTGAATGTGAGGGAGAGGGGCTGAGATGAGGTGGGAGAGGGAGCTGGGCACCAGATACCTGTCCCTGAAGATCAGAACAAGAGATATGGACTTTCTTCTAAGTGCAGTGGATGCTAAACAGTAGAGTGCTTGATGATATGGGGGTTTCGATTTAAAAATAGTAATTCTGGAAAATAATAATAATAACAATAATAATTCTGGGTACTGTGAGGACAATGAATGGTAGAAGGGGCAAGGAGGGGAGGGCAAGATTAGAACCAACAAGCTTATGGTAGTCCAGGCGAAAGGTCATAGTGGCTTGGACTTGGTTGGCAGCAAAGCAGGTAATGACAATGGATGGATTCAGGACCTGGTAGAGTCTGTGCCCGCCCTTGCTGAGAAACTCAGTATTCAATCTAAATTTTGAGGTGGTCTGCAACGAAGATGTACATTTTCTGTTTTCTGTTGCCCTCAGCACCTGGATGCCTTGTCATTGGTTTGTACCGGTTTCGGTGTGGTAGAGAAGGAAACACAAGAGACTGAAGTAATAGCGGTTGTAGCATTCCAGCGTATGGGTGTAAAGCAGAGCGGTCAGACAAAGTGGCTGAGTCCACAGAACTGGCTCGGCTCCCAGGCTCTGCCACCCACTACCTCTGTGACTTTAGACACGTTATTTACCTTCCCTGTGTCTTTGTTTCTCAATCTATAAGACTATTAGGATAAGAATACCTACCTCATGAGACGGTTAAAGGGATTAAATAAATTAATGCATGAGAAGCACTGAGAATAATGCCCTGGCACAGATTAAGTGCTCAATAAATAAATGGTAGCTTTTGTCATTATTGTGGTTTGATTAAACCCCTTCTCTACCCGCCCACCCCCACCCACCCCCTCTGCACCAAGTGATGCATAAAATGACGTATCAACATGTTGCTTTTCCTCTTAGTTACCAAACAGGAAAAGGGACTATATAGAGATTTTTTTTTTTTAATTTCTTAAGAGGAGAAGAGAAACTAGTATTTAGGAAGCTCTTGCTACTGGACAGCACTTTCATAGACAATTGTATCTCATTTAGACCTATCATCAAAATAGTTACCATTTATTGGTAAGCTTTTTATATGCAGTACCTATTTGCCCCTTCGGAAGTACTCTGCTAGGAAAACTTGTTGTGTCTGTTTTACACATGTGGAAGGTTCAGGGAGGTTATTTGCCCTGCCAAGTTCCCACCACTAACTAGTGAGTTGAAGAGACCAGATTTTGAGCCAGCTTTGTATGACATCACAGCCTTCCCTCTTTCTCCTAAAGAGTGGGTTAGAGACAAACTATACCAGGCGACTTCCAGTTATCTCTCAAATCTATCAAAGAAACCAGGAAATCTGATTTCACCCTTACTTTCCCCCATGCCAGCCAGCTCGGGTCTTCCTTTGTGCCTTGAGTGGCCTCCAATCAAGAATGTCCTGAGCTAGATTCGCAGTCTAGTTAGCACGCACTGATCATGCATTTTGATGTCATCAGGCAAGTGCCCATCATCAACATGAATTCATTATATGCTTCTTAGGAAATAAACTGATGAAGGTTGGAAATCACTGAAAATCCTTTACTTTTTCATGTGGTTATTCAATCTTTTCACACTATTCTCACATTATTGCTTTTGGCAATATAATTAAGGATCTATTGATGTTTAGCATTGTAAAATAAATCTATATCATGTAGTTTATAACTTGATCATGCAAACTCATTTATCTGGAAATTTTGGCGTAATTCTTTACTGACTGAATTTTTATCATAAACATTCATCTTATTAGTTATGTAATACTAGAAAAAATAATACACGGTATCAGCTCATGGTACCTTTGTTTCTTTTTTTTTTTTACACTTGATCCCACAAAATAGAATCGATGAATTAAAAGAACATACTAATAACCCAGAATATTAATTAAGATATTTTTAGATATTTAAGCATTAGATCAAAAGAAAATCCAAGAGTTCTCATTGGAAACTTATTAAATTGTCGGAAAAACCTCTGTTGCCCACTTCCTACCTTTGTGAATCTTCTCTTTCTTTGCAATCTGTGAATAAACTGCCCTGTTTTGTCTTGGCTGAAGCCAGGCCAGCCATAGGCAAACCTTTAGAATAGGGCATTTAAACATTGTAGGGGGATTTGACAAGCATAAAGAGTTATAGCCAACATCATTAGCACAAAGGAATTGCCTGATTGAACAGGTTGGAGACCTGCCTGAAACATCCTAATAGGCTGGAGTGATATTCAGAAAATGTGACTAGTTAAGGGCACCTGGCATAGAAAGCAAGCAGTTCATGGAGATGAGTGACTTGGACACATGAAAGGTCTAATGCAGCAGTGACAGGTAGCAGGAACCCAAGAAAAGGGGGGGTGAATGGGAGCAAAGAACTTTAGATTTACCAAGAGACCTACATGGATCAACTGGTATAAGACAATTAGCACTTTGGAAGATAGAACCAGATAAAGTGATCCACATAGGATCACGCAGCGTGCCAAGCAGCACATCTAGAGACAAGAAACGTGTTTGTTTGAGTCAGAGTCTGAGTTTTGGCCTCAGGAGAAGTCAGAAAGTTGAATCTGTAGAGAGTAAAAGCCTATTCACCCTTCTGCACTTTCTTTATAGGGAATACATGAGATTTATTCATCCTTCCGGTCCTTGGAATAAAATAGCCATGATAGAAGCTAAATCTAAGATATTGTTTAATTTAAGATTCTGAAGGCTTTCAACTTTAAATGTGATCCATACTCCCAAGCAAGCAGAGCTGAAGACCTTCCACCCCCTCCCTGAGGAGAACCCGCACAGCATCTCTGGAGAGCTTTATGTGTGTAGTTCTTTCCTGATCAACCCAACCCCGAATCTCCCTTCCTTCCCTGTCCTCCTTGCCCCTCTCTCCTGGCGGCTCTCCTTTTCTCCAAAGAATTAAAGGAAACAGAAACAAAAGACATTAAAAATGACTAAGGTAAGGGACATTGCTAAAACTACTATGTAGTTTAGTCAGTAATGAAACTCAGATTATTTTCAGTTATAGTCTCAGGAATGATTTAACTCTTGCATGATCTTAGGAATGCAGAAATCGCTTGGAAAAAAACACCACGAAGAATCTCCTGTTATGTGCCAGGCAATAGAATAGACGTTTCCAATACAAAGATCAAAGAGATGTCAGAGGATACAAAGATAAGAGATGTCCACTACCCTGAAGAAGTAATATTTATAGACCACCCACTCTGTGCAAAGCACCATGCTGCTCAGTGTGAACAATGAAAAGAGGTGCAAGACCATGCCCTCCCCTCAAATTGCATATGTTTCCATGGAGGAGACGAGAAATGCATATGGAGGAGTGTCTGTTGTAGGTTTTGAAGAGTCAAATAGACCTTGACATTTACCCAAGGACTTTCTGTTTGTCAGGCACTGTAGTGGTTGCCTTGTATGTATTAACCCATTTAATCTACCTAACAGTCCTATGAAGTGGATACCAGGTATTAAATTATCTGCATTTTATGAATGAAACAAAGATTGGTTGAGTAATTTCATGAGATCACCCAGCAAGTATTTGGTGGAGCAGTTTAAATCCAGGCTGTTCAAACTGTATCTACATTTATACCTATGTCTAGATCTAGATCTGTCTTCCAAGGCAGGACTAGGGTCCAAATGCTGGAACAGCCCGAAAAATCTACATGGTGGGGGTTGTCCACGAGCTGGACTTTTAGGGATGGATGGGGAGTTTGGGGAAGGACACACCAGGAGCAGAGGCTCTGACTCAGGGGCCAGTATGTAGCAGCCAAAGGGCAGGAAGGCAGAATGGACCGATGGTGCTTGGGGTGAGAGGGGTCCAAGTTCTAGTCCTGCCTCTGCTGCTGGGTTGCTGGTGGGGCTGGGGTAAAATCCACACATCTCCCACAAAATGAAAATAATAATAATAATAATAATAATAATAATAATAATAATGCCTATCCTGCCAGGTTAGTGGAAATATTTGGCAAGATGACATGCAAAGGTATCTTAATGAAAATTTAATGTGCGTGTGTGTGCACGCACATGTGCATTTAAGACAGTGAGTAGATTAGCCAGGATTGGAAAGTTTATGTTGGGGAGTAAAAGCAGACAATGAGGAGATTCTCAGCACATTGTGGGAGATTCTGACTACAAAATTATCCAATGAGTGAGAGGTATTGTGTAAGCTCTGTGAGATACTCAATCCAGCCATAGCACTCCTGTGCATTTGATTTGGGGAGAGAGAATAAGCATAGTGGGAAGATATTTTAGAAGTAGAAAAGAAGCACTGGGTATGAAATATGTGTTTTTTTTCTATAAAATTCATGTATTCATCCACTCAAGAGTCCTCAGATATTCACTGACTACAATCTAGTACGAGGCACTGTTCTAGGCATTGCACTACAGAAAGGAATGAAACGGCCAAAATCCTGATGTTCATGGAGTGTACATTCTAGAATAACTCCTTACTAATATAAAAATATGTATATTCAAAAATAAGAATAGGAAATGTCGGAGAAAGTTAAATGTGTGAGAAGAAGATATTTTCAAAGCCTGTTGTGTGATCTCTCTTTAACCAGCCCACCCAAATCTTACTCATCCCTGCCTAATCTCACCTTGGGTATGCCTTAGTCTGCTTCAAAGGGGAGGGCGAATGTCTTTTCACTGTGTTTTAAATAATGTTCACAGCCTCCTAGTTGTATCCAAAGCATTCCTCCTTGTTTTTTCTTTCTGCCGCTGGATCTAAAAGCCCAGGAAGGTCCAGCTTCCACACGTTTGCTTGCCAGCCTCTTGATTTGGGGCTAACTAGCTCACCTCTCTCCCAAGACACAACAGCCATGCTTTTCTTAGGAGAAGCCTGAAAACGCCCTTCTTTACACCTGCAATGACCCTGTTGCCCCTTTTCCGGTCATCCTCTCTGGATTTGTTCTCATTCTTACACCATTTTCTTAACCACTTAAGAAAAAGTTCTTTTGGCTATCAAGAAAGAACTGAGTACCTTTCCCTTTTGCCTCATGTTTGAAGTTTAGTTTTAGTAAAAGCTATGTTGCATAGAATTATTGAAGTCACTCGTGAGCTCACCTGGCATTCCTGTCTTACCCAAATGTTTTCCTCAGTAAGCGTTTTTGTCTGTTTTCTTTTCATTAAAGAAAAATGAGCAAATAGATCTTCTTTCCGACAGGTAAGCAGCTGTTTTTTTCTATGTAAGGAACTGTAGATGTGAAAGATGATTTTCTTTTCAAATCGACAAGGATTTATTAAGCTGCAAAGAAGCTAGAAACTATTAACAATGAAAGTGAACTAGAAGACACAAGAGCATACCCTGTGTGAAGTTACGTTCTCTAAGGAGACGGAAATCCATGAACCTAAACACAAATACCATTTCCGTGTGGCTCTCCCGGTCTGGGTTTTTAATGCAGGATTTTGAACAGTGCCCACACTTACAAAACTTTTTTTCTTTAATTTTATTTTATTATGTTATGTTAATCACCATACATTACATCATTCGTTTTTGATGCAGTGTTCCATGATTCATTGTTTGCGTATAACACCCAGTGCTCCATTCAGTACGTGCCCTCTTTAATACCCATCACCAGGCTAACCCATCCCCCCACCCCACACTTACAAAACTCTTAATAATAATCATTGAGCTGAATAATCTCTCATGCTCACAACATCTCTGAGATGCCTCTATTGCAGATGAAAAAAGAGAGACTCAGAAATCCAGCCACGAGTGGTGATGTCAGTATTCGAACCCAAACTTTTAGACAACACCACGGTAAGCAGTAAAATACTGAAGTTTGCCGTTCAAATTCTGGATATCTCGGGGATGTATCAATGGGAAAGGACAATGTGAGTTGCAATGGGTCACCATTGACTTTATCGAAAAGGTATGTTTGTGACTCGTCTGTAATTGTAACCCCTTGTCCCTCCTGAACCTCGCTAATATATTTGAGAACACTTAAATGTTTGGTCCCTGGTGCAGTGGTGAATACATTTTTGAAAATTAGCAGTCATTTTTACTTGAAGCTTGGCATCCCTAAATGACTCATGTCATCATTTTGCACATTCTTTTGATTCCATAATGTTGTTTTCCCCTCACCTTGAATTTATTGACACCAATTCATTTCGCCTCGACATTGGCATTAACAGGGAAATGGCTTTGTTTCATCCTCTTATAAAATCACCTCCCAAGACTTGGTTCGACATTGTCAGGAGGTGGTTATGTTGACAGCAAGGCCACAACAGACAAGAGTGAATTACAGTGATTCCCGGGGGGGGGAAAAAATCATTAAGAAAAGTTACTGCTGTGTGATTTCAGTAACTATTTGTCATACCTAAATATCCCTGCTGTTTAAAAATCCTAAGAGGGCTTAGACCATATTTAGAACACTCCTGCCAAGTATATATAGGAAAAATTAAGTCTCTAAGGAGATATTTAGCTATAGCTTGACAAACAGGAACCTCAAATTATATTTTAGCTTTACACAGTGCTCAAAGGCACTGAAATTCTGTCTTAAAAAAAAAATGCATGTGAATTAATGACACAATTATCTCCTTTCAGTCACAGATACTTCGGATTCTTTATGTCAAGTATCAAAGGCCTGTAGGATTGCCTTACCTCCTCCTCAGAATGTGGACTGTTTCACAGATTTGCCTTCAGCTATACGGGTCGCCTTTCACAATTCCCACGTCATTTTAAAGAGCACCAAATCTTTTTACCTGCATTCTTCTCTGTGCCTCTGACGGTCTCTTGGTCTCCATCCCAGTTCCATCTGGATTTTCCTTTAGCCCGTGTCTCGAATTTAACGAGTTACCTTCCAATTAAAAAAAAACAAAAGTCACTCATTTCCTTCGGGGCCATGTCTTTTCCACCTTCATATGGCTGGCATGCCAAGATTATAGTAAGAGCTAATACATTTTGCCTAATGAAAAATGAAGGGGGTGCTTCTGCTCACTTGGCTCCGCCGGCCACTCTTGCTTCTGGGGAAGGCTTACCCTTCCCCAGGCATACGCTGTATCATTGAAGGAAGAAACCCCAAACAAGTCACCATTCCCTTCCTGCTAGTGTTCTCCATCAGAAAGCAGGATGGAAGGGCCCGACAAGTCATGGGCTATGAGCTGAGCTGGAGTGTCAACGCTGCCCAGCACTTTTTCCAGGTGTCCCCAGTTAGTTTCCTCACCTATTCCCTCCCAAATATTTCACCCCTGCCCTCAAGAGCTCACCTTCCCTCCCTCTCCATGTGCTCAGGAGCTAGCCTTACCTCCTACTGCCCAGAAACAAAAGGAAGCCATCAAGGGAAACTTCCCTGTACTTCCCACTCTCCAGCCTATAAGCTCTGTATTCCCGTGTATTGATACCTATCTACCAATCTACTTGTCTATCTACAAATAATAGACATATGCCCTCCGTTCAGAAAGAGGCACAGAACAAAAGACATATTTTATTTGTGTGTTCAGTAAGTAATTTGTTGGGCATCAATTTGGTGCCAGGAACAGTCCTCCATACTAACATATAACCACAGTGAGCACGTCAGACATGGCGCAGACACGTACAAGGGGAACCCAGAGGAGTCCGCTGCAGACTCAGGTTGCATGAAATATGTTTTCTTTCAGGGCAGTTAAGCTGGACTCGGAGCCCCTATCCTGGAATGATAGTGGAAAATTCCATCACAGTCATCGCTGTGATCTGCCAATGTAAAAATGTCCATTCATCTCGCATCACCTGTACCAGTTAACAATAAGCAAGCCCTCGGGCTACAGATCCCTTTAGTTCCAGAGGCTGTGTAGTTTTGACAAGGCAAGGAATCCCAGTGTCTGGGGCCTTCCTAGGATTACAGGATTGTGTAGGAACTCTTCTGTCTTTCCTGAGATCATTTGTGTGTGTGTGTGTGTGTGTGTGTGTGTGTGTGTGTGTGTGTGTGGTTTCAAGTTTTTATTTAAATCCCAGTTAGGGAACATACTCTGGGATAATTTTTGCAGACATTTAAGATAACTGGTAGTTTGACTAGAAATATATATGAATGACACAAATTCTGAAATATGGCAAGATTTGGTCACATGGATCATTTCTTATATGAATCACCTTTATCGTCTCAGTAAAATATGACTTTTATTTTCTCAAATAACAACAGTTCCTTTTATTAACATTTTTAATATGTTAAAAGGACCATATATTTATTCTTGGTCATTTGGAGAAAGTGAAGAGTCTAAAGATGAAAAATAAAGTTACTAAAATCACGTGCATTCCCACCAGCCAGAGCTAAACACTGGTCGCATTTTGGTACAGTTCATTCCGGTCCTTCTTCTAAGGTCTGTTTTACATGAGCCATGTGTAGAGGTGTAAGTCTGTACTTAGGGGGATCATGCTGGATAAATATTTGGGCTGCTTTTTCTCCTGACATAACGTCCTGCACTTTGAAACAGTGGTTTATACCCTGATGTGTGTTGCACCGTGTGTGACTAAGCCTCCCAAAGAGCACCATCTTTCACCTCGGGCAAAAAGAGTCGAGGCCGCACCTTTTTATTAAACTAGACAAGTGCATTTTCTGATACCAGATGAGAAACTCTGTGATTTCTCAGCACCGTTTTTATGAGCACCTTGCCTCTGTCTGTGTCTGAAGGTGTTGACCTAAATAGGATTTCAATACATCATTAATGATCACTTTGGGAAAAGATGCCCAGCCTTTGGCTTTGTGGGATTCTCAGTGAATTCATTCTTTCTCAACATCAGCAAAGGCTTTTTTTTTTTTTTCAGGTTGCAAAGACTGGCAACTTTGGGGGGTTTGGGCAGTGCCTCTTGCTCCTTCATTGGAGTTACCTGTTATTTCTTTCACGCTAGCTGGTGTTACTGCCTAGTGCAAACACAGGCTCCTTCAAAATGAACGTGGCTTTTTTTTATGATGTTTTGAGCAGTGTTTCTTTTGACTGGACAAGAGCAAGTGTCACTCCCATAATCAGTGCTTTGAAATTAGATTACTCTGAATAGAATGGCTTCTCTCTAGTGTCTTGATTGCCCACACGTGTCTGACCACCCAGCCGACAGCTCCCACATTGTTCCCTACAGCCCCTTCAGCTCTGCTCCTTAGCCTCAGGACACTGAGACCCAGTAGGCTAGATGCTGTCACACGGGAATCATGCCCCCAGCACCACTGTCCCCAGATGGATCTAGACACAGACAGGAGTGGAGGTTGAGAACAGGAAGACAAGAATATTTCCAACTGATCGCCTCCAAGTTGCAGTCTAGATACTATTTGCATCTGAACCTATGCCCTGCCTCCCCAAAGCAGAAGCTAAAGCTGGGCTCCCTGGGACCCTGAAAACACACCTTCTGTACTCTGATCAGTACAGGAGAATGCACATTGAGTGAGAGTACACAAGTCACCCTTGAGAAGATAGGCACTGCCCCTCCGGGCCAGCTTCGCAAAACCTTGTGGAGGACACAACAGCTGAATACAAATATTCAAGACCTGAATGTTTGACCCCAAACTGTCTCAAGATTCATACCTTCGGAGGACATATACAGATGCTGTCTTTGAGGGAGGACATTTGCTTCCGTTTTCACTTGAGCACCTTGAATTGGTTGGGTAGTAATGAATTCCTTATCTGGCAGGGTTAGGAATGAGCACCTCACTCTTCCGCCCTGGGCTTCTAGCACTGGGGTTGCAGGGGCGGGGGATGGGGAAGGTGTTTAACAAGTATCCTTAGGTTGTGTTTTATATTTTTATATTTTATATTTTTTAAAGCACCTCTACATAATTCGCCTTGAGGTTCCCAACAACTGCGAGGTGGGTGAACAGGACAAGTGTAACTATTCTTGCTTCAGAAGTAAGGAAAGAGAGACACATAGAGGTGAAACAATTTCCCCAAGTTCACACGGCCCATTAACTACAGAGACCCGACTTGAATCACAAGGTGTCTTCACCTCATTCTCTTGACACCACCTCATGCTTCTAGTACAAGTCGGAAGAAAAACTATGCCTGCTCGATGGGGCACCAGATAAGACCGACGGGCAAAACCAATCAAGCCAAGACAGCCACCCGAGTCATCACCAAGACTCATAATATTGGAGAAGTCCAACTATCATCACGTATTTGATGAAAAAGAGGAGGAATTCCTCACTCTTTGCCTCTTAAGACGATAGGCTCCCCATGAAAAATATGCATGTAAATCATAAAGTTCAAGAGAACTTGAGAGATACATACTTCAAACTCTTTCCCTAACTTTCTAGCTGTCATTAGAATGTAAGCTCCACAGAAGCAGCTACATCATCTGCCTGGCTCCCACCATGTGCCCATCATCTAGGACAGTGCCTGGTTGGGTGATGGATGGATGGATAGATGGATGGATGGGTAGATGTCACTAAGTAGCTTCATGGTATGTCCAAGACCTCACAGCAAAGGGATGGCTAGTCAGAACTAGAACCCAGGTTTCATGACTCTTTTTTTTTTAAAGATTTTATGTATTTATTTGAGAGAGAGAGAGAATGAGAGATAGAGAGCAGGAGAGGGAAGAGGGTCAGAGGGAGAAGCAGACTCCCCGCTGAGCAGGGAGCCTGATGTGGGACTCGATCCCGGGACTCCAGGATCATGACCTGAGCCGAAGGCAGTCGCTTAACCAACTGAGCCACCCAGGCGCCCCAGGTTTCATGACTCTTAATCAATGTTTTCTCCACTGTACCACGTCACCATTCATAGCCAGACATAAGTGAGAAAAGATGGGGGGGGGAATGCAGTTAGTGTGCCCAGAATTCACAAAAGGCCATTAGACACCAGCCTGCAAAGATTCTTCCATACCCCAGGAGCTAAGACCCGATTTTATATCTCACAGGTCACAACTTTGTATCACAGCCGGCAAGGCTGAATAAATGGGTCATAATCATAGCTCTTTATCTCCCTGCCACAAAATCTCAAATGCCTAAATCGGAACTGAATGTTGCATACATGCCTTTGTTATTAGCCTGTTTGGTAGAGGTTATTCACTCTTTGACGTTTCTTTGAAAAGGACGGGAACAATTTGGAACATCTTTCCCTCGGCAATCCTGGGCTCGTTTCAGGTGGGGAAGGTAGAGGTCACTTTATTAATACAACCATCAAGGAAGGTTGTCATGGCAACGCGTTGCATCGATCCCTTGAAGTGCCTGAGACAAAGCCAAAAAGAGAAACTTTCAAGTCTATAAATACAGACCCAGCATTGCTCAAGCATAGCGGCTCACTGACAGGGTGAACCTAAATGTATAGTGGCTTTGAACAAGATCCAAACACAGAAAACTTCCCTTTTGTAATGCAATGGATCATCATGACCATAAGGGGAATAAGTGACCCTTCAGGTCACCAAAGCAAAGAAGAATAGAACAAGCAGCGACACTAAGTTCTGGCTGGTGCCCATTTTGAACATAGGGATCCCTCTCTATGTCTGCTTTTCCATACGTTCCAGAAAGGACTAACGGAAGGAAAAGGAATCAAGGTCTCGTCATTCACATTTTTTTTCTTTTTTTAAAGAGTTTATTTATTCATTTAACAGAGAGAGAGAGAGACAGCGAGAGAGGGAACACAAGCAGGGGGAGTGGGAGAGGGAGAAGCAGGCTTCCTGTGGAGCAGGGAGCCCGATGCGGGGCTCCATCCCAGGACCCTGGGACCATGACCTGAGCCGAAGGCAGATGCTTAACAAATGAGCCACCCAGGCGCCCCTCATCATTCACATTTTGACAAGGGATTGCAGTTTGGGAAGAGGAAACATGCATGACAATCAAGGAACCCACAAAAACAAGTTAAAGAATTGAATAATTTAGCCACATCCCTGTGGCTCATTATCGAAGCCAGAGGAAAGATAAGAAGGGAAACAGAGAGGAAGAAATGCCGCTCATTCTTACTTTTTCACTTTGAAAATTCTGAGTGTTTTTACAAACTCATAGCAACTGTGGAAGCTTCTTTATCTGCTATTGTGGCTTGCTTACTGAAGCTGTGATCAGAACTATTATAACACCTTGCCAACTACAGCCTCTTCACCAGGATCCCACACTTCATCTTTTAGCCACATAACTGTTTGGTTCTAACATTAATACCCAACCTTATCTCTTAGGGGCCACAGATCATTCTGGTCGCTTCACTTGAAAGCATTCCTAATATTGAAACATCCGACGGTTAATGAATTATTTTTATCAATGGTAAAAGTATCCTTTAGAATACAGTCAAGCCAGTACCAAAGTAGGATTAGTTTTTCTGGTATCCAAGGATATTTCATCATAATAAACATAATGGTGTCTGGCAAATAATAATTTGCAGGCAATACTGGATCAATTCTCATACAAAGGACTTAAAGACAAACCTTCTTTGTTTACAGAGATCGCACACCCTTAGGTTGTCAATAGCAATGAAGATAGAATCAGGACATGTTTAATGTAAATACTTCCCCAAATAAGGTGAGAGTTTTCAGTTTGAGACAAATCCACACAGAAGGGCACCAAGTAAAGGAAGTGGTAACTGCAAGATGTGTGTTGGGGAGCAATCCCTGGTTGGAGTTTTAATCGGCAGTGACATGCTGGATGAACTGGAGATACTGCCAGGGTTGTAAATGGTGTTTATCTGTTGCTATTCCCAACCTAGACCTTTGATATTTTTGGTTACACTTTATGGATGAGCTGATTGGTATTTGGAGTGCTGCCAGAACGCACTGGAAGTCTGGAAGATATGAGATCTAATGCTCTCAACCTATACCCCCGCCTAGTCACAGTGTGGTATGAAGGCAGAACAGCTGGTCAGTACATGTGACAATCCACTGAGGATTACAGAGGTTAGTTAGATTGTCTTGAGGAACATAGGATGCGCACTGCACGCCACCATTTACTGTGTTTCTCCTGAACGTTCTTTTCTATGTAAAGAGCGGGAATCTGTAAATCAGGAGCCCTGATTCTAGCTCTAGCTCTTCCATAAATTGCTTTCAGTTTCCTCATCTAGAACTTGTCTAGTTTCTGGAGTTTCTCCACACTGTGACTTTACTATTCCTAACAGACCAAAGTAGAACAAATTATACGATGGGTCATTTTGGTTCATCTCTCTTATTCTCTCATTGTCAACGGTGTGTGACCCAACGGGTCTGTCTTAAATCCCAGCTTTCTGTATTTACTCCCCTCCAAGGATAAGCCACTCTTATATTTCAACTTTGAGGATTTACAGTCGCCTCTAATTCCCGTGGCTCTGCACCTAAAAACTCACTATCTCTCTGTGATCTAGAATCAGCAAGGCATCTTCATTCCCCTTTGCCCAGTATATGTAAGGACAACCGCTCCTCTTCGTTGCTATGGCTGACACCCTGGTCCAGAACTTCATCATTTTACCATCGACATTAATTGAAGAGTGATTCTTTGTTGGGGGCGGGGGCGGGGGCGGGGGGGGGGGAGCTGTCCTGTGCATTGCGGGATATTTAGCATCATCTCTGGCTTCTATCCACTAGAGGCCAGTAGCATGCCCTCCCCTGAGGTGTGACAACCAAATGTCTGCAGACATTGTCAGATTTCCCCCAGGAGACAAAATCATCCACTGTTGAAAAGCATTACTTTAGACTGACAACCAAAGACCTCTGTTAAATGTTAATTCCTTAAATTTCTCCAATCCTTTTTTTAATTATTCCCAAATCCCTTCTGTCAGACTCAATCAAGAACATGTAATCCTTATTGTGCAATTTCCTTCACTCAAAGTACCCTTCTCTCACACTCTTCCAGTCTGTTTGCTTATCCCTAGATAAAGTCACCCACAGCAGAAAGGCTTCTAGAATTAATTGTATACCCTCATATGACCACTGCATCTTGTTGACATCTTTTCTTCCCAGGACCCTTCGTGATCTTTCATTCTCTTCCTGTGGCCTAGATGCTGATATTCTTCAGTGTTCGATCCAGAGCCTTCACTTGTCCTTACGCTACATTCTACCAAGATTAGGTCTTCTAGTCCCTTCACTTCCATCTGTAACAATGACCACCATCACCCCTGCTCCAAACCTGTAACTCCAGGATGACCTACCTCCTGAACGGTTAACTGGTTTGTCCAGCTAAGAACAAGACCCCTGAAGAAGAGCCTACAGACCCCTCAAAGTCAATAGGTCCAAAAAAGTGCATTTCCTTCCCTGCCCAAAGTCTTCCTCCAATCTACTTTTCTTTATAAATTTTATTACGATGCATCCGAATACTGAAAACAGGAACCTCAGAGTCTCTCTTAACCATTTCAAATCGCCTGCGTCCAAATCTATCCCCTCTCCCTCCCCATTGCTCTAACCAGACCAAGCCCGTTCTACTGAAGCATCTGGGCCCCTCGCCTCCAGTCTGTCCTTTCTCTGGCTAAGCCTCACCTGTGTCTCCCCCCTTTAAAACACCACCCTGCTCCTAGGTCTTTGACAGCTTCCCATTGCCTATTATCGAAACTCTGTGTTGTGTGTTATGAAGAAGGTACACAACCAGGCCACAGCCTACGTTTCCAGTCTCCATTTGCCCTGTGCACATCCAACATTCCAGCCACACCAGTCCGTTCGCAATTCACCAGTGTGTTCCATGCGTCTCTCAGTCAGGCTCCTGTCAGAAAACTGAAACCACACTAGGCATCTCAACAGAGAAAATTCATTGAAGGGAACAGTTAAACGGGTGTTTTGGAATTTAGAACTGAGAAGAGGACACTGAAGTCACTCAGAGATAGTAGAGACTGAATAAGCAGAGAGCAGCACCACTCCTGGGCAGCAGGATCACGGGAAAGAGGATGAGTTATTAGAAACTAAAAGGACAGAGGGGAGACCCCACAGACATGGGGGGACAGAATGCCTGACTGCTGCCTGGGACCTCTGAAACCTGGGCAGGGCCCCTCAGAGCTGAGCTTGAACTTCTAGGGAAGGAACGCCGCTGGGTTGGTGCAGGAAACTTCTGAGGGGGGGAGGGGGTGGGGGAATAAAGCCGGTTCTGAATAAAGCTACACCCTGCGACCAAATGCTGCTACCGGGGTGAAGGGCCATCACAGGGCAACACTCCCCTGTCCGTGGAAGCCGGAGACAACGTGCAGAAAGAAGGGTGCTTTTAGAGTTGAGAGACAATTGCTTAATAACCAGCACTCTGCACTTGCAAGTCTCCCAGGCCATACTCATACAGTTTCCCCATCCATAATGCTCCTTCTACCAATATCTGCCTGGAGTGCACTATTGTTCAAGTACAATCTCCTTCCTAGAATCTTTTCTAATCTTCCTCCAAATAATTATTTACACCAGCATCTCAGTTCCCCTAGCATTTTGCAAATACTTCCTTTATTGTCTTTTTTTGTATTACAGTTATTTCTGCATGTTCGTTTTCATTTGTTTTCTGCCAAACTGTGAGCTCCTTTAGGGCAGGTACAACAGTACAATCGAGCGGGATGCTTGGCCCACAACAGATGTTGGCTGAGGCGGATGGAATTGATAAAGGCATGCTAATGAAATTATTACTGGATCATGTCTTGCCTATATTTTAGCTTCCCAACCAGACTTGAACTCCATAAGAGCAGAGATCACGCTTTATCATTTTTTATCTGTTCACGGTGTTTCGTAAAAGGCTTCATATGCTGAAGAAGAGCTCAGTGATATTTGTTAGCCACCTAGTTTATTCATTAAGCACCACAAATTTGGTTCAAAAAGACATGAAGATGAAGGATAAATTTATGAATAGCAAGTAAGATCTGTAGTTAGGTTCAGATGTGCTTCTAGCACGTGATTCCAACAGAATGCTGCACATAGCTATGAAGTTCTGTGTTTGTCAAATAGCACAATCAGGAGACTAAATGTAAAAAGTCTTATAGCGAATTCTAAAGTAATGAAAATATATTCTAGATTTGATTTTTTTCTGTTTATCTCTTACAGAAAAAAATTTACTTCCCCAATCCATGATATTATGAATCCTGGGTTACATCTGTTCCTTGCCTAGTTATTGAATTTCTCACACTCACCAACATCAACTAGCAGATTATTTAAATGTAAAAAAGGTATTCGATTTTAACTTAATCACCAGCTTCTTGGGGAAAGAAAAAAGAAAGGAAAAAGAAAGAAATCTCTGTTCAACAACTGATTTACCTTCAAGTCCAAGAAGAAAAATAGCTTTTTTTTTTTTAAGGGGAGCACTATCTAATTATTGATTTCTTCTCAATAATCCAAGGCAAGCAATTATTGATATTGATAGAACAGATATTTCCCTACCTCTGGTGCCCAAATGGAAGGAACTATCCCATTCAGCAATCTGCTGCCTGGGACTAGAAATGCTAAGAATCTTTAACTTTAAATGGAAACAGTTATTTGGATCTGTTTCTTCCATGTTACCCCAATTAAACAGCTATTTCCTGAAGGGTAAGCAAAACAAAATGCTGAAAAATATGGATGCTTCTCAAATTAACAACAACCAGTTTTGACCATGAGTAGAACCACTCTACACTTGTAGATTTTTGCCTCCCAGCTACAGCTCTTGACATTTTTAACCATGACATAAAATACTATAAATTGGGTCTAATATTCAAGATTTCTCCCACCCAATGAGAGGCAGCTTATATAATCATTAGAGCCCCCACAACACCACCTTGTATGTCAATATTTGGAACCTGAAGGATTTAGTAGGCCTTAATAGTCACTTCTGACATTTGCAGACAGCAAGTGTGGGTACTTTTGAAAATTGTACCAATACATTATGCAGCTGTCTTAGAGGTCGCCAAGGAGTTATTGTGGAAGAAGGTAAAACAAGGCCCCGCTGAGGGCACTTTGTTATTAACTCTGTGAGCATCCACTACTATCTTTCCTCAGCTCATTTGCACACAGGGCATTAGAACGTTTGTGTGTAGGAAGCTTCCTTTCAAGGTGACATGACTACTGAACATGATTAATGGACAAGCAGCATTTATTGAATTACTACTTGGGAGATTTTTTTTTTTTAATACTTTGAACTTGATAGTAATATTAAGTGTGTGCGTGTGCGTGTGTGTGTTTAATTCATGTGGTACCCCCAGGGAAATTTGACCATGACATTTTTTTAAAAATGAAAAATGTTATAATTTATAAAAATCTACTTTTTCTGCTCTGCCCCTAACCCCCCCTCCCCGCCCCGCTCCGGAGTGGTTCTATATATTAAATGCTTAAGCAGCATATGTTGTTGGAAGTGTTCTTGGCTCTTTTACTCTTTGTTGTTATTTTAATTTCCCTGGGTCCTATTTAACATTCTGCTAAATCAGTGAAACCTTGATTATCTAAAAGAATAGGAGACATGGAATTAATGAGGATAACCAGAACTTTGAAATAAGTAATTATTAGAGATGAAAATTACATGACAGGGACCATGAATGAATTTTCGTATCTGGAATTGCTTGCTTGATTTATTCAAACCGATTCTATTAATTGACGGACATAGCGAAATTTTGGTAATCAGGGTCTCATCACTGCATTTTTTATCATTCCGGGAAATCAAGGTAACCTTGGACTCTACTACTTCCCGGATTTACAAGGCAGTGAATATCCTAATAGGCTGTCAGGGGCAAATATGACGGCTCATCCTCACTCTCCTCCCACTTTCTCTCTTCTGATCTGGCTGCCGCCTGCCTGGAGCATGCTGCCTGCCCCCTCCTCTCCCCCCTCCCATCCCCTCCCTCGTCCTGCCTCCCCCGTAGGCCCTGTCTTCCCGCATGCTGCCGCTGGAATCACCTGCAGGGAGAATGCCCCACCCCTTTGGAGGTTCTTGGTCCTTTTAGCCATACCTATTTGCATTTTAACTACCATTCATCTGGCTTCTTAAAACTCTGCATTCTTGTATCAGGGCACTTGTCCTTTAAAAACGCAGGAGGTCCCAACAGGTCCCAGTCCTATGAAGAGAAGATACTGCGAAACCAGGAGTATTCCATTACTTTGTACTCGATAGCCTGACATGGACAATGATACTATCCAAGATCGCAGCAAAAATCTATACGAAAAAGACAAATATGATTTAAAACAAACAAACAAAGGCAGCAAACTACATTTGTTTGGAAATTGGGAGTCACGTGCTTAGTTTGTGGCGGGGAGGGGAGGGAGGGGAGGGGAGGGGAGGGGAGGGGAGGGGAGGGGGGCGGGCGGAAACACAGGATCCGTAGAGGTGTTTTTAAGCCGAAAACCTGCTGTACTAGATGCACTGAAATGGCTTCTGCTTCTCCTCCCCGCGCCCCACCCCACCCCCCACCCCCCCGCTCTGCAGCGAACGTCTGCGACAACGAGCTCCTGCACTGCCAGAACGGAGGGACGTGCTACAACAACGTGCGCTGCCTCTGCCCGGCCGCGTACACGGGCATCCTGTGCGAGAAGCTGCGGTGCGAGGAGGCGGGCAGCTGCGGCTCCGACTCCGGCCAGGGGGCGCCCCCGCCCGGCTCCCCCGCGCTGCTGCTGCTGACCGCGATGCTGGGCACCGCCAGCCCCCTGCTCGTCTAGGCGCGCCGCCGGCCACCAGCCCGGCCAGGGCTCGCCGCCGCCGCCGCCGCCGCCGCCGCCGCAGCGCGCGGAGGGGGGGGGAGGCCAATGCGACCCGCAAGCATTCGCTGAGAACATAGGAAACACACCCTCAGACACCCCCACTCCGACACCGTGTACAAACTAAAAAGGCCTAACAGAACTAAGCCATATTGATCAGCCGTGGACAGCACATCCGAGTAAAGACTGTTCATTTCTGACTCCAGAGGCGTTGGCAGCTGTTGATCCTATCACCGCAAGTCACAAGGCCAGCTGCAGAGCTTATTGCCGACTGGGAAGGAGCGACAGCCCCCCCCCGCCCCGCCCCGAAACAGGAAAGACAACAAACAAACAAATCAAGCAACCTACAACCACTCGCTACTCTCCCGTGGGGTGCCCCAGCACCACTGGCCCAGTGTGTGGACCAACCAAACAGAAGCATTCTTTGTTGGCAGTGCACTGTGGGTATAAGGAAATCTGTTACAAGCTGCCATATTGGCCTGCTTCAGTCCCTGAACCCCTTCCAACCTGTGCTTTAGTGAACGTTGCTCTGTAACCCTTGTTGGTTGAAAGATTTCTTTGTCTGATGTTAGTAACGCACATGTGTAACAGCCCCCTCCAAAAGCTCAAGCCAGTCATACTCCCTATATCTTAGCAGCACTGAAGTCGTTCTCAGTGTGAGCACACATCCACTGTCCAAGAGTGGCTCTAGGAAAAAAGAAAGTGTATCTATCCTTTTGTATTCAAATGAAGTTATTTTTCTTGAAATACTGTAATATGTAGATTTTTTGTATTCTTGCCAATTTGTGTTACCAGACAATCTGTTAATGTATCTAATTCGAAGCAGCAAAGACTGACATTTTATTTTGTCCTCTTGCGTTCTGTTTTGTTTTCATTGTGCAGAGATCTCTCTGTAAGGGCAACGAACGTGCTGGCATCAAAGAATATCAGTTTACATATATAACAAGTGTAATAAGATTCCACCAAAGGACATTCTAAGTGTTTTCTTGTTGCTTTAACACTGGAAGATTTAAAGAATAAAAATTCCTGCGTAAATGATTTCAGGAATTTGTATTGCAATTTCTTAAGATGAAAGGAGCAGCCACCAAGCAGTTCCACACTCACTTTACTGGTTCCTATATGGACTGAATGCGTTCAGCTGACGAATTTAGTACCCAGGAAGATGGATCGATGTTCACTAGCTTGGACAACTTCTGCAAAATATGAGACTATTTCCACTTGGGAAAAATTATAACAGCAAAAAAAAAAAAAATCTAAGCAATTGCCAAGATCATGCCAAAGCCTGTTGGCAGAGTACTAAGAGACTTTAATTTTTAAGTCATGCTATTTTCACAGATTGATGTGATCATGTGACTCTAGGGATGCTGATCTGTGTATCTTCGCAAATACAGTGTTTACATGGAGTATCATGAGAGGCAACCTGGAGAACCAGGAAAGTGGCAGGGAAATTGAGTGATTAGCAATTTGATTGAATATCTACAGACTTAGTATTTAGAGGAAATAGCAACATATACAGCAGCAAGGAGACATAACTGCTGTTCCTGAGAATAAAGTTTGTTTTAAGTACCACCCGAGGTGTAATAAATTGTTTCTGCCTTTTAGCAGGCCAATGACTGTGCCAGACAGCGAGGGCAGGGGTGGTGCGGGGGGAACCCTTGCAAAGTCTCAAAGTGGCTCAAAGAGTGTGCGTTCCGTTCCCAGCACACTGTCGTTCCACGGCTTACAAATGTGTTAGCAGCAGGTCCTGGAATCAGAAACAATTATCAGCCCAAGCCAGGGTCTTTCGGACAATGAAGTCCTTCATGACTTGGGAGAGCAATAATCCATGATAGTGTTAGGTTGGAAGCCTGCTCCCAGGCTGAATTCTTCACCCCACCATGGGGTGGGGGCCGGGGGTGGGGGGTGTCTTCTGATAAATAACCTGGGTGAAAACTAGATGAAGGAACATCGTGTCTTATTGGTTTTGTTCCCAGAAAAGCCAATTCAAAACAGGCAATAAAAGGTAAACAGGTAATGCCTGCGCTGCCTGCCACCCCACGTCTAAGTCGATTGAATGTTTCTTATTCAAACCAACAGTCTCTTCTGATGTAAGAAATAAGGAGAGATGGAAATAAATTCGAGTGCTGGTTTAGTGCCAGGGTGGCCAACCAGAAATTGGAGATTTACATTAGAAGCATAAACAGCAAATTATAGTTCAGACTCACCAAAGAATACACATGAAAATGCTGATAACACACAGAGTTTGAGATTACTTATAATGAGGTGGATTTCTCATATTAAAATTGGAATTTAGGTTGTCTTATAGTTTATGAGCACAAACCAAAGGCAGACTGTGTTATTTCTAGCAATGATGCACTTTATCATTATCCACTCATGGCTTTGTCACAATGCTCAGGAATCAGACTCTGCACATTGCAATACATGGGATTCCAAAAGCTAATTCTAAAATTTAATGAAGGCTTGATCTAAATCAATTCATCTGCATTTTATCTTTATGAGGCTATAAGAATCTAAATTGATGAGGAATATCTTGTGTTCCATGTATTTAGATATAGTTTTCTGAATTTCCTGAAGTGATGTGATCTGCTTTTAATAAAAATTCACTTTTAGGTATATTACAAATGGAAATGAAATGTTCTTTTTAATCTGGATTCTCAAGTTCTTCTAAAGGGTTTATTCCTTTGAAGAAACCCCAGCTCAGTGGATTTTTATTCATCTGCTGCTCTCCAGCATTCTTGCAAAGCGGGTTCCAGCTACCATATTATGTCTTTAGAACAGGACTCAGCTGAAAAGTGGGGACTAAGCTGTTCACATACTTAAGGTCCCAATTCTTGCTTTGTCAACTTTCCCGCAGAGTAAAAATATAATTCCATCCATCAACACCATGAATGAGCATAAAACTGCAACAAAATTTTTGTCCGAAGGCTCAGCTATATACAAAGTATCATTATTTCTAAGACAGTAACTAGCCTGGTCTGCTGTGATATGGAAGTGATTTATTCCTGACCATGTACCAGCCTAGATGGAGCACTTCAGTCCCAGCAAAGAGGGGCCCTTGCTTAAAGGGACCCATTCTGACCCTCCTGTCACTTGGTATTAGTAGCTGGGAACCTAGTATTTCCTACCCAGATGGCCTCCAGCCACTTTAACGGCATGTATGCACCTCTTCTGGGGGCCCAAGGTCCTAAAGGCAAGCGGCATCATGCATCATGACTACACATCCCTGGGCGCAAGGGTGGCCAGCAGTGAGTCTGTGTGGATAGATTCGTGAATCGGTCGTGACAGGCAGTGCACACTGGCGAATTCTCACAGGAGCGAGAAGAAGCTCCTTGCGGTGAAAACCAGAGCTCAGGAATGAAAGGAAAGGGGCGAAAGGTGGGAGGGGGAGACTAGGGCTACCTCAGGGCCAGGGTCCAGGACGGAAGGAACTCTGAGCAGGCTAAGGATTCTAAGTCGATACCTGGGTTTCCAATTCCTATAAAAGCATTTGTGTCAAAGTGGCAGATTGGAATGTATTTTATTCAAGCCTGTGTTAGCTTGCCATGTAACTTTTAACTGTTTAGCCGTATGACACATGGGCTTCCATTGGCACTTTTGTCCTGGTCCCCACCTGGTGGATCTGCCTGGACGGAAACACTGCATGAGGTGCCCTTGAATTAAATTGCTAAGATGGCACAAATCACTCACCTGGGTAACAGAAATGTGCAGGTTGGGGGAAGGCATGGGCCACAGTTCAGCGGTTCCTGTTATGAATGCTCCGCCACACCTCTTCTCAGACTTGTGCTGTGGACTTGCTGGATGGTAGGAAGTTTGGGATGGACTGGGGGCAGCTGTGAGGAAACCCTGAAGTCAGATCTTTTGTCCCATTGCCTTCCCTCTCCACCATCAATAATCCAGTATTACTATAGGATGTAAAGACCCCATACTCTGACATGGGTGCTCGGTGCATTATGGGATATGGGTTTGTTGTACTTCACCTGTTGTTGAAGACTAAATAAAATACCTGTTCAACAGTCTCTGCTCACAAGCTTGCACAGAATCTGTGGGAACTTTGAAATACATGTTCTATATATATTTGTAACATATGGGACTCTGTATCTTATGATCTGGCGCAATTTTAAAGCTTCAGCTTCAGCAATCTGAATAGAGTTCCTTCCCCACCATGTTTATTCCCAGTCTTTCTTGGTAAGGGTGGGAATGGGGGCAGAAACCAAGCTACATGTTAGAACAATATGAATAACCAGGTAAAACGGTAGGATTTCTTTTTTTTTTTTTTTTTTTTTTGGAAAATCCAATTGGACAGCCTTAATGGTATATAAGAATGAAAAATAGAGGTAAGGAACACCTCCAGAGTTTTGATCCAAATGTCTGGTTGTGAGCAATTCCTTCTTGGCCTCAGGAAATCAGGACTAGATTCTAATCCATTTTCTGTCTGAGAAATATTGAATATTGATCTGACACAAATATTCCTACAGTTCTGACCAGTTCCATATAGAAGAGTTTTTCCCTCTTAACTACATTTCCACTTTTTTACACTAAAAGTAAGTTTTCCCCTTTAGTTACCTAAAACAGATGCCGAGGAATTCCTAGCATAAACTACACATAAACATAATATGATGTCAGAATTAAGAATGCCAACCATCACATTTTGAATTTTCACCCAAATCTTGGGAACATGGAGCACTTTTACTCTCCACAACACCTGGGAAGGTGTGACTCACATACTATCTTCATTTTGCATCTGAAGAATCAAATAACTAAGAAACAGATATATCCCTTGTAAAAATTGTATTATTGCACTTAGCTAGAAATGAGAAAACAGCATCTGTGAAAAACCCATATTAATATTTAAAAATGCAATTATTTGAGATCGATTATGGCAGAAAAATTCTGCTCCTAACACATTTTTTGAGTAGGTCCTGAAAAAGCCTATCAAAAAGACTTAAATGATTTTAGGGGGTGTTTACATTTATACAGTTGAGCATCTAATCCCTCTTCTACCTTCTCCCGTCACCCAAGAGCTGTTTTTAATTGATGGATGAATTAAAATGGAGTAGTAACATTTAAAATTATGTGATGTTTTTATTAACCTGAAATGATAGCTGGTGAAATAGGCCATTATTCCATGAGACCTAATTATGTTAACACTGAAGATTTAGCTAGGCTGGCTGAAGAGAACTGCAGAGAATTGGAAGGAATAATAAGACCCATTTTCTTAACATAGTCCCAGTTTTTCAGAGGCATCAGCTGTTATTTAATTAGTGAAGTATGAATCGAATGGGGAGGGGGGACTGACTAGAAGAGAGAAAAAATAATTACTACCTCTCCTACATCTGTCTGCATAGACTCTGAAATTCCTGCGTGGCAAGAATGTGTCAAGTTCCGTTAGAAACATAATGTCCCGCGGTGTGTCTGTTCCAGCCGCCCTGCCCTGATACGACCGCATTACAGCTTCGCTCTTACAAGGCGCAGTCATTCTAATCTAACAAAAGAAGGAAAATGGCAGAAAATCACACACCTGAAGTCCTGTTAAGACTAGGTGATTCTTTTTGCCCCAGGCAGGCAAGAACATAATGTCATTTTTGTGCGTTTGTATTTGCGCTCGGAAGGAGGGCCGCTCCTGTGGGGGAATGGTTTTCCCTCTGCCAGTGTGAAACACGGCGAGAAAACATTCTCCAAGGAAATAGCATTTTGAAATTTACTAGTCGTGCCTACCCCCGTGAAGCCCTGAGTAATTGTTTTGGCTTCCATGGTGTGATAAACACCTAAAGGCAGAGATTAGTGTCATCACTCCCCATCTCTTTCTCCCCGCTGTGGGGGGGGAGTGGAGAACATGGGACCGAGGACAGTATGTCGACGTTTGCAGGAATCCTTCAGTCGGCTGATGCCTAATTATGAGGACCCCAACTAAATATTTAGTTTATTAAATTAATAGTGTGACAAGCATTAGAGTACTTTTACAACCACTTAAACCCGTGTTTACATCCTGTGTAATTACAATTCATAATTGGGAAAGCAGTCAAATCTAAATGCATTCTGATCAATGGTTCTCATTCTGCCAAATAGACCCAGCAGCACACATTATAGCAAGGGACTCTTAAAAGAGGATCTGTTTCTACATCTAGACTTCAAACCAGATTCAGGGAGGGAGATGGAGGGATTCTAGCTGTAAAGTGCTTTAAATTACGCGTAAGATTTTGTGTATATATGATTTTTTTTTCCCCTGGGCAAAGAATCTATTACACTCTGTTGTTTTGTTGGTTTTTTTTTTTTTAATTTATAAAAGGCCTAAAAGTATAAGGATGACTGCTCTAAAACCTAAGATTGAGATTTATCCTAACTATGGAAGTCCTGTTAAATAATAAATTGTAGACAGGTGATGAGTGAAAATAACATGAGGGTATTTGAAGGCACATGTCCAGCAATCAGCTCTTTATTCATTTCATACTGACCTTACCTTGCCCAAGCTGCTAAGGGCATCTATACTCCCTTTTGTAGATAGCTATTTTAACATGTGCATGGTTGTTCTGGAAGCCAGGCGTGAAGTAAAAGTGAAAATGGCCCGGAGCAGCAGTATAATGTGAGTGACAAATGATCCAAGTGTCTTGGCAACTTGGTGTGTTTCTCATGGCAGCATGTAGACCAATGGAGATTCACATACTCTGGGGCCCTGGGTGAACCCGGGTTAACCTTCCTTCAGGGTCTGAAGGATATTAGTGGTTTGATAAGGGTTCTAAATAAAGCTCTTGGGAGAATCTCTGTTCCTGAGCAATATAAATATCTGCATTAAAATTTGTATAATAAAAGCCTCATACTTCACAATCAGTTCCAATTAAATAAACTCTGGCAACTGGATACATGTCATTTTTCATTGGGTCTGAATATGTCCATATTTCCATGTAAATTCTCACCTTAATGCACACAATATATTTGCATTTTTGACCACATGCCTGTATTATTGATAGTGAGGGCTACCTCCAATTAGGGGCAGATAGCCCTTTGTTGATTTACATTAGAGGATGTTACCATGCAGATTTCAACCCCTCCCAGTTCTTCAGATTGTGTCACCTGAAATATGATCACACTCTGAAAAAGTTTGAAATGATGTGAGTTCTGATTCTGTTGTCAGGGTTGTGAGCAGCACAACCCACTCTGCTTTCTCTATTGCAGACATTGTGCTGGAAAGGGGTCAGGGTGTTTCTTTTTCCATTCTTGTCCTAACATTTTAAAAAGTAAAATACATGCGACACCGGGACGCATTTGGGTTAAATGGCACCAAGTCACTTTCTTTCTGTCTGGTTTGTTTCATTGTTATGGTTATTCTAGTTTACAAGCATTAGATCAGGAGCAAAGGTCTTTCTAAGTTGTGGGCATTATTCTGACCTTTCAGGGCACATATTTTCATTTCCCACTCTGCCCTCTGGACCAGCACTATCTAAATCAGTAGGCCCTAGCCACCTAAAGCTATTGAGCATTTGTATGTGGTTAGTCCGAGATGACATGTCCCGTGAATGTAAGAATACTCACTGGATTTCAAAGTCTTTAGTACAAAACAAATGAGAAAAGAATGTGAATTCTCTTTTTAATAATTTTCATATTGATTACATGTTGGAATGATAATATTTTGGATATACTGGGTGAAATAAAATATATTATTAGAATTCATTTCAGCTGTTTCATTTTGCTTTTCTAATGTGGCTACCGGAGACTTTTAAATTACATATATGGCTCACATTATATTTCTATTGGGCAGTAATGCTCTAGACACTTAATTTTCCCCTCTATAAAATGGTGCTAATGGTACTCATTCTCCAGAGTTAATGTGAAAATAACAAGGAGCTAACGAACACGAAATTAATTGATAAACTGGTAAACCACAGGAAGAGTCTAAAGTGCTGATGACTGCAATGGTGATACTTTCAAGCTCCAGTTCCACATTTCCAGATTTTTCTGGAAATGTTCGGCCAGAGGTCTTACCGGACCTTCCTCCAAAAGCACTCCAGGACAATGAACGCAAGGCTTTTAAAGTTTTAAATGAGACATATGGCCTGAACATGGAGCTTACATTAGCAACAATGCCAAAAGGAGAATACTAATGGTGACCAAAAAGTAATAGTAATAGCAACCACACGGTGAATCTTAACTGAAAGCCTGGAGCTAGGTACTGTGTTAAGTATTTTTACCATCTTTATTCTAAATAATACACTACATTTCTATCACTGTAGCTTATGAGACATTGTTGACCCCTATTTTTCTTTCTGTACACTTAATTGCTTCTGATAAGCTATGTATATGCATACGATGAAGGGAAGACGGCAGAGTGTGGCAATCCAGTGGAGAAAAGGTTAAATGTGAGTGTACAAGGCGCTCATGGGCTGCATGGTAGAGATACAGCATTATGATGGGAAAGGTGTTCAGATTTCAGTAGTTAAAAGAAGTGTTGAATCTTTCATTGATTTACAGTTTACCTGCTTAAACAATGATTTTCAGGAGCTGGCACCTCTGTGATCCCTCCATCTGATAATCCTTCAAAATAACTGCCCACTCCACAGCCTTACACTCAAAACCCACCTTCAGGGTGTCCCGGCATACCTCTCCAACCCACGGGGCCTGAAGATGCCCTGCACGTTATCATCTTCTTGACTTCATTCAGGTCTTTTTAAAAACCTGGAATGCCTTTCAATATTCTCCACCCATGAAAATCCTACCCCAAGTCAAGCTCCACCTCTCCAAGAAATCTTGGCAAATCATCCCCACGGCTTCTACTCATGCTTAAAGGTCTGACTCATCACTTAGTTCTTACTATATGATTTATACTGTGATTTATTTGTTATCTCTCCTAGCAGATACAGACACACACACACACAGAAGACTTTCCGTGTAATAAGGTCCTATACGTGCATTCACAAAGATTTACTGGGCACCTGTTACGTACCAGGTGCTGATCTGGATGATTGAAACAACAGGAGCTAATATAAATTTGAGCATGTGCCCCTCTCATTATATTTAAATAATGCAATTTAAGTAAACAACTCTATTAAATAATAGAAAGAAGAACTAAAACACGCTGAATTCCCGAAGAGAAAATGTTAGATACATGAAAGATTTGCAGGTTGAATCTCATTTTAAAAACACGAGGGGAGTATTCCCAATTAAAACTTGCGATGTATGCATCTTAAAAAGCAAACAGTCCTTTAAGTGTGATCAATGTATCCCAAGTTACAGCTCTAATTTCACAGTTTAACACATAGCTCCTTGTCTTAAAATAGAAACATCTCGTACTTCTCAATCTTTGTCACACTTGGCCTTGGAACAAATTGTTCTCAGACTTGAACATGCATCAGAATCACCTGGAGGGCTTTAGTGAAACAGTTGGCTGGAACGCACCCCTAGGATTTCCGACTCAGTAGGTCCGGGGTGGAGCCCGAGGGTTTGACTGGTAACAAGTACCTGGATGAAGTTGATGCCTCCGGTCGAGAGGTCACCCTTTGAGACCCATTGGCTTAAGCTAATTAAAAACTTCACCGCAATTTACTGAGAAGCTCACAGGGCTTTATCTAACTCTCCTTCCCTGAGGCTCGGTTACCTAACATTAAAGTGGGCATCTTGAGCCTCACCCCACAGGGCGATGGTGAGAATTAATTGACAGCCTGTCCATGAAACTGTTTAATCTGAGGTTCACATTCAAGAAATGTGAGTTGAAGCCACACATTTCCAACTTAGCCGTGAAATAAGGCAAAAGCTTTTCTTTCACTAGCTTCTCCCACTCACGCAATTCTAGCTATCTAGTAGAAATTCTGGTCTCTAAATTCAACTAATTTCACTGACAAAATGATAAAATAATAGAATCTTACAGTTTGCAAAGACCTTAGAGATTTTCTGGAGCGAGCAGTTAAAAGTTTGGGACCAGCTAAATTGTCAAACCTTTTTTGTTTACTTTCTTGATTCAATAAAGCAAACAAAACAATTGAACTGGTGGCATGTATCATTCCTCAACTTGAATATCTGGTTTTTCCAAAATTGAATTATTTGACTAAAACAAGCTGCAACCAGACTACAAGAAAAATAGAAAGAAGATTCTCGTTTTTTCTTGCTTGCTCATGGTTGTAGCGTCCACATGGACGCTCTGAGGCCCTGAGAGATCCCACTTAATGAAAGCCCCCTTCCTCCTAGCTCCAGCTTGTCCACTCCCTCACTCTGTGATGTTTCTCTGCCCTCTAGAAAGGATCAGGGGGCTGTTGATGCAAGGAATCAATGATCAAAACTTAATTTTAAAGCCCCTGATAAAAGCGCACTAACATGAACGGTGCAGCTTTCCCAGCAGAGAGAACAGCACAGCTGAGGTCTTCCAAAGGATTTGAGAACAAAATTTTGCAGATAGAATGTATCTTGAGAATAATGATGCATATCACTAATAACCTAGTGCTAAGCTATAAGCCTAAATTGGAGACTTTGCAGAGGAATACACAGCCTCTGTAATTTCCAGTTTGGCGTAATAATATGGAAATGGCTTTTGGTGCCGGGATTGGATCAGTCTAAATGAGCTGGAATTGATAGCTGCCTGTAATACTAGGGGCAGGAGAGAGTGATCACGTCTGTGTCCTTGCTGACTTATCCAGGGCTCTCCAGACGTGACAATTTTAAGGAGTGATCCCTTAAGTATGTTATGGAAACGCACTAGAATATCCTGCAGCACAGAGCGAGGTACTTCTAAAATTGTCTCAACAAGAACACAGGATAGGGAGTCTCCTTTTCAGGGAGGGAAAGGGCTTTTGTTCCTGTGAAAAGTTAAAGGAGCTGGTTAAGTACAGGGAAAAATAAAATGCGATAGAGGTGTTCTGAGAACACAGAGAATTAGCTGTCCCTTTAGGAGACTCCCAAGTCCCGGTCTGCTCTGTTCCCTGGAAATGATTAGCATTCCAGAAGGCAGACACCTGTGCCTTTCCTTTCTAGGGACAACATAATGGACACTTGAGGACGAGACAGTAACACTCATGATTCAAATGTTAAAACAGCAAAATTAAAACCCCCGATCAGTGACTTAGGGAATAAAGGCTTCTTGAGTGACTGTATTATAGATAGCATCTCAAGTGTTATGCAACAGTTAACCTCACTAATAAGTCATCACTGCATGAGTAAGTCATCGGGAATCACGGAACAGCGGCAAATTTAGAGTTGATGGAATCAAACATGATGAGGTCTTTGCACGGCATATGAGACTCCCTATTACTTGGTATCTGTGTCGCTTCAGCCTCATCTTCTGGCCAGCTGTGCTCCAGCTGAGTACCAGTGGTGGCAATTCCCTGAAGACACCAGACTCAAATGTTCTATGTGACTTTGCATTTGTTGTCCCTTCTGCCTGGTCTGGGCTTTCCCATTGTGTCCGTGGGGTGAGCTCATCCCTTAAGACCCAGTCCAAGGGCCTTCTTGTTGATGCCCTGTTCCAGTTACTATTGCTGCATACCAAACCAGCCCCAAACTTAGTGTAAAACAAGACAAGGGGCTCTGTGGCGCAATGGATAGCGCATTGGACTTCTAAAACAAGACAAGGGAGGATGGTTTGCCTCTTCTCCAAAACGTCTGCCACATCGCTTGGGGCTGAGGCAAATGATGGAGGGCTGGCGGCTGGAATTAGAAGATCCACTCCCAAATGGCTTCTTCACTTAAATGTCGGGCATGTTTTTGGGGGATGGTTGAAGCCTGGGACCATCCACCAGAATGTCGGCACGTGTGGCCCCTCTGGCGTAATAGCTGTGGGGTAACCAAACATCCTATGTAAAGGTTTAGTATTCCAGCGAACAAGATGGAAGCCACATGTCTTTTATGACCTAGCTTCGGAATCCATATGGCATTACTTCCGTCACATTCTAGCACTTGACACAGCCACAAGCTAGCCCAGATTCCTGGGGAGAGGACTCAGACTCTGTCTCTCATTAGAAGTGTCAAAGAATTTGGGACCTTGTTCCTTCTTTGACTCCTCCCAGATAGGGTGGTACTTTTCTTCTTTGCCCAACCCTGTACCTTGGGGTCTCTATCAACACTGGCTTCGGGCTGGGCTGTGTGGCTGGCATCATTGTATCTGCAGGGCCTAGCAAAGCTCACATAAGATAGTGGATAAAAAGTGCTTAATGAGGCCACCCCCAGCATGGCTCCAACAGACGGTCCGTTAAATTTAAGTTTAGATTGCAAGCAGGAGCTCCCCCATCAAAGGATATATACCCGCACCCAGAGCACAGCCCCACCGTGCCATGTGGGAGAGCACTGTGTGTGGATAGGGCGCAGGGTGGCTGAGAGAACGTAGACTCAGATCTCCCAGTGAGAGAGGCCACCGGGAGCCACAGCCCCGAACCTTCCCAGGGGTGTCATCGAAGACAAGTGCTGGCACTGACGAAGCCAGCCAAGGGCTCCAGGCAAAGAGCAGACTTGCAGGTGCAGAGGCAGCAGGGGACAGAAATCACATGAGGCATAGGGCAGAGGATTTTTGCTGGCCAGGCACATAGCACTCCCCAATTAGCTGCAGTCATCCCTGGCTTCAGCATGAAGGAATGGAATCCTGAGAGGAAAAGCACTGTTCTAGAAAACTAATCTCATCATAGAGGCCAGGGGAAGGAGTCTGTCATTTTAAGCTGCAGTATATTTCCATCTCTTGCGGACTGAATTGTGTTTCCTCAGAATTCCTATGTTGAAGCCCTAACCTCTAAAGTGACTGATTTTGGATATAAGGGCCTTTAAAAGTTAAATGAGGTCATAAGGGTGGGGTCCTAATCCAATAAGATCGGTGTCCTAATTCAGTGGGGTTGGTGTGTCCTTATAAGTAAAGGAAGAGACTCCAGGAGTGCAAGCACAACAGAGAGAAGGCATTGAAGACACAGCAAAAGCCGACCCTCTGCAGGCTACGGAGCGAGGCCTCGGGAGAACCCAACCGGGCCAGCACCTGATCTTGGACTTCCGGCCTCCGGAACTGTGAGAATGTTGATTTCTATTGTTTAAGCCACACAGTCCATGGCATTTTGTTCCAGCAGCCCTAGCAAACTAATAAAGCACCTATAGACCTGAACTTCAAAAGGAAAAATAAAAGGCACTGCCAAGTTCAGTCCCTCATTCTCCAAGCATTTATGGAGGACTTAATATGTGCCAGAAAGGATTATGACTCCAGTGCTGGGTTATAGTAGAGAACAAGATGGCCCCGGTCCCAATGAGCTCACACTCTAGTGGCAGGTGACTGATAGGAACAAAAGCACAGACGGGGCGTGTCCGATGGTGACACGTGACATGAGGACAGCGAGCACCAGCGGATTGATGCCACCTGAGATGAAGTGGAGATGCGCTGTCACGACAAAGCGACATTTGAGCAGGAAGCTAGAATAAGTGAGGAAATGGGCATTGCCAATACCTAGGGAAAGCCCATCGCAGACAGAAGGAACAGCCACAGCAAGTACCATGAAGCAAGAGGATGTCTGAGCAGCCGGAGGATGGAAGACCAGCTGAGCTGGCTGAGCCAAGGGCAGGACGTAGATGAAGGTGAGAGACAGTCAGAGCCTGTTTCATCTTCAAACTGACATATAGGGACGCCTGGTGGTTCAGTCAGTTAAGCGTCTGCCTTCAGCTCAGGTCAAGATCCCAGGGTGCTGGGATCGAGTCCTGCATTGGGCTCCCCGCTCAGCAGGGAGCCTGCTTCTCGCTCTGCCCCTCCCCCTGCTTGTGCACCCACGCGTTGTCTCTCTCTCTCTCTCTGACAAATAAATAAATAAAATCTTAAAAAAAAAAAACTGACATAAGCCTCATACAAATTTCTGAGTGAGGATTGCTGGTGCCCAGAGGAAATAAAATAAAGAAAGTGGTCCCCTTATAGGGTTCTTCTTCCTTCGTCTTATTTCTGTGTTGCAAGTTGCACAAAACAATTAGCAAATCGCATAAGAGCTACTCAGGAAATGCTTGTGGAGTGTATGTATTCATGCACCTCAACTTCACCAACTCACTGATAACACACCCAGCCTGTCTGAACAGTCTCAGTTTTGAAATATTTGATATTTTATCCATGCCAGATTTTAATCAGAAAATATTATCAACATGTTTCACAGGGTAGCCGGTATCTCCTTCACAATCAGAGGAGAAACTTTGCCAGTGATGGGAATTTTGTCCAAGGAAATGTCGGATGTCTGTGAACTAAAATGACAAGCTCAGGGGTGCTTGCTCTCACTCTCCCCGTGCCATTGTCATCTCGCCCTTTCCCAGGAGTCCAGCCTCCGTGGGCCTTTACCGCGGTGTCTACCAGGAGTGCTCAACCACCATGTCTAAAATGCCAAATCCTCACGTGCCCACCTCCTCCAAACCCCATCTGCGCCTCCACCACCTTCCCATCTCACATTGTGACACCACTTTTTCCCCCGTTCCTGAGACCCCAAAGCTGGGGGTCTTCTCTTTGCCTTGTCCACCCAGTGAGCAGGGCCTTCTGGCTTCCCCCTCAGGTCTCGTGCCATCCCAGATGCAGCACCTCTCCCACCTGGCCGACTGCAACTGTGTCCTCACTGATTTCCTTTCATCCAGCCTCGCCCCCCTTCACGGCCCCCTCGGCAGGCAGAGCAACCCTTTAAATAAGGGAATGCACCCTTGTCCCTCCTCTGCTCAGACCCGCCAAGTGGTTTCTCCTCACAGGTAGACTAGAGTCCGAAGGGATTACCACGGCTCACGAGGCCCTACAGGTATAGCCCTCGGCGACATGGCCGCCGGAATCTCCTACCACACCCCCCCCTCACTGACCCCACTTCAGACACACTCTGCCTTTCCCTCAAGCACACTCGGCCTCCAGCCTCTCTCCTTGCTCTTTCCCCCCTGCCTGGAATCTTCTTCCCTAGACATTCTCCAAAATTCATTCCGGACTTGGCTCAAATGTCACCTCATCAGAGATGTCCCTCTTCCTCACCGGTCCCCTCCTCTTCCTTTAGACTGCCTTATTTTTCTTCCTACTACCACTTATCCCCTCTGACATTCTATTATTTGTTGATTGTCTGTCTCCTTCCACTACAATGTCTGCTGTGTTTACTGCTGCCTTCCAGGCATCCAGAACAGCGTCTGGCGTTATAGAGGGCACTAAATAAATATTCGTGGCATTAATGAATAAGTGAATGAATGCTCGTGGAAGACACTGATGACAGTGCTCTCGCCTGCAGGACCCGGGCGAGGCCTTAGGATCCCTCTGATCCGTGCTCCAAGGGACCACCCATCTAAAAGTATTTTGGTTCAAGAAATGAAAGCCATGTGCCATCTCTGTGCTAAACTGTGGGATGCTTTACTTTTGTTTTGTTCAACCGGCAACAAGGACTGTTTTTGTCTCTCTCGATTCCCAGGACCTAACAGTGTCTCGGATAATAGGCACTTAATAGGTTCCGCTGCACTCATGCTCGGAAGACAAGTAGAAGTAAAGCACACACCATGGCTTTGTGACTCACCATATGTGATAACTAACTGGTGATAGGGGAGCCCCAGTTGAATTCTGCAAATATCTCATCATCACCAAATATGTATTAAAACCTGCGCCCCCTGCACCCCCTTCGGAGCTCATCAGACAGTGTGGAAGGGCGGAGAAGGTGCTCCTCACCCCTAACCAGCTGGCTCCAGGAAAAAGAGTATCTGGGTCCTCTTGCCTTCATCAGCGTGGCCTACTTCCCTAGCACGGACTAGAGTGATGTGGCTGGTCACTCCAGGATGATCTCTTGCCCGGAATTACAGGCAGATAAGAAATGGTGCTGTCTTCATCCTGTGCTTACATGGAACTGTTTAGGAAATTATTGTTCGAGTCTGTGACAAGAGACCTTAATTTACATTTGACACTTCCTGTCGTCAAATGGTAACACCCAGTCACTCAGGTGGCTTGATGTTTCGATAGGTCCCAAGAGACAGTGCTTTCTGTATTACTTTTTGCCAGAGAGGCTCTCTTGTGATAGGTGCTAAGTAAGGACAAAGCGAGACAGGAAATGCTGCTCTGTGTTTGCAAAATTTCTTTAAGTCAAGGTTCTCCAAGCATCGTATGAACATTAAGAGAAATTATTATCCCCATTTTACATAAAGAAGAGAAACATTTGATTTCTTTAGTAATAGCCTCTTATAACAGTTTCCAAATGTAATTACATTAGTTCAAAATGCCAACTTGTGCAATGAAATTATCAGCACATTACATGAGACAAATAAAGGAAACAATGCTTCACAGAACACATCAAGTAGAAGAGGAGTTTCTTCCTCTAGATCCTGACTCCCACTCTAACACACGAGCATTGCCAGTATGAGGACATCTGACACATCATTTTGGGCCATGGTTGAATGTTCTAACATTATCATTTGAACACACCCAAAATAGGAGGTTCCCCCCCCCCCGGAGTAGGAGGGGTGGGCTGCCCCCGGCCCCTCAGTTCATTCTCTGAATGAAGTGAGGGGATGAACAAATCAACTTTTACCAAGTACTGGCCACACACCTGGCATTGTGCTAGGTACATTCACATACCCAATCTCCTTCCGTCCCCCTGACAGTTCACATCACAGATGAGGGAACTGTGGCTCAAAGAAGCAGTGGCAGCTCCATCTTGGACTCCAGGCTCGATGCGCTTTCCATCACCCACAGCTGCCATGCTCCGGCCAGGGCAGGGCAGAGCTCGCCACCCCTCTCTTAGCAGCTGCAATTGCTCACTCTTCTGGCATCCCCAGTGGGCCGAAAGCCAGCCCTCCTGGACTGCAGGGGGCAAGTCTGAGTCATGGGAGTGCTAAGCTCACAGAAGGAGCAGAGCATGCTGGCCGTTTGACCTGAGAGGCCCCTGCTCACTGCCAGGAGGCCCTCAATATCCATCCAGATTCCAAGCATCCTCCCTGCCTAACAGACTGGTTGGGAGGGTGGGCTCAGAGTCCACTTGCCTGGGTTAGAAGCCCAGCTTCTCCACTCATAAGCTATGCAATCTTGGGCGCCGACTTAACCTTAGTGTGCCTCAGTTTCTTCACCGCTAAACGGGTTTAAAATTACATCTACCTCACATTGTTGTTATAGGAGTTGAATGTATCCCTACATATTTTAAGCTCAGAACATAGTAATTCTTAAATATTTGATATTGCCATTATTATTTTTATTATTGCTTTATTACTGCCAAATGTCTGTGTCCTCCCAAAATTCACATGTTGAAGTCCTAATCCCACTGTGATGGTATTAGGAGGTGGAGCCTTTGGGAGATAATTCATGAGGGTGAGGCCCTCATGAGTGGAATTTTAGTGACCTTGTAAAAAGAAACACAAGAAAGGTGCTCTCTCTCTTCACCCATGTGACAATGCAGGAAGAAGGCAGCCACCTACAAACCGGGGAGAGCAGTCGCCAGGAACCAAATCAGCCAGCACCTTGATCTTGGACTTCCAGCCTCCAGAACTGTGAGAAATAAATTTCTGTTGTTTGAATACAAAAATACTAATCTGAAAAAGCTATGTGCAGTCCTACGTTTATAGTGGCATTATCTGCAGCAACCAAATTATGGAAGCAGCCCAAGTGTCCATGGATTGATGAATGGATAAAGAAGGTGTGGTGCGTATAGACAATGGAATATTACTCAGCCATAGACAAAGAATGAAGCCTTGCCATTTGCAACAACATGGATGGACCTAGACAACAGAATGCTAAGTGAAATAAGTCAGACAGAGACAAAGACCATATGATTTCACTCATATGTGGGATTTAAGAAACAAAACAAATGAACAAAGAAAAGAGAGAGAGAGAGGCAAACCAAGAAACAGACTCTTAACTGTAGAGAACGAATGGACAGTTACCAGAGGGGAGGGGTGGGGGATGGGTGAAGAAGGTGAGGGGGATGAAGAGCACGCTCATCACGATGAGCACCGGGTGATGTAGGGAAGTGCTGAATCACCACATTGTACACCTGAAACGAATATGATACTGTGTGTCAATCCTGGAATTACAAGAAAATTTTTTTCTGTTGTTTAAGGCACCTCGCCTGTGCTATTTTGTTAAAGTAGCCCAAAGTAATTAAGGCAATTACTATTACATGTCTTTAGTGGTGTCGTCTACTCTCGCTGTTATGACTTCCGCCTTCACATAGGTCTTCCTCAAGCTCTCCCTCTACTTAGTGTCCCCCTCAGAGCGGCCAGGACAGATGGGTCTGACTGAAATGGGAGCCGGCAGCCCTGTAGAAATTGAGTCAGGCAGCATGATCCTAACATCGTCTTCAGCACAAATGTCCAAAACGGATTCACCAAATTTGTCATGTGGGGTTCTGAAGGATCAAAACTGGCACTGAGGATTTTCCTTTCCAAGTTTAAAAGGGTGGAAAAAGCCAACACTGATGACAGCACGAGAGATGCAGGCGCTGAGGAAACAGTGACATGGCAGCTGAGGTGGGGCGTGGGTCAGGGAAGGAGGAGTGGAGATAGCAAGACAGTCACCTGTGTCTCCCAGTCACCCAGGCTCCAGAATGTGTGGTATTTGCCACCTCCCTCACTTTCCCTTTCAGTTCAGTCAACATGTCCAGCTGATTCTATGCCACCAGGTGTTTTTGTATGGGTCCCCTGGCTTTCATTCCCACCGCGCCCCCATCTCACTTAGACCCTCTTTGCCGACCTCCAGGACCATGACAACAGCCCATGCTCAGGTTCCCCAGCCGGTTCACTCAACTGCCTGCTCCTGGCAGCAGGGAAGGGGGCGGGGGGCAGGGTGCAGCTGTATAAAATAGACTCAGAATTCCAATTCTGCCTTTCAGACAACATCCTTACAGATCCTTTTCTTAGTGAGTAAAATCCATATGCCTTGCCTTTTCCTTCTGTCCACTAGCAAAGCTGACTACCCGCTGTTCCCAGGCCATATATACCCTGTGTTTTCATGAAAGACATATTTATTGAGCACCCTCTGTTTTATACCGTTGCGGGAACTACGAGGGACACAAAAATGAGTACTTGGTCCTTGAGCACCAAGTCACAGCATAGCAGGGGGAGATCAGCAGGGACCAACAGGAAAGTACGCCAGGAAAAGGCGGATAGGATCCGCACATCTGATCGGCAGTGCTCACGTGGAGGGGTCTTCTCATTGAAAATGCTGTCAGTGTTGAGTTATGTTATGAAACATTAAATCACTTTTGTTTAGTGAAAAAAAAAAGTCTGAAAGAGAATGGCAAGCACCTGAGTCAGGTGTAGGAAGAAAAAGAGAAGGGCATTGTCGCCACACCAGACCCACCTTGAGTAGTCAGGCGGGACCAGTGGGGGCTCCATGTCAGGCCTGGACACATCCTTCTTCAATTTTCTTTCAAAATTCTGTGACGAACCCACAGCCTGAGCAGGGCATTATCAGCCCAGTGGAGGCCCTTACCAGCTGCCCCCGTGGAGTGAGAAAAGCCAAGATGGGGAGCGTTCACACCCAGGATGGCATTCTACCACCTCTAAGGAGTTGTGTGTCTTTGGGCAAGTGACACAAATTCTTTGAACCTCAGTCTGTTCTACTGAAAACTGAGATAACACTTCCTATCCCATAGAGTACTGTGAGATTCACCTAGGTGGGATTCATGTGCCATTATGCGAGTGCTCTTAAGTCAGGAAAACAGAACCAAACCAATGACCATGAAAGGGTTTCTGACGTTACCTTAGTTTCCCAATGACAGGCAGAATTCAACATTCTAAATAAAACAAAGTCATAAGCAATGACCCCTGGGGTCCTTTGCTTTCCAAGCCTTCTCCTCTTTTTACCAAGACCCCTTTCTCCTTGATACAGTGGACTACAGATAACACGAACTCAGTCTCTAGATGATTCCATCCCTGACCTGTCTCTATGACATGGGATATTGTTCTCTGAAGCTAGAAATGCACTAGGTAAGTGCATATACACATTCTCATCCCCTTTGGCAATAAAAACTTAAGGGGGAAAAATGTGTTTTCCAAGATGCAGTCATAAAACTATTTGGTAGGACCTTATAATCTCAGGCCCAAGAGAAAAAAATAGCACAAAAAGGGAAATTTCAAACAATGTTACAGAACCACAGCAGTAAAGAAGCTGTTTCCTGAACAACATAATCACTAAGCCACGTGACCTTTCCTGCCATGTGAAGAGTGAGAAATTCTCTAAATTAAATCAGTCAGAATGGCAAACCCGAGAGGCGCCTCCTGACTGAGACCTCCGGCAGCAGGGCAGAGGGCCAGTCTGGGAAATCAAGCAGAATTGAAGTTCCCCTGAGAGAGCAGTTAAGAGCAGAATGGGTAGGTGTTTATAAGTTTTTGCCAAGGCTTCTCCTGCTGACAGACCATGCCTTCCCGACTGAGTACTGCACTTTGGTTTTATGTTTCTGCTTCTGAACCATGGCCTTGCAAATACCATAATGTAATCACAGCATTTATCCGTTCTCTGAACCTATACCCAGAAGGTAACTCCCAGCCATGCATGTATGTTAGGACTAAAGACAACACAGGCTCATAGCGTCCTGATACTCTAATGCCCTTCTTCTGAAATTGGGCATTTGGACTGAGCAGATCTGGACCTGAGATGTGTCTAGGCAGAAGAGCAGGTGACCACTCTCTGGCCCTTTTTGCACCTGGCCAAGCTGGACCTCAGATGCAATTCACAGATGGTGTTAAGGGGCACCTTTCTCCATGCAGCCAGCAGTGTTTGGGGCTCAGATGCTACCCGGAAGTGGAATAAGGCAAAGACCTCCTTCCTTGTCCCTCCCCACCCCCATGTACCTATTTGAGTTTCTAATTTTTGCACTGACCTGGAATGGATCAAATTCCAAGAAAGGGCATAAGGTGCCAGAAGAGGAAAATAACTTTGGAGTCAATACCACAACCTAAGACACAGAGGAGAGACTTGATTCCAACCCGGTCATCCTTCTGACATGGGGGCGCCTTGGGGAATTGGCTCTGGGTGCATTCAGGGTGCCGGCAGGAAAAGGATGGTACACTCAAAGGGGGCAATTAAGGAGGATTTAACAATGGGACAATGTTTGAGGATGTGGGAAGAGTTAAGGAAAAAGGAATGGTAAAGTATCTGGGTTGGGGAAGCAGCTACTATCCCTAGACCTCACAGGTGAAGGGAGAGAGCCGTCACCACAGCCTAAGGAGACTGGCAGCTTTGGGGGAGGTGCGGACTTTAGCAGAGGAACCAGACTCTGCCAATCTGCAGCCTACAGGGAAGGATCCTGGGAAAAAAACTTTCTCTTCTTCTCTGCCCTTGAGTCTCCCGCCAGTGCCTCCCATTGGCCGAACCCAACAGGAATCAAGAGGGCCAAGGAGCTGACTCATGTGATCCTTGAAGGAACCATAAAGGATTACCCAACAAGGCACAGAGCAAGTGGAGAAGAGTGGAGGGTGGCAGATGGGGAAGACACACAACGTTATTCTTCTCTGTCCCCGGAACGCTGGCAGATTGGGGCAGTCAGAGAAGTTTGGCTGAGGCCAACCCAAGAGATTTGACCAGGCATATCAGCAAGAGGCTATCTGGCCCTGCTCTGTCTTCACTGGAAGCCCCCCCATAAGGTTGACAAGTTTCTAGTCCTACCAATAACAACTAAGATGTTTTGCAACATAGTTGCCAGTACAGAGGGGACAGTGAAAGCTATGGCATCAAGGCCACCAAGGCCAGCAGCCCTGGGTGATCCTGTTGAAGGGGCATTTCTGTAGGATGTTTGGAGGCCAGCAGCTTCTGAGCCTACCCTCAAAGGGCACCTGCAAAATCCCAGCTCCCCACAAAGGACATCCTCAGAGCACTGCCCAGGACTGATGCGTAAGCCCCCTGGGGGAGCTGCATACATTCTGGAGGCATGGGAATAGAGCTCTGCCAACTGCCTCTGGAAAGAGCCAAGTCATGAGTATTTTAGGCTTTGTGAGCTATAGGTTTTCTGTTACAACTACTCAGTTCTGTTGTTGCAGGGCAAAAATAGCCACAGACAAGTAAACAAATGGGCATGGCTGTGTTCCAATAAAATCTACACAAATAGGTGGCAGACTGGATCCAACCTATGAGTGGTAGTTTGTTGACTACTGGCTTAGAACATTGAGATTTAGGGTGTTCGTACAATTCTGCCCTCATTTGTACCCACAAGGTGGCAAGGCTGGGCTCGTATCTGTTATATGCGCTGATGTCCCTGATTTATACTAGATTGTAAAACAGGAGCCAAGGCTTACTGTTCTGGGTATCCCTAATACCCAGAATTACATGAATGAATGAATGAATGAATGAATGATGAATGAATGGATAAATGTCCACAGAAGGGATACTATAATTTGTGGTTTCATTTGCAGTTCTTTTTAGGATAAACCTCCAGCCTTGCTCCTATGTTTAAAATATCAAATGATCAGAAGATATGTAGAGAGAGAAACTCTGTATGCATCCTAAATTTCTTATAAAATTGAAATACATCTTCATGCACTAACTGGTACTGCTTTACCTTAATGAAGGTAGAATAGATTAGCTCAAACAAACAATTGTTGACAGTAGCAAAGTAAACATGATCCTAATTAATGTGTTTGCTAATGAGACTCCCCGGATGGGGGTTTAACCATACACGTGAATTAGGTGTTTATGCCCAATGTATGCTCAACTTATAGGGTTGGGTATTCGGTGCCTTATTTATCATACATGGCCTTCAAAAACTCCAGGAAAAAAAAAAAAACCTCACAACGCTGTTTTATGATTTTGCATAAGTTGCTTTTCTATCTTCCCTCCCTCCCATCCCCAGAGTATTTGTGATGCACCTGCTATCATTAGCACTCTCGTGAAAGATAACTTTGGGTTTTGTTTTGTTTTAATTTTTTCTTATTTACGTAAGTAATCTCTACACCTAACGTGGGGCTCAAACTCATGACTCTGGGATCAAGAGTCACATGCTCCTCCAACTGAACCAGTCAGGCACCCCTCATGAAACATAACTTTGGAACTGCCTGTGAGACACTAGTCTAGCACCCAAGCACTAATACAGATCCAGAGACTCAAGGACTATATACGCCCATTTGCAGTGAGGCAGAGAGAGCTGGAGAAGAGAGTACCAAACAGTTTATGCTAAACAACATTTGAGCACCAACCCCCTTTCCAAGTGAAAAACAAAAGCAAGGGGAGAAAGGTAGCTCTGCCTTCCAGATAGTCTAATTTTTCTTTCTGATGAATGGAAGATAGCCAACAAGGAACCGGAAAAGTGCTTCTGTTTTTTCCTTAAGGAAACAGTAGTTTGAATCATTTGACCATAAAAATTAGGGAGATAAGGGAGGGAGTTCCTAGCTTTCTCTAGTAGAAAATTTGGGTGATGGTGGAGTTTCAGGGGCACAAGGACTCTAGTAAATGTGTTTCAGCTTGAGTGGCTGGGAATATCTATGAACAAGCATCAAAAAAGAGACATGACCTCCATTTCTGGGTCACTGAATTCATTCAGTAAATATTTGATGAGCATTCGCCAGTACCCAGCAGACATGAATCCAAATCTGGATGCTGCTACTTCATCCCATCCTTTGTTGAGCCTCCAGACAAACTATTTTACCAGCTTTTTGAAGGTATATATTTGATACTTGCTGTGTAGTCATCATGGAATCAGAAACAAGGGTCCTGGACACTGACATGCTTCTGTCTGTGTTTGTGCCTTGTTTTGCCATGCCTCACTTTGACATAGCTAGCCAAGAGAATACAAAAAAATAATAATAATAATAAAATAAAGAAAGAAAGAAAAGAAAAAGTTTTGTGGTTTATTGACAGGTGATGGATAAACTACTGTTCTTATTTTTTGGTGAAAGCAAAAACTTTTGTCTAGTATATTTCAATCTAAGTAAAATGTGAATTTCATTTTTTTAAATTTTTTTAAAAGGGCAATTTTTAGTTCTTCGTAAAACCTGTGCTCCAAGTATTCCTATTTTGATAAATTATAAAATGACTTCCTCTCCTCTGGCCTTTTCCTGCTGAGACCTAGCTCTTCCCAAGTCTTGGCTTTCTGCCCCGGCAACCTCTGGCGTATGTCTATTACTCAGAGCACGAAGCAGAGGTCAACAAGTTCCTGCAAAAGACTAGGCAATGGAAAGAAATCTTTACTGCCTCTCAATAAGCATTGGCCTAAAAGCACAGTGATTCATTTCGTATTGGGGGACAAGTTCTTATATGTCAGCCCGTGTATGGGCAATACATATAATAAATGAGCCAGATTATAGAAATGTTGAGTTGGGTGCCTGGGTGGCTCAGTCGGTTAAGTGTCTGCCTTCGGCTCAGGTCATGATCCCGGGGTCCTGGGATCGAGTCCCGCATCGGGCTCCCTGCTCTGTGGGGAGCCTGCTTCTTCCTCTCCTCCCCACTTGTGCTCTCTCACTATCTCTGTCTCTCTCTCTCTCAAATAAATAAAATCGAAAAAAAAATTTAAAAAAAAAAAGAAATGTTGAGTTGTTTGTGTGCAAGTATATTTAAAACTCTATGAAACAAAAAGATGTAGTCCTCATTCTTCCATCCCAAGGCATTCTGCTAAAAAGAATTCTTGTGAACAGGATGAGAAGAATACAGATCATGAAAAATACTGGAATTTTAGAATAAATAATGAACGTAACTGGAGTTCATAGATTAAATCAAGAACTTTCATGCTGTTTCTGAATTTATCATTTACATTGAAAATGAATTGTTTAGTTCTCAAGAAGCTGTAAATTCAAATAGTTGAAGACGTATTCAGCTATAGGGCTTGAGTCACCAATGGACAGCATTATTAACACGACAAGGATGCCTACTCTCACCACTATTGTTCAACATAGTACTAGAAGTCCTAGCAACAGCAGTCAGACAACAAAAAGAAATAAAAGGTATTCAAACTGGCAAAGAAGAAGTCAAACTCTCTCTCTTCGCAGATGACATGATACTTTATGTGGAAAACCCAGAAGACTCCACCCCCAAATTACTAGAACTCATACAGCAATTCAGGAATGTGGCAGGATACAAAATCAATGCACAGAAATCAGTTGCTTTCTTATACACTAACAATGTAACTGTAGAAAGAGAAATTAGAGAATCAATTCCATTTAAAATAGCACCAAAAACCATAAGATACCCTGGAATAAACCTAACCAAAGAGGTAAAGGATCTATACTCTAAGAACTACAGAACACTCATGAAAGAAATTGAAGACACAAAAACATTCCATGCTCATGGATCAGAAGAATAAACATTGTTAAAATGTCTATGCTGCCCAAGAGCAATCTATACCTTCAATGCCATCCCGATCAAAATACCAATGGCATTTTTCAAAGTGCCTGAACAAACAATCCTAAAATTTGTATGGAATGAGAAAAGACCCCAAATCGCCAAGGGAATGTTGAAAAAGAAAAACAAAGCTGGGGGCATCATGTTGCCTGATTTCAAGCTATATTACAAAGCTGTGATCACCAAGACAGCATGGTACTGACACAAAAACAGACACATAGACCAATGGAACAGAATGGAGAGCCCAGACATGGACCCTCAACTCTATGGTCCAATAATCTTCAACAAAGCAGGAAAAAATATGCAACGGAAAAGAGACAGTCTCTTCAATAAATGGTGCTGGGAAAATTGGAAAGCTATACATAGAAGAATGAAACTCGACCATTCTCTAACACCATACACAAAGATAAACTCAAAATGGATGAAAGACCTCAATGTGAGACAGGAATCCATCAAAATCCTAGACGAGAACATAGGCAGTAACCTCTTCGACATCGGCCACAGCAACTTCTTTCAAGACACATCTCCAAAGGCAAGGGAAACAAAAGCGAAAGTGAACTTTTGGGACTTCATCAAGATAAAAATCTTCTGCACAGCAAAGGAAACAGTCAACAAAACAAAGAGGCAACCCAGAGAATGGGAGAAGAATTTGCAAATGACACTACAGACAAAGGGTTGATATCCAAGATCTATAAAGAACTTCTCAGGGGCACCTGGGTGGCTCAGTTGTTAGGCATCTGCCTTCGTCTTGGGTCAAGATCCCAGGGTCCTGGGATCGAGCCCCATGTCGGACTCCCTGCTCCCCGGGGAGCCTGCTTCTCCCTCTCCCCCACTTGTGTTCCCTCTCTTGCTGTGTCTCTCTCTGTCAAACAAATTAATAAAATCTTTAAAAAAAAAAAAAAAGAACTTCTCAAACTCAGCACCCAAAAAACAAATAATCAAGTCAAAAAATGGGCAGAAGACATGAACAGACACTTCTCCAAAGAAGACATACAAATGGCTAACAGACACATGAAAAAATGTTCATCATCATTAGCCATCAGGGAAATTCAAATCAAAACCACATTGAGATACCACCTTACACCAGTTAGAATGGCAAAAATGGACAAGGCAAGAAACAACAAATGTTGGAGAGGTTGTGGAGAAAGGGGAACCCTCTTACACTGTTGGTGGGAATGCAAGTTGGTACAACCACTTTGGAAAACAGTGTGGAGGTGAATCAAAAAGTTGAAAATAGAGCTACCCTATGACCCAGCAAATGCACTACTGCGTGTTTACCCCAAAGACACAGATGTAGTGAAAAGAAGGGCCATATGCACCCCAGTGTTCATGGCAGCAATGTCCACAAGAGCCAAACTGTGGAAAGAGTCAAGATGCCCTTCAACAGACAAACAGATAAAGAAGATGTGGTCCATATATACAATGGAATATTACTCAGCCATCAGAAAGAATGACTACCCAACTTTTGCATCAACATGGATGGGACTGCAGGAGATTATGCTAAGTGAAATAAGTCAAGCAGAGAAAGTCAATTATCATATGGTTTCACTTAATTGTGGAACATAAGGAACAGCATGGAGGACATTAGGAGAAGGAAGGGAAAAATGAAGGGGAGAAATCGGAGGGAGAGATGAACCATGAGAGACTATGGACTCTGAGAAACAAACTGAGGGTTTTAGAGGCGAGGGGGTGAGGGGATGGGTTAGCCCGGTGATGGGTATTAAGGACGGCACATACTGCATGGAGCACTGGGTGTTATACACAAACAACGAATCATGGAACACCACGTCAAAAACTAATGATGTATTGTATGGTGACCAACATAACATAATAAAAAAGAAAATGGACAGCATTGTTGACACTATCAGCCAGTGAATTAAAAGCTCTGTTTGTTAAAAAAAAAAAAAAAAAAAAAAAAAAAAAGGACATATTTTCAATTCAGATTGACACTATTCAAGATACAGGCATAACTGACATCTCTTCACTAATACTGTACTAAGATATATCACAGGATCTGGGAAAGTGTCTGATACTTAGAGTAAGCATTAAGTCAAACACTGGGAAAAAACACGTTCCAGACTGTCACAGATGTTCTCAGCAAAGGTGTGTAGGATGTTCAGCTGATGGAAAATTCGACATAAAGGGACTGTTTGATAAGTTAAATTGTGTTCTTAAAAAAAAAATACATGCTAGCCAGGTTTCTCTGTGGTGTGATTCTTTGTTTTGGATTTGCTAATAGGAGATAAGAAAGACATCAATGTCAGTCCTCATTCAGCTATTATATCCCTATGGGTCATCCTTAAGAGAATCATGTGGGAGACGAGAGATTTTTAGACACAATTTTTTTTTAAAGATTTTATTTATTTATTTGACAGAGAGAGACACAGCAAGAGAGGGAACACAAGCAGGGGGAGTGGGAGAGGGAGAAGCAGGCTCCCCGCTGAGCAGGGAGCCTCACGTGGGGCTTGAGCCCAGGACTTTGGGACCATGACCTGAGCTGAAGGCAGACGCTTAACGACTGAGCCACCCAAGCACCCCTTTTAGATACTATTTTAAGCTCTCTTGGGGAAATGAGGCAGTGGGCTAAAGATATGGATTTGACAAAAGTGTTGGAGAAGTAGAGAGCTCAAAATCTGATTCTATGATTTGCGCAAGAGCATTCTAGTCTGAGCGTGTGATAGAAACAGAACTGCTGAATAACAGAGTCACATGGCCCAGAAATTGCTTGATTTGGGTAGCAGGTGAGGACACTAAAATACAGACAAGTACTCAGGTGATCACTCAAGGGGCAAAGATGGCAAACTCCGCATGTGAGGTGTGACTCCTACTCACCAAAGAAAATTCTAAAACACTGAATTAGAAACAATAGCAGCCAAAAGAACATTGGTTAGGTATCCCCTGCAGCCCTTGTACTCTTGCTCCGTTATTTTACAGATGAAGAGACCAAGGTCCAAAGAGAGAGATCTATTCCTCTGATCATATTTGTTATTCATTCATTCACTCAGTAACAGTCTAAGGAACACCTATGATGAGCCAGGTGCCATGCTAAATAGTAGGCAGGAATAGATCCAGTTTAGTGGGTCCTGAAGCTTATATAAGTTTAAGAAAAGAATGTAAAGTTAGGTCAAAAAATGAATACTTATGAAGAATAATGGAAAAACACAAATGAAAAAAAAATGTCAAAGCCCACAATCACCACAAGCATCACAAAATCCAGAAAAATAACATAACATTTTTATTAATTAACTACCTACCACACCTCTATAGTATCTTTTCCTAACACTCCTGGCCACATATTCCTGCATCACCTTCTCAATGACAACGATTTTATAATATCGTCGTCTGTAGACAGAAAGGGAAGATATGTTAGTCTTTCCTTCAGTATCATTGATCAAAATCTGTTTCTGATAATTGGCAATTTGAGGTGCCTTTTTTTTTCAGCTTCACAACTAATTATAAGTAGTATAGTATAACACTTCAGAATTACCAACAAATTTGGGAAAACGTTTATCAAGGAGAGAACTTCTCTTTTGATTTGGTTCCAGCAACAAGAACCAAACCCTTATGATTTTATACAGTGGATGATTGGAAGAATTTTCCATAGACTAACTTCTGGTACCATATAGTTCAAACCCTGTTTCTCTTCTACTAGCCCAACGCCTCCCCTTCTTGGAGCCATAGGAATACACTCATTTCAAAGCACAACCTCTGGCCCTTCATCATTATATCCCAAAACCAGATGAGCTGGCGCGGAAGGCAGTGGGGTTCTATTTGGAAGCTCTTCTTGGATCAGCCAGCAATAACTTAGCCATACAAAAAAATGAATGTGAGCCACATAAATATATCTTATTAAACAAAAATTAAATATATATGCAACTCAATCCTCTCTTGGTTGAATCCCAAAAGCACTCCTGGCCACATCAACACGACTCACCACAGAGAGAGGATGTGACAGAGAGGAAGTCAGGGGGGAAAGACCTGTAAGTTTAACTGATTGTGGTTAAAACACCTTACTAATGCAAATTTTTACCAAAATTAAATGGTCATAGGAACTTTTGTTAAAGGACTCCCCTACCCTCCCCATCTCCGAGTAAAGGCACAATGCAAATCAGGAACTGGAAGCCTAAATTACACTAGCTTTATAGTAAATGCACCTCAGGTAGTAGGGATTCAATAATGAAACTCAAGTAGCCATTGGAAACCCATCCAATGACTTTCAGTCTAAATCAGTAAACCGGCAATTACCATACAATATGTTTGCTGACATGGAGAATAAGCATATGGACTCCGTGTGAAAACACAAAGAAGACATATCATCCCTCTCATTCCTCTCAGAGAATAAGGGAAATTGTGTTATAACTGAAAGTAGCACCCAGTCCCAGATTACTCTAGCCAGTAGTCTAAGACTGGATAAAAAAAAATACTTTCCAAAACCTGTATGTTATACAGCTCAGCATTTTAGTTTATGACCCAGATGATGGCTCCTAATAAAGCAGACAATGAAACAAATTGGTAAAGGAGTCTTGCTCGATTTTGAAGAAGTAATAAACTAGAAAGAGCGGTCCCCAAATTATTTCTCATCTGCCAAGCAAATTTTCCAAGTATTCTAAGTTGGAGATCAGTCTCTGGTCCCTAAAACAACTTACTTACCTACTGGAAACCTATAAAACTATCTATAACCGCACCTGTCATCCCCATTTGTTGAGTGCTTGCCATCAACAGGCTCCGGGCTAAGGGCTTTACGTGGTGTATTGCATTTCATTCATTTGACAGCTTTCATGTTTGGGATCCTTAGTACCTATCCAGATATAGAAGCTGATGCTGAAGGAGTTTAAATGCTTTCCCCAAGATATATAGATATGAAGTAGTGGGGTTCTACTTGCAGTAAGGACTTTCTGATTCCAAACTTTCTTTTTCCAAACTCCAGACGTTCTTGCTTCAGCTTTGGACCTACTATGTGTCAGGCAGGGTTACCATCACACGAGATACAGAGGTGCAGGTGACACGGTTCCTGTCTTCATAGAGGAAAGAAAACAAGGAACAAGAAAACCCCAAGCCTGTCATGTCTCCTGGGTGAGTGCGGTGAGTTACTATTCATCCCCATCTACTGCCCCGCACTGCTCATGGTGCCCTGTCATCCATGCTCCTTACTTGTTCCTCAAGTACACAAATATTCATACCTCAGGGCTTTTGCCTTTTCTCCGAGTTCTCCATAAAGTGTATCCCTCACCTCCCTGAGGTCTCTGCTCAGATACCTGCTTGACCAAATTACACCCCTTTCCATTCTATTCTTCCTCTGTTTTATTTCGCATCATATCACTTAGTGCTACCTGGACGCATGAATGCTGACATACACGTACTCATTTGTCTACCACGGACTCCCCAGTTAGCATTTCAGCTTCATGAGATTGGGGCTCTGTTTTATGGTCTACTTTATGCCAGGTGCATTGTAGGGGACCAGCAAATACTTGTGAATGAATGGATGTGTCTCCTGAGTGGCCTGGTGTCATGAGTGGTCAATGAGATAGGCTGTCCCTGAAAAACCAAAGCCGAAGCCAAATAGAGGTCCCTATACACTTATTTTTTCCACGAAAGGTCTGGATCTATAATCTGAGTTGTTAAGGTTCCCAAAGAAGCCTCCTGCTTCTACAAAACAATAAACATCCCTTTTCTTTGTCAGATAAACTCCTCTCTCTGCGAGAAGACCAGGTTTTAGACCAAAATTGGGATTCTGAGCAAACATTCGGTCCTCACACAGACTTTTCGTTCTCTGCTATGAGTCACGTGTGTCTCTCCCTATCAGCAAGTCCAACTCTTAAGATATACTTACTGTGTTTCTCTGGGAAGCTGTTTGTTATATTTAGGGCATCACTTTGTCTGCTTTGTTATAAAGTGATATAGACCCATGTTATGTAAAAATGGCTGAAGTTAATCACATATGCCTAGCAGAAGTAGGAGCATGGATTTACGTGGCTGAAAAGCTGACTCTGAAGCTATTGTTCTTGGGCCCTATGATGACATCCTCCTGGTACTACCTCTTTTAATGAAGAGGATGCATTCCAATGAATTGCTTAAATTCAACAATTTGTCAGAGGAGTAATGACCTAGAAAGTCCCAGGGTGTGCTCCCCCTTTGGCAACTAAGAAGTCACTTCTATTTCCCCAAACTGCCTAAGAAGAGAATAGATTCAGAGGCTAGAGTGTACAGAAGCATCATTGCATGCTCCAGGGCAGGGCTCCGCCTGATCCCGGTAGCTGTGGTTTCCAAGAATGTGTGTTATTTAAGAACAAAAATAAAAGCAAAAATCTCTACCTTTTAGAATAATGGTGTACTTCATAGGTACTGGATGCTTCTGGAATCTTTATGGATAAAAATCTCATTTCTTGCCGTGTGGTCCAACCGCGACATACAATAGGGTGGGAAAATGCATTCACACTCCAAAGACATAGACATTGACTTAAAGGCTTAGTTTTTGCATAAGTGTTGCCATGGTGCCACCCCAATACAGAAGCCCCTCCGAGCTCTGCAGTGGTCAGGCACTGCCTGTGCGGGCTCCCTTTGAGCATGCGCCCCCGCACCACATCTAGTCAGAGGCATGGAAACAGCCTTAGCTGGGCTCACCCTGTTCTCATGACGAGGCAAGGACCCATCTTCTCCCCAACCCAGACCCATTCTTGAGATAAGTTCCCTGCATCCTCAGATGCTGCCTTAGCCACCATCATCTCAAAATATAGACATCAACTGGAATTGAATCTTCAACAAGTTCTTTGAAGTTCTTTGAAGATCAGAAATCTAAGCCCACTCCAAATCCAGGCAAGAGGGTCTTTGCATACAGAGGGCTATAAATAGCTCTTATTGATTGTGCCCTTTATTATGTGCTAGTGTGGTTGGCGCATAGTAAGCCAAGAGTAGGGAGGTAGCAGGTGAGGTCAACACAGGTGGATAGGGGCCAGATCAAGAAAACACTCATTTAGGATTTGGGTCCCCTGGGAGGTCCTCTTTCAGCAGGGTCACACAACTTGCTATTGACAAAACTGAACTCAAATTTAAGCCTATCTGACCCCCTGGCTCAAACTCTTAATGATTATGATGTTGCCCTGATCACATTCATTACCATTGTAAGTCAGCATTCTATAGAAATTTCCACTTTTTATTTATATTTATCTTTTTCCAGTCTAACTTCCCATTTCTTAAATCCCTTTATTGGCAAATTTCTTAAGTAACCCATCTATATCCATCCCCTCCCAATTCCCAATGCCCACCACACCCCCTTTCTGTTTTGTAAAATCTGTTCTCCACTCTGAACTCTTTCAGGAAACCCCTTCCTCACGGAGTTCCAGTGTGATTACTGAACCTCAACTCCAATGGATTTTTTCAGTCCTTATTTCTCTCAGTGTCTTCACAGCAGTTAATACCTTTTCCTTCCAGAGAGTCTCTTCTCCTTTAGCTCCTATGATGCTACAACTTCCTATACTCCCTTTACTGTTCACTCTTCATTTCCTGTCCCCTAAATATGTGATTGGGCTTCTGTTCTCAACCTTATTCTCTATGTAGTCATTTTCTTCAGGTCAACTACACCCTAGAAGCACACAATTCCTAAACACTGAACTCTGTCCTGAAATCTTCAGTTGTAATTGGCTCGTGGACTGAATTCTTCCCTCCTCCCCAATTTATTTCTCCTATTACACTTTATTCACTAATTCAGAAATACTTTTATATTTGTACTTTGGAAATCGCAACATTCCTTTAAAAATGCTTCCACCCCTCCTTTATCTATTTTCTTTTTTTATTTAAATTCAATTAATTAACACATAGTGTATTATTAGTTTCAGAGATAGAGTTCAGTGATTGGTCAGTCTTATATAATACACAGTAATCTTCACATCACGTGCCCTCCTTACTGTCTATCACCCAGTTATCCCATCCCCCCAGCAAGCCTAAATTTGTTCCCTATCATTAAGAGTCTCTTATGGTTTGTCTCCCTCTCTGATTTCATCTTGTTTTATTTTTCTTTCCCTTCCCCCATGATCCTCTGTTTTGTTTCTTAAATTCCACATATGAATGAGATCATATGATAATTGTCTTTCTCTGATTGAATTATTTCGTTTAGCATAATACCCTCTAGTTCCATCTACATCATTGAAATGGCAAGATTTCATTTTTCTGATGGTTGAGTAGTATTCTATTGTGTGTGTGTGTGTGTGTGTGTGTGTGTGTGTGTGTAACATCGTCTTTATCCATACATCTGTCCATGGACATCTGGGCTCTTTCCATAGTTTGGCTATTGTGGACATTGCTGCTATCAACATTCTTTTAAAAGGCAACTTAATTCTTTTGGTACCTGAACCCGGAAAACCTAGTCATCCTAGACCCTTTGCTCACCTCTCATAGCTCATGGCTCATCAAATCATGTAGATTTCATCACAACAATATTTCTCCTATGCATCATCTATTTCACCACCGTATCCTAAATCTCTCTCATTATCTCTCACCTTGATTACTGAATATAACTTTCTGCTTTCCTATAAATTGACAGGATAGCACTCTCAAAAATTTAAGCCATGAGCACATATGCCACTGACCTACTGTTAAAAAAAAAACAAACATTCCAATTAGTCTTCATGCTCTCATAATAAAATCTATACTATTAACTATAGTTTGTGTATCAATCAGGACAGGCTAGGATTTGATAAAGTAACAAACAATCCCTAATGTCTTCATACCTGAATGATGCATTTCTTTTTCTTTTCCTCTTTCATTTTTAGTAAGGTAGAATTGACCTATAACATCATATTGGTTTCAGGTGTACAACAGAATGATTCAATATGTTTATACACTGTGAAATGATCACCACAAAGTCTAGTTACCAATCGTCACCATACAAAGCTACTTTTTCCTTATGATGAGAACTTTTAGGATTTACTCTCTCAGAAACTTTTGAGTATGCTCTAAAATATCATTAACTATAGTCAGCATGACATGCATTACATCTTCATGTCTCATTTATTTTGTAATTGGAAGTTGTACCTTCACCTTTTCGCCCAGCTGCAAACCCCCTTCCCACTAACAACCATCATTCTGTTCCTTGTATTGATGAATTTTGTTTTGTTTGTTTTGTTTCATGTGTTTCTTTTGTTTTTTAGATTCCACGTATAAGTGAAATTATACACCATTTGTCTTACTCTGCTTGACTTATTTCACTTGGCATAATTCTGAAGGTTCATCCATACTGTCACAAATGGCAAGATTTCCTTCTTCTTCATGGCTGAGTAGTATTTATATGTATATATATAATCATCCATCAATGGACATGTAGGTTGTTTTCATATCTTAGCTATTGTAAGTAATGCTGCAATGCACGTAGGGGTGCACATATATCTTTTTGAATTAATGTTTTCATTTTCTGAATACCTAGTAGCAGAATTTCTGGATCAATCATATAGCAGTTTTATTTTTGATTTTTTGAGGAAACTCCATCCCGTTTTCCATAGTGACTGCACCAATTTATATTCCCAAAACATTCCCAAAAACAGTACATGAGGACTCCCTTTTCCCATGTCCCACCAACATTTGTTATTTCTTGTCTTTTTTATAATAAACCATTCTAACAGGTCTGAGGTGATATCTCATTGTGGTTTTGATTTATGTTTCCCTGATGATTAATGATATTGAACATCTTTTCATGTACCTATTAGCCAACTATATGTCTTCTTTGTGAAAATGTCAATTCAGATCCTCTGCCCATATTTTAATCAGATTGTCTTTTGCTATTGAGTTGTATGAATTCTTTATGTATTTTGGATATTAACACCTTGTCATATGTATAATTTGCAAATATATTTTCCCATTCAGTAGGTTGCTTTTTAATTTTGTTGATGGTTTCCTTTGCTATGCAGAAGCTTTTTTGATGTATTTTGATGTATTCCCATTTGTTTATTTCTGCTTTTATTGTCTTTGCTTTTGCTGTCAAATCCACAAAATCATTGTCAAGATCAATGTCAAGGAGGTTACCACCTATGTTTTCTTCTAGAAGTTTTATGGATTCGGGTATTACATTTGTTAATCCATTTTGAGTTAATTTTTTGTAAGGTAGTGGTCTAGTTTCATTCTTTTGTATGTGGCTGTCCAGTTTTCCTTGCATACCTAAAATAAATCCCACCTCATCATGATGTATGATTCTTGTAATGTAATGTTGAATTTGGCTTGCTAGTATTTTATTGAGGATTTTTGCATCTATGTTAATCAGGGATATCGGGCTTTTGTGTGGGGGTGTGTGTCCTCATCTTGTTTTGGTAGCAGGGTAGTGCTAGCCTCATAAAATAAGTTAGAAAATATTTCCCCTCCTCTTCAATTTTTTGGAAGAGTTTGAGAAGGATGAGTATTAAATCTTTGAATGTTTGGTAGAATTCACCAGTGAAATTGTCTGGTCCTGGGCTTCTGTTTGTTGGGAGATTTTTTATTACTGTTTCAATCTCCTTATTACTAATTGACCTATTTAGATTTACCATCTCTGCCTAATTCAGTCTTGGAAGATTGTCTGTTTCTAGGAATTTATCCATTTCTTCTAGGTAGGCCAACTTTTTGGCATATAATTGTTCTTAATAGTCTCTTACAATCCTTTGTATTTCTGTGGTATCAGTTGTAACTTCTCCTTCATTTCCAATTTAATTTATTTGAGCCCTCTTTTTTTTTTTTGTGGGGAGTCTAGTTAAGGCCTGTCAATTTTGTTTATCTTTTCAAAGAACCAGCTCTTAATTTCAGTTATCTTTTCTATTGTCTTTTTAGGCTCTATTTCATTTATTTCCTCTCTGATCTTTGTTCTTTCCTTCCTTCTACTAATTTTGGGCACTGTTCTTCTTTTGCTAGTTCCTTTAGTTGTAAAGTTAGATTATTTATTTGAGATTTTTCTTGTTTCTTGATGTAGGCCTGTATCACTGTTAACTTCCCTCTAAAAACTGCTTTTGCTACAGCCTATAGATCTTGGTATGTTGTAGTTCTATTTTCATTTGTCTCAAGGTATTTTTTGATTCCAACTTCGATGTCTTCATTGGCCCATTGGTTGTTCAGGAGCATGCTGTTTAATCTCTACACATTTGTGATTTTTCCAGTTTTCCTCTTGTAATGGATGTCTAGTTTCAAAATATCATGGTCAAAAAAGATGTTGAATGTGATTTCAATCTTCTTAAATTTATTGGGACCTGTTCTGTGGCCTAACGTATGATCCGTCTTAGAGAATGTTCCATGTGCATTTGAGAAGAAAGTGTACTCTTCTGTTTTTGGATCGAATGTCCTATATATCTTTATTAAGACCATATGGTCTAGTGTGACATTCAAGGCCAATATTTCTTTATTGATTTTCTGTCTGGATACTCTATCCATTGATGTAAGTGGGGTATTAAAGTCCCCTACTATTACTGTAATGTTGTCAATTTCTCCCTTTAGGTCATCTAATAATCGTTTTATATACTTAGGTGCTCACATGTTGGGGGCACAAATATTTACAAATGTTATATTGTCTTGTTGGATTGACCTCTATCGTATTGTAATGCTCTTCTTCGTATTTTAACAGAATCTTTGTTTTAAAGTCTATTTTGTCTGGTACTTTGTCCAGCTTCCTTTTGGTTTCTATTTGCATGGAACATGTTTTTCCATCCCTTCACTTTCAATCTGTTTGTGTCCTTACATCTGAAATGAGTCTCTTGCAGGCAGTATATGGATGGGTCTTTTTTTTTTTTTTTATGCATTCATCCATTCTATGTCTTTTGATTGGAGAATATAGTCTATTTACATTTAAATTAATTATTGATTGGTATATGCTCATTGCCATTTTGTTAATTGATTTCTGGTTGTTTTGTAGTTCCTCCCTGTTCCTTTCTTCTTCTCTTGCTCCCTTCCCTTGTGGTTTGATGACTTTCTTTAGTGTTATGTTTAGATTCCTATATTCCCTGAGAGCTACTCCATAGCCTCTAGATGTATGACTAACCTGAAGCCTGTCCTTCAGGGCAGAAGCTCCAGGACAAGTAAATAGTCCTTTTTCACAAGAAGACTTGGAGTGGGGGGAGCGTTTCACTCTGCAGTCTGTGCAGTGCCCTGGGGGTGATGGCCTGCCAAGAACCATCTCTCTGACTGTTACAGTACTGTGGACTCAGGAACGCAAGCCCCCGCTGACCACTAAAACCAGGCAATCAAGGAGAGTGCCCTGTGTGGTCTGCATGTGCCCACCAGCTTTAGCAGGGCCGTGGATGAGCACAGGAACCATGTACCCCTGCTGGTGTTAGCAAGGCACTGGGGAGAGCACATCTATTTTTCATTCACACGAAGTCTGATGGGTTCAAAGGAACCTGATATGACTCTTCAAGGAAGCAGTCCTCCATGTGATGGCTCTGGGTTCCACTTCCATGTCAACACCTGTTTTTATAATCTCATGACAACACAACCAGATATAGAGTTGAATACCAGTCATTAAAAGTTTCTTCCCACACACATTCCATTAGACACAGGCAAGATGGCTATGCTTAATTCCAAGAGGTATAGAAGTACAGTCCTCCCATGTGCCCAGAAAAAGCAGGCAACAAGACTTCAGTGAACAGTAGGAAGGTTTGCCACAGCTTGCACATGTTGGAATAGTCTGTTCCCTGCTTCTCTCACTAAGTTCGTCTTTGGCTACTCTCATCCCCCTTTCACAATCTAAGTGCCAGTCTTCTTGAGGTAATTCCAGTTTTCCCAAACACAGCTTGAATTTCTTCCATATATTCTTGTTTAAATTCCCAGGATTCAGAGTTAAGGTCATCTATCCAATAAACCGTTCCTGACCTCAAGAATATATTAGGTAATGTGTCCACATAGACCCTGCATTGGTTGTATTAACACAGATTTCCCATTTTGTACTGAAATTGCTTTTTTTCACTGTGTTCTTATTCCAGAAAATTGAAATCTCTGAGAATAAGTAGCATATCTTATTCATAGGGCCACCCACCTAATAGATGTTCAGCAAAAATTGGTTCAATAACAGCACTGTCTACCACATAAAGTCCAAGTTTTTTGGCTTAACCATAATCTGGCCCCTACCACCTCTCCAACATTAACTCCCTTGTGTGCCTTTGTGAACCTTATTTTATCACAATTATCACAAAGTAACAATTAAGTTACTTACTTTATCTATTACATGCCCCACATTTTCCCATTCTTGTGTCTTTGTTCATACTGCTTCTTTATCCTGAAAGCTTTCCTAGCCACACTTTTGTATTTTTAGGTCCCACAGATATTTCAAAGGCCAGTTCTAAAGACAATTCTCTTTCCAGTCTGAAATAATGTCTCCCTCCTCTGAATGCCCATCAAATTTTACCCGTAGCCTGTAATAGTACTTTATCAAACAAAGTGCTCAATAAAGGTTTGTGGGATGAAAGTTGAATGTTTTACAAAGTGTAAAATCCTTTCCATCCCCTCCCCACCTTGGAAACAAGAAGTAGACACAAAAATCTATGAAATATTCAATACCCTATTCAGTCCCTATTAATAGGCTGCTGGAACAATGACCCTAAAGTGCAGAAACATCAGTTAGACTTTAAATGAATTATCAACAATCAACATTTTGCCAAGGGAAACCAATAGGTATGTCTTATTTGTCGTTTTTCCTTATTCTTTCTTCCTATTGGATTTATTAATGCCCATATCATCGGAGCTATAAGTCTCAAAATTAATGTCCAATGTCTTTTGTAACTTAAGACTTAATTTATTCCCCAAGCCTTAGACTCTGGCACAATTAGGTTTTGATACATGTACATTTCTGCTTACTCGGGACTTAGTAGGAAAGGACTCCACATTTTCAATGGCCTCATAAATATATATTGAATTTAATTTTCTAACAAGCAAAACCCATTTTCCTGTTATTTGAAGGTTTTTTCAGGCTGGGGGTAGAGCAAATTTCTATTAAGTATTTTTGTTGCGTGCCATTAATTAGTTCATAAATCAACATGTCTCAGAATTGCACAGATTACCCTAAAGCCAATCCACTTAGCATCACAACAGCATTCTTCATTCTCACCTATGTTTCACCTATGGCAAAGGTTTTGTTCCAAACAATTAGGATTGCTGGGGTCAGTTGGACATTAATAAGAAGTTAGTCATACTTCAACAGTTTTTATTGCATTCTTTAAAAAAGAAAAGTTACTGTATTTAATTACACGATTTCGTAGTTTTTAAAAAAAATATCAATGGAGAAAAAAAAATACCGAGGAACTAAAAGATTAAAAATTAAAGTCTCCCAAGATCACCCCCAGCCAGAAACAACCATAGTGAATACGCATGTTTTTATTTCATTCTATCCCTAAGCCTTTATTTGTTTTTTAAAAACTTGTTTTTAAAAAAAAATTTTAAAGATTTTATTTATTTATTTGAGAGAGAGAATGAGAGAGAGAGAGAGAGAGAGCATGAGAGGGGGGAAGGTCAGAGGGAGAAGCAGACTCCCCGCTGAGCAGGGAGCCCGATGTGGGACTCGATTCCGGGATTCCAGGATCATGACCTGAGCTGAAGGCAGTCGCTAAGCGACTGAGCCACCCAGGCGCCCTGTTTTTTAAAAAAACTTCTTTCTCATTTCTGGTCAAAGTGCCTTGTGTGCTTTATTGCCCACACTCACTGTTGGTCATTATGCATTTTTTTTTTTTTTTGATGAGACTATGAAATTGTGGATTCTCTCAGTGGGACAAAAGAGGGAAATGGGAGCAAGAAATTCAAAAGATAACCACTCTCTTACATTAGATACTCTCCCATTGCTTCTGGTTTCGCAGAAGCAACAAATGGGTCTGGCTCCGTTACATCCCCTCCTGGTGCAGCCACTCTGCCCTCACCTGGACACAGGCAAGGAGGATGCATGGACACCATTCACCCCTGCCTTTCCCGACTTCATGTTCTTCTGACTTTAAAAAGGGTAGATCAGGTCTCCTGGGTGGCTCAGTTGGTTAAGCGACTGCCTTCGGCTCAGGTCATGAACCTGGAGTCCCGGGATCAAGTCCCACGTCGGGCTCCCTGCTCAGTAGAGAGTCTGCTTCTCCCTCTGAACCTCTTCCCTCTCGTGTTCTCTGTCTCTCATTCTCTCTCTCTCAAATAAGTAAATAAAATCTTTAAAAAAATAAATAAAAAGGGTAGATCAAAAGAGGCAGCAAAGCCACATGATGAAGGAAAATGGCAAAAGATTTAGATGTGACTTTGGCTGAAAGCAGAATGGCCGGGAGATGGATTCATTTCTTTTTCTTTACCTCTAGCTCCCAAGCTCCTAACAATTTAAATGGACCAAAATGATCATCACTGATAATGCTTCAGGGCAGGGGTCATCATAGGCACATGATCCAAGTACTGTGTCTAGTGAATTACTCCAACTCCCACCCCACCCCAGGAGTATGAGTACACACAGAGAATCTTTACATGGGACTGAGAAGCTCAGTAATTCACCCTGATTTCATTGGAATGTGGAAGATTAGGCCCATTTTCATTCCAAGACATCTCAAAAATACAGTCCCAAACATCTTGACGTCTAGACCCACGTCAGCCTCACTTTCTAATTATAGGGTAAATTCAAAAACTTATAATATTTATTCTTTTCTCAGAGGTGGTAAGACTGATTTTTTTCCTCAATCATCCACTAAAATAGGTTAAAGTATTCTCATTAAGAATTAAAAGTAAAAGGAGGCAGAAAACACAAATATCTGGAAGAAAGATTCACCAAGGTATGAGCCAATAGAAATTTCTTCATGAGACATAATGGAAGGGGATAGATGAGGTAAAGCATGCAAAACTGCACAGTGGGAGAATGGAGAACACGTGTAGTGGAACAGGGCAGGAGACGGAGGTATTCAGATAAGGTTAGATAAATGGGAGCCTTCAGGATACACCAAACAAGATGGCGCAAGATAGAAAGGGCAAGTGTGTCGATGAGATTAAAAGAAGAGAAAGAAGCCGAAGAGACAGTGAAGTGAGGAGGCTGAAGAGGAAAGACAGAAAGGAAGGAAATAGGGTTAAATTCCAGGGCATTCTGTGTACTTCTGCTCATGTAGCAAGGGACTCAGATGCTGCCTCTCACATTGTCCCCATGGCTCCCATGAACTTCACTGAGACGCTGCTTATTAAATAGAAAAAATAATAAAACAAAAATAAATTTAAAAAAATAAAAAATAATAATTCAACTTCACTGAGAGAGAAAAACACTGGCCATGTCTTCAGTTCAACATGAAGTCCATTTTCCAACGTGGCCTAGAGTGAAATGAGTAGCACAGACACGGTGTCTCCTCTTAACTCTTTCCATATAATCAGCATCTTTTTTTTTAAATAATTCTTACTCTCCAAGCAAAAAATATTTTCCTAAGCCAGAGAGGTCTCCTTAAGTGACAAAGCCGTGTACGACAAAAGTAAACAAAAAACTATGACCCATGGAGAATCACAAACGTCGATTCATCCATCCATCCACGCAACCATTCTTTACCTGTTCACTTATTGTCTGTCCATTCTTTCTTTGTCAATTCTTATTTACTTACTCTATTCAATAAAGGGACTGTTATTTGTCATGAATATTGATCAATAAAATGAAGATTTTATCTTCAAGGAGTTTACTCCCTGGGATATAATCACCATTTCCATTCTGGCAAAAGCACACCAGAAATTCCTTGTTTTTTGTCTTAATCCTGGGTTTCCTAGGTTTGGATCCCAGTCTCCAAGACACACAGAAAAACCCTCTTCGGCGCAATAGCCTAATTCTGTTTATCAAGCCAAGGGGGGGAAAAAACTTGTATTAGTGTTATAGCTCTCAGTATTGGATAGGTTTTCTTTTACTAGGAGAAATAAACCTTGTCAAGCTCCACTTGTTGCCTGGCAGGGAATGCGTGGCTGACAGATCCTTCCCTACCTCTTCCCCTTTAAGATGGTGCACATCCCTCCATCCTGTGAGGGAAACTGAATGGGGTTTAATCACTTTCATTAACCTACCAAGAAAGGCCTAAGACTAAGCCAGGTGACAGAGTGACCTCTGACCTCTGACCCCTCATCCAGTGTTCTTTCACCTGACAACTGACCACCTATTGCTAGGACAAATACAGGGGAAAGAAATTGAAATACTAAAGAAAATCCCACTTGGCTTTGGACAGTTGGAAGGGATTTTTCTGCACCTGCTTGGAGATGACAGAGCCCTGTGGGCTCACATACACCTTGGTCTCTACAACATACTAGGTCCTCTTCTGTGGTAGCAGCGAGAGCTTTGCTTGGCTGGCCTCTCAGAAATCCTGTCAGGTGAAAAACCAGCAGCTTCCCCATGACGACCGCTGCCATTCCCTCCTTATGCCATCAGAATGAAGGCCAAAGCTCTCATAATGGGCTTGAGGCAAGATGCCATCAAACACTCCATCTTCTGCCACCCAGCACCCCTACTCTCCGTTCTGGGCACACAGGCCCCCTCGCTGACTCAGAACAAGCTAGGTCTCTGACCTGAGGACCTTTGTTCTGCTGTGTCGTTGGTCTGGAACACTCTTTCCCCAGACACCCTCAAAATTCTTGCTTACATACCACTTGTACCAAAAGGCCAACCTTGTCCACCATACTTAACATGTCAACTACCACCCCCTTGCCACACCCCTACTCTGTTTTTTCTGTTGGCTTTTTTTTTTTTTGCCAGAGCACTTATCAACTTCTAAAATATATATTTTATTTAATATGTTGATTATTTATCATCTGTTTCTGCCTCCTCTGCCTATATCTTACCCAAATATATATCTCAGGCAGCACACGGGAAGTGCTTATCAAGATTTTAGTGAATGAATGAATGAATGAATGAATGCATCCCTAGACAGAAGTCAGGAGTTGATTAAAATGGATGCAGAGTAGATATTATTCCTCTACCAAGATTCATGGGAGGAATTAAATCTTTCAAACTGTTATCTTTTATAACATTAGAGTTGCTTAAATATCTTTTGTGTTGTTTTTTTCCTTCATGGAAATAATTCCCAAAGGGATCCTGGGTTCCCTTGATCCTGCCTTGTCCCCCTGCGGGAGCCCCTGTCCCCAGACCTACCTGCATTAAGCAATTAGGGCATTGCACTAATCGGACCTCCTTCCTGCTCCTGCCTGAAACTTCCTTCCTTCGAAAGGCAGTCTACCTGGCAGACGCCTCTTCCGCACCCAGTTGAGGCTGCTCACACCTGAGTTTGCCAGCAGTGTGTTTTCCTGTTCGGTCCATGTTAACATTCCAGTACAGGTTCTCCTAACTGGCATCTATTCCATCTGATAAACCTTGCCCTCCCCCACTCCTGCCTCTGTCTTCTTCTCTCTTAGAGAAACATGATTTATTTATAACATATCGTAACACGACTATACAGTCAAGAGGAAAGCATACCTCTTCTTAACAATACCCACAGAAGATAGGAAGGATGGTTTTTTTTTTCCCCCTTGCATGATAAAGGCTAAGAGAGTGGCAGAGGCTTGACAGGAGCCCGAGCTGATGGAGTGGGGATGAAGATATAGGGAGCCACCATCGGGGTGGGTCGGCTAAACCATCTCCTCTGGAGCCTGCTCAGCATGCATGAGCCTCCCAAAGCCGTTCCTGCTCTTCCTCCCCAGTGTGACTCTGATGTGTATTTGGAGGTGGAAAGGGCTGACCTCTCCCATCTGCCTGACTGGGCCATACATCACAGAATGCATCTTACAAGGGGAAGGAGAAAGGAGAGCTTTTAATTTTCCTTAATTTGTCACGGTTTTCATTTCCATTTGAATGGTATGTGTCAGAAGACCTCTGTGCGGTGAAATGTCACACCCTTGTCATCATTTCCTCTCCACAGCCTGCCTCCTGCCCATGAACTACACCCCGGAGTCATCTCTGACAGGAACCCATCCCTTCTCGAACTACCTTGGATATCACTCCTAGTCCACCTTTGTTGCATTATAACAAGTGCTGCATGGGATCATTTTTAGGGTACGGGGCATATGTTTTCAGGACGGTGCTTTGCTAGGCATACAATAAATAATTATTGATCAACTGCTTTATCACCTAGGTAGGACATTTGTAATCTTGCCATTGTGTTGCACAATGGCTGGGAGGCCACAGGGGCCATTCCCAGAGAGAATCCAATCTTGCTCTTAGCCCATCACAAACATGCTAAGGCCAGAGCCTGGTACAAACAGTATCTTTACCGTTCTCTGGGAGTTCAGAGGGTGGCCGACCACTCCTCCTCTCTCCTTTTTCCTTTGGGTCTCTCTGCCCCGCCAGGTCCTGCCTCCACCTAATTGTGGCTTCCATGGTACAAGTCTGAGGGACACTAGGTGGATAATCACTTCATTGAGCATAAAGCATCTGAAAGACAAACAGACTCTCATCTGCTAAAATCTGTCATCTCTCAAGCTGAATATTAAGAGTTAAAAACCTAAGGAGCCCTGACTATGTGCCGGACCCTGTGCTAAGCCCCTTACATGTATTTCTCATTCAAAGTTCATGAAACCTATGAATTAAATACTATCATTTTCCTGATGACGTCATAGACCAGGAAGCTGAGACATGGAAAGCCATACAGCTGAATAGGAGAGAATCCAGAATCCAAATGCAAGCTGTCTAATTCTAAAGATCTTTATTTATTTATTAATTTCAGACAGAGAGAGAGTAAGAAAGAGAGAACACGATTGGGGGGAGGGGCCGAGGGAGAAGCAGACTCCCCACTGAGCAGGGAGCCTGATGCGGGGCTCAATCCCAGGACCCTGGAGTCAACACCTGAGCCAAAGGCAGAGGCTCAACGAACTGAGCCACCCAGGGACCCCTCAAGCTGTCTCATTCCAGAGCAGCGTGCAGTATGATCTCAAGCAGTGTAAAGAGATTAAAGCCAAGACGTACAAAGCCGCGCTTCCCACCGGGGACAAGCATGGGATGGAGCCAAGCAGGAGGAGGGAAAGAGGAGGTAAGTATTGTCACACACTCATTACTTGGAAAGTGTATATAAAGAGCGAAGTTTTAAAAAAAAAAATGGGATTGGGAAGCTTTCCTTCCCTTATCAAACATCCATAGGATGATACTAAGGGCCAGGCCCTATGCTAGGTGGAAAGATTTAACCTAATTTTTGTCTCAACAAAAACAAAAAACAAAAAACAGAGGAAGAGACTTATAAATGGATAAAAGTGTTCTAGGCCTTACTAGAGCATGATCTACAGAGAAAAGAAAGCAGTTGATTCCTATGGGAGCGGGGTTCAGGGTGGAAAGGATTTACAAGGAGTGCTATTGGCCAGAATGAGGACCTCCGATTTGTAATACAGCTGCCGTAACAACGAGGGGCCTTGGAATCAACATTTTCCTGAATTCCATCTGCTAAGCCTGGCAGCTTCCAGAAGCTGCTCACAGACGTCTGAAGGATATTTCTGGTCACATCCCCCTTCATCAGTACAGTAGGAAGCAGACATTGTTCACTACCATATGCTTAATGAAGTGTAGAGATTAAATCCAAACACACAGTCACATAAACCTGCTTTAGCTGTGATGACTGAATCACCTCTTTCCTTTTTCCAGAAAGGTCATGTTTGCCCTAGATATAAAGAAGGTGTTAGGCAGTGAACTTGGGTTTACATTCTGGTTTTGTTTGTTTTTATAGCCCTCAGATTCTAATAATTTTCTGCCATACCCATATTACCACATTTCCCTGTTGTCATTACACTAGGCTAAATTGACTTTTTTGCTTGTCCAAATTTTGTACTTACAGAGTTAGACTAAACCCAGGAAAATGTGAGAGTGGAAAGGATCCTGAACCTGGAGTTTGCTAATTTGGCATCTAACCTCTGTTCTTTCATTTACTAGCATGGCCATGACTTGGACTGCTCATTCGTAAAATGGGTATCATAGTAGATACAGAGTAAGTTGCTACTCTGGAACTTGGAGGGAAATAAGATTGACTTTTGAGAACTCAACTCAGTTGTGGAATTCCACAGAATAGCTGTGACATATGTCTGTGTGGTAGTAAAAACTAAAAGATTCTCTGTGACTTGTAGCTTTAGAAACATCCTAAATTCCAGATATGTTGGTCTGGCTGCAAACTCAGGATGGGTAAACTTAAACAGAATTAAGATTTATTAGAAAAACAAATCAATAGTATTGAGTCTTCTTTCCAGAAAGATTTTGTGAATAAAGAGATAATCTAAGATAGGCAGGGGGGTCAGTCGATCCAAATCCAGCTTATTGCCTGTTTTTGTAAATAAAGTTTTATTGAAACATTTGTTCACATACTGTCTATGGCTGGGGTGTGTGTGTGTGTGTGTGTGTGCACGCGCGCACGTGCGCGCCATCATTATAAAATTGAGTAGTTATGACAGAAATCATATGGCCCTCAATACTTAAAATATGTATTATCCTGTTCTTTACAGAAAAAGCTTATTAATCCCTAATGTAGAAGGCCAGCCTTTGATTTCTCAGTCTTTGATGTCTTCTGGCACATCTCCCAAAATAAAATATACCTCTATTAGTCCCCACATTGGGGCTGAGAGGCCCTGGTTCTTACCAGAATCTCTGTGTGTGGGATATAATTATAAATGTCCTCTAGTGTGAATATAGTGATGGAAACTCCAGGGTTTCCTTCTACCTCCTTGGACGAGATGCCTGGTTAAGTCCAACACAAAAAGTTAATGCCCCCAATCCCACCGTGGAGATGAATGCATCAAGCTCCCAGAACTTACCACTATTTAATACTCAAATACAGAATTCCCATGTTCTACTCCACACCCCTAGTCATCTCTACACCAGTGGCCTGCCTCCAGTCCAGCCGTAACAAAGGAACCACCAGGAGAAGAGTGACCTACCCCAAACACAAAGTCAGCATGTCGGTTCCATTGAAATGTTACCCTGTAGCTTTCAAACTGGCCCCACCCCACCAGGCACATTAGCCCCCACACCAGTCATAATCCAGCTGTGCTTCACCACATACAGATTCTACAACACAGCATTCCCTTTATAACCCTTTTCAGGCTACTGGTTGTTCCCCACAGCCTATTCTTCCCCTTTTCACCTTATTAAAATTGTATTTCCCTGCTGCCCCGCCCCCTCCCCCACCGCCACCGTTCCTCTGAAGCTAGATTTGGCCATGTGTTTGTTCTCAAAGCCAGTGGAATGTCGGAGGAAGAGAGGCATGTGACTTCTGCCTCACTTGACTAAAATGAACTCGCTTACCCTGGACCTCTTCCCTCTTCCCTCCCCATGATGGGAATTGCTCTTAGCAGCAAGCTAGCTGATGTGCCACCAATCCTGGAGGACCCAAGTTGGAAGGACCTCGGTCCCTGAATGACCTGTAAGAGCAAAGCTGCCCTGTCATACTGACTTCTCACCTTCAGACTGTTGTGTGAGAGACTTCAGTGACAGACTTCTTTCAAGTCATTGTATTGTAGAGCTCTTAGTGCTTTGCCCTAACATATTTGCCTCCATGTGTTCTAATCCTTCAGGCTGCCCTGTCTTGCTTACTGGGTAAGCTCCAGTTCATCATTTTTTTGTGAAGGGCCATGACCTTCTCAGGAGCAAGTGGAATTAATCCTTCCTTGCCTGCACCCTCCACAGGGCATCTACTTGATTACATCACTAACACCAGACCACTGTAATTTGATTTTTGGCTTGTCTGTTCCATGACCATACTCTCCCATCAGATAGGTGAGCACTATTTTTTTAAAGATGTATTTATTTGACAAAGAGAGAGAGAGCACGAGTGGGAGGGGCAGAGGGAGAGGGAGACAGAATCGCAAGCAGACTCCGTGCTGAGCGTGGAGTCTGATGCAGGGCTCAGTCTCACAACCCTGAGATCATGACCTGAGCAGAAACCAAGAATCGGATGCTTAACGGACTGAGCCACCCAGGCGCCCCGAAGTGAGCACCATTTTAAAATTTATCCTGGAATCTCCAAGCCAAAGTTTAGCATGTGGTAGGAGGTCAATATGATTTCCAAGGTAAATGAATAATGGCTCATCTCCTTATCTTCTAGCTTAACAGTAAGCAGCATTGGAAGGAGTAAGAAGCAGAATACTGAGAGAAAGGAAATAAATGAGAAGGAGAGCAGCAAGGGTAAAGCATAGACCACGCCCTCAAGGTCTTCTGCATCCTCACCAACACCCGGCCCTGTGTAGGAACTCGATAACTGCGTATCGATTGGACCCAATCTTTGCTTGTCATGACTATTTTCTTCCTTCAGATCCCAAGGAAGCTGCTATAGGAAGTCACTCAGGAGGCTAAAAGAATAGTGAGGGTGGAGTGTCAGCCAGGCTGGCCATTACTTAACAACACCTATCCTTCAAATCATTGAGGAAACAACTATAGATATATGCACATGTTTAGACATGTGGCTTTATTTAATTTAATATATTCCAGTCTACAAAGTGTCTCACGAGTTTATGAAAGTTACTGAAACCCATTTCTTCATTTTATCAGATTTTCAAACAGAAACCTTCAAAGGAGATCGTTTCTCTAACGAATCCTCTCTTCATGGTGCTCTATAAACACAGCACATGTTGCTCATGGTAACACATGCTAGAGAAAGATCTGGGAAATTCAGTGGCCTTTAATTATTCAGGATTTAATCATGCAAGCATGTACAATCAATATTTGTTCATCTTAATCTGATTGCCAGCTAGTGGTGTTCAGTACGTCTATCAAGAGGATAACGATATGACACATTTCATAGACTTCCCCTCCACTCTTCCAACAAGCTTGTTGGAAGGATTTTAATCAGCTAATGAACTCATCAATGGCATTTTCAGGAGCCAAGGCACCTTCCTGCACCTACATCCCATGGCCATATTTGCCTGACATCTTGTGGCCACAAGGAACATGACAGTCTCTAACACCAACATCCGTAGCCAGTGCGAAGAGCATCTTTGAATGCTAATGCCAGGATTACAGTTCGGGCAAATACAAAACTGCTCAGGAGATGTGTGACATGTAATTACTTCATCTAATTGGAATGGAAACTAACCTTTTCTTTTTATATTTACGAGGCAAGTTGGAACATGTGGCTCAGCTTTTCTAAGGAAAGGAACGGGGTCTCTATCCGGGCTGCACAACATCTGGCTTCGTGTCGTCGACCTTGGCCGCAGAACACTTCTCCTGCAAAAGATCCACCAAAACAGAATGTGGCTCACCGGACTGAAAGGGGAAGGAGCTGACTGCAGTCAGCTCCTCTGGGGAAGAGGATTCAAGCTGAGAATCCTAGAACAAAGAGGGAGGAATCCTCTGAGTGCTAAAGAAGAGACTGAGAAAAGGTTTCCTTTTCAACACATGACGGTATAGGGCTGTGGCTCGCAAATTGTGTTTTTTAGCACCAGGAACATTTTGTTCAAGGCCAAATTTAGTGTGGAATCCTATAAGTATAAAATAGAAAACATTTTTAAAAGATGCTTTGATTGAATCAGGGGATCTGAGCTTCCCTGGCTTGGCCCCCTTATTCCCCTGAGATCCCTCCCCAAACCCAGACCTCTGAGAAAACAGCTTGAAAACCATTAGAAAGATGGAAATTATTAGATTTGAAATCTGAACTCCTAGTTTTGCATTCCAACTCTACCCCTTAACTAGCCAAGCATCATTTAATAAGTCATTAACCTTTCTAAACCTCAGGTTCTTCATCTATAAAATAGGGGAAATAATATTTATTCCACGGGATTATTGGCAACATTAAAAGAGGCAGTAAAATGAAAATGCTTTGTAATTATGAGACAAATGATCATGTTGTCATCAGACAGCCCTAATGGGTAGTCACGCAACCAAGAGGAATGAGCTCCAGACAATGGCTTGCATTGTCTTCTTGCCCAGTCCCAAGGAAATCTGGAGGAATCCATAGGAAGTTTCATTTGATGAATATGTCTCTGAGTAGGTCAGAATAGTTAAGACTTAGTGGAATGCTCTGAACACTAGAAGACAGGGCCATCAAAGCACATGTTGGTTCATTATCATCATCTTGCTTGTGAAGGATAGCTTTCACCACATCTCTTACCTACTCCCACCTTATGTGATAACCACATCAGAAGATATACATCTTAAAAGAAGGTACAGATACAGAGGCACAGAGAAGCTGTAGCTTGTCTCTGAGCACACAGCAAGCTCATGACAGAGCTAGAACTAGAGTCCATCTGTCTTGTCTCTCAGTGATCATCTACCGGCCTAAGACAGCCTGTCTTACATAGGATACCAATCTATGTCAGTGAAGGGAAGAAGGAGAGCTAGGGCTGCACTGAATAAATCCAGTGAAGATAACCAGTAAGGCAATTCCAGAATCATCTCCAGGAGCTGGGAGCTGGCTGGGGACAGCAGGAAGAAAGTTAGCATTTGCGTCTCTTAGGAATGAAATAGGTTCTCTCTGCTAGGAATAGGATCCGGAGATATTTCCAGGTGTTCCCAAGGGCAGAGTAATCTTGACTAACCACAGTAATCTTGACCATCCCACGACTGTGAGCACCCAGAGCCCCAGGAGCGTGTGATACCGAGTGAGGTGGGGAAGCAGGAGACCTTGGTACCATGCCAGCCACCTGGGTCTTATCAATGAGCTAGGATGCAGACAAACACAGAAGACCTGGCTTATCCCACAGCACACCTTTTTACACATTCGAATAACTTCTGAGGAAAAGATGTATCATTTCCAGGGGAGAGCTTCAGAAATAAGCTATGTGATGTGTGAGCCTGACCCCAAAAAAAAAAAGAGGATATAAGAAGGATCAGATATCCTACCGAACCCGCTCCTTAGGCTGAAAATCATATGGTTGCGTTGTGCCATTAAAGATAATTTAAAAGAAAATGGATAATTTAAAGATCATTTCTGGCTATTACATAAACCACCAAAATCAGAACCACAGGCAATCTTGTCTATTAATGGTCCGGGCATTTGTGCCTTTTTCTCTCATGCTCTTTAATATTTGCTGTTTCCTTTATTTGAACCAGGAGGAGAAAAGGCTCAGTTGCAGAAATAGAACGTGTCACACTTGAATTCGGTGGAGTTTTTTTTTAAAAAAGAGAGTCTTCTGAGGCAAGATGATAAATGGCTAATAAGAAGCGGGGGGCCTGGGGGCTGGCGAGGAGGGGCTAGCCATGCTTGGGAGAATTCAGGATTCAGCGATAGGGAGCTGCTGTTTCTAACTTCAAAGAAAGAGCTATCGATTCACTTTTAAGGAAAACAAGCTGGATCCCGGGGACTGCTGTAGGTGGAGCTGCCACACGGGGTGACTTCTGCACGGGGCCACAGGAAGGACAATGGAGAAGCAACACTCTTAAATTAGTCATTGGGGCTGTTTGATTTGCGCCTGTGCCCGATGTTCCGTCGTTGATCCCTGCCTGGCCCATATGTCCTCTGTGAACAAGAGAGCACGCGGAGCAGGCGGCCGCCACTTTAGAAACAGCCACCAGAGCTGGCTGACGGAGTCCTTGGCAGGAGACGGCCATCCAATTGGTTCTCCACCAGTTCTCCTAGAGACCAAGGGCATGATGCAGACGGCACACCTGCCCGCTCCCGGGGCCAGGCTGGACGGCTAGGCAGCCTTGATTCCCACTGAGCTCTGGTGAGCTGCACAGAGCCCCTCAGCTGGGTCCCTGGCCCTCTCCCTCTTTTCATCCCCTTCACAAGAAATCCCGGTGGAATTTAGTCAACAGCCACTGCCCCGTTCAAAGTGAGGGCCGATCTGGCTGGCGAGTTTTCTGTTCCCTCTAGCAACATCCATCTGCTGTCCACTGAGCTGAGGGTTGGAGGGGCCTCTACTGTCTCCCAGGGAGAGGTGGAGGGGGGATCACCATTTTAAGCAGGCAGGTGGAGGCAAGAGGCTTGAGGGCCTGTTCATTTAGGGAATTGGCTAGTTTTGTCCTTTAGTATCAACAAGAGCTACGCGGTGGGTGTCCAAGGCGAGGACATCTTTCCCAGCTTCTCATGAAGCCTGCAGGAGCCATGCAACTGCTTTGTCTGCCCACATCATCCCCTTCTTCTGGAAACTCTGCCCCGCCCTGCTTTTGGGTACCTTTCTCAGGCTGGCCAGAGAACTCCTCTGCAATTTTCAAACCAAAACGGGGGGGAAAGGCAGTCCACTGCAGGAATGGGAGCCCTGGGATGTGAGGCTGGGACCGGTCAGCAGTCTCCTTGCAGAAGCCGGAGCACCATAAGCGAGACTGGGCTGAGAGCAGCAGTGGGCCAGCCCATCCCTGGGCGCTGCTCCTGAGGACCCGCTGGAGCTCTGCCCTTCCCCCTTAGCTGCCTGATTGTTCCTCCATTCGCGTAGCACAATCCCATATTCTTCCAGTAAATTACTATTTTTGCCAATGCCATTTTGAGTTTCGGTCCTTGAATCTAAAAGAGCCCTGACAAATAAATGAATCAAGTCAAGTAGAAACAGCACACTGAATCCTCATGTTTCTGAAAGCCACCTCTCTGATTAACCAATTTGCCAAAAATCAATTCCTCAAATGATCTATTTGCTGAACGGACCTAGTCACAAATCTGAGGCCTTCCCCCATGCTTTGGTTTAGCCATGGCTTCTCCAAGGCTGTTGCTTTAGCATTTAGCTATGACGTCAGTCAAACTCATTCCAAGTCGAATGTCAATTTCCTCTGGATTTCACACCTTTAATGCCCAGGACCTTTCCAAGGGTAAAGGTTTTACATGCAAATGAATAATGAGTTTCCCTGAAATACATGCGGTTTGCCACCCTTCTAATTTGAGATCTTACACCCTTGCTTCTGCCTATTTCTTCTCTTTACCGTGTACTGTTTCTGCCTGGTGCCCCATCTTTGCCCATGCCCCCAAAATGGCCATGACCAACTGTTCCAGATCCAGCTAAAGAATGCATCCGACCAATTCCAGTAATTTGGTCATTTAACAAGTAATCTTCAGGTAAATTGTGAATCATTTACCTTCAATGACTTGACCAAGATCCCAAACACCTCACCTGACAGGAAGGGGTTGGATAAACGAAATACAAGAAGAGCTTGCAAAGTTTGGTCTTTATCCACCACTCCTCCCTTCCCATTCAGGAAGCTTAGCCCTCTTAACCCACCAGTGGATCTCCCTAACCCCCAAGACAAATTCTGAGTCCCCAGTATGAAGGGTAGGTACTCTTACTTTGGGAGGGCCACAGCTCCCTCTCTGGCTGGGCCATACTGAGCTCTGGCTGGTTGTGTCACCCCTGGGCTTGGGACCGGAACTTCTCCTGCACAGCACATCTCTCACTTGCATTAATTAATCTTTAGTTATCGTGAGTTGTTTAGTGTGTCCTTTCCCACTGAACTGTAAGTTCTTGAGCACAAGAACCACTGCGGTCTGGTGCCCTCACTGTGTGCCAGGTGCCCGGTCGGCCAGTGGCACCCCTTGGTGTCCGTCCTGTCTCTGGCCTCCTGCATTGACCCTGCAGCTGCCTCACTGAAACCTTCTCAGGGTTTGGCAGCCTGAGGACCAGGCCTCACTCATCCGTGCCTTCTCTGGCGCTTCTGGCTCTTCAGATGGCCGCGTGGCTGGGAGAGCCCAGTCTCACCTGCTGCACAAGCTCAGCCCAGCTTTCTGCTTTCAGTGGACCTCAGCAGCCATCTCCTTCTGGTCTCTGTGTCTGGGTAAGCCTTTGCCACCTCTGTGGTCTCCCCGAGAGAGAGGAAGACGAAACACCTGACATCCTTCATCGGTCATGCTGGGAGAAGGGGGCTCAGCAGGATGCTGCAGAAAAAGCAGGCAGGCATCTTGGATCCATGCAGAGCAGGGACTGTTGTGGTTGGCCGAATTGGAGTCAGTGACAGGTGTTATCAATTATTTGCCACGTGAGCTGTTGTAAAGAATTCACAATAACAACTAGTTCACCACACACTAGTTATGAGGACCAAGAAGCCCCTCAGAATTTAAAAACGAAATTGAGATGAATTATAAGGGAGCGGGTCTGTCAAGCCAGTGGTAAGGACAGCTGAACTGGAAAGGTGTCAGTATACTGTTTATTTCTGTCCGTCTGTCTGTCTCTCTCCTTCTCTGCCTCTCTCTTCCACGTTCTCCTGCTTCATCTGCACTATGAACGGCATGGACCCAGCAGTCTGGGCACCTGAAAGGACAAACTGACCTTCTGTGTCCAAATGACCTTCTAAGTTTTCTTCCCACAATTAAGAGGCTCAGTCTCTGTGTCTCATTCCAAGGCTTCAGAAGACTTCCCTGTTGGCTCAGTTTAGATAAGATTTGCATGGAAACCAGCGGCCAAGTCCGGGCTTTGGATACGTGCATGGAGGGATGGGGGGTGGAGGAGGAGGCAGTGAGGCAGATCCTGATAAGGGCTGGGGTGCTGGGGAGTTACTAAGCACTGACACCCCCTATGTTACAGGGGCTGTTGTGAAAAATAAATACAGAAGCAAATAGAAGATGCTTGGCCCCGAGCGGATGCTCTTTACTTTCCTCTCTCCCCTTCTGCCCTATCGGGTCACACTCCCCAACTAGCTATGGAGAATTCCCATTTAGAGTCTCTGCCTGAAGTCGTACCCTCGGCCCCTAGGATTTCCTACCTTTCTCGTGCTTTCAAAAAAAAAAAAAAAAGTTCTGGAAAAATGTGAAATGTTATTAATTACTGTTCGGTTCATAGCTCAGTCCAAAGTCTGCCTGGACGCAGCCTGTATCTTTCCCCGAGGCCTGGTGAAAGCAGGTCTCCTGATGCCCCCACTGACGTGGGGGCTTGGCTGCACTCCACAGCAAGCCCACCTCCTGGGCAGAACCCTCGGGGGCCATGTGGCCTGCCTCCACGAGGCCACTGCCCACCTGCTCCATCTGACCCGGGCCTCCTGGATGTAGGGCTGCCAAATTTAGCAAATAAAAATACGGGACATTCGGTGAAATTTCGGATAAACAACAAAGACTTTTTTTTAGTGGAGGACTATCCCAAATATTCACTGTGTACCTGAAATCTGAATTTAGCTGAGTGTCCTGTATTTTATCTGGCAACATGCCTTTGCTTGTCTCATTCCCTGAAGTGGCTCTTTAACCACACAGACCCCCAGCACACATACTTCTGCCCCCGGCAGGCCCATGGGGATTGCTCAATAAAGTGAACCGTCTCCCCACCTTTGCCTATCTGCCTCCGTCAGGAGGCTCTAACCACAGTCCTGTTCTTTCTTGTCTGACCAACTTCCAGCCTCAGCTCTACGTGCCTGATCATTTACGCCGGACACTAGCCCAGCCCAGGCCCATAACAAACCATGCCTTTGGCTCCGGATCAGCTCCTTCTATAGCCAAAATGGGCACTGACTTTGCTCATGAACTAAAATGTGGGAATAATAGCTTAGCCCTTCCAAGTCTCCCTTTGCATTGCCCGCTAAAAGAGTGATCACCCATCCAGCAAGCAAGGACTCAGTCACTGTCTTGTACTGTTTCATTTCCCCCTCCTCTCTAGGCACCAGTGAATATTCCAGAAAACCTCTCTGGCCCCCATTTTCTATCTCTGCTGAACTCTTTGTACTGCTTTCTTAAGGTGATGGTGGTGGTGTTGTTTCGGCTCATTTCCCCAAAGCTATATTCCAGAAGGTCTCACCTAGGTAGGAACGAGGAGGAGCAGACTGTATTTGGAATCCTCCAGGTGGAGAACTGATTAGTCTTGGATCATATCCCTGAAGAATGCCAAGGTGGGTAGTACATCCGAAACTATTTCATTCGACTTGATGACTTCCAGAAGCCACAGATTTTCATCTGACGCTAAAAGACCTACAGCTGAAATTGTCAAAGATCCCTGCAACACAAAACAAGCCCCAGGCCTTATAACCTCAAGATTCCAAAGGGCAAAGGGTAAGAAAAACATCAGAGAACTGAGCCAGTGTGGCCTGCCAGATGTCAGAGGGAAAGGAACACCTGCTCAAGTCACTATTGAAGATGAAACAAAACATCTCTCAAATTAAAGAAAGGAAAATCCTTTCTCATCACAAAGGAAACGTTTGGCAATTGAGTGAACTTTTGCATCAACTCATTTTGGTGGTGGTTACAAATATAAACATCAAAAGAGTTTTTCAGAGAGCCCAAGAGGGAGCAGATGTTAATTAGAATAAAATTGTAGCAAGGCATGCTGAATTTCGTTTTGTCCTGGTGTTGCATTATTAGTTCATCACATCCACTTAGTCAGCACTGCTACCTGGGCAGAAAATAACCTGCACAAGTAAGTTGTGCAGAAGGAGAAGTCATGCTCAAAGAGGGGTCCTGGGCGGAAAGGGTCAGCATACCATAGGAACTTGTTAGAAATGCAACTTCTTGGGTCCTACCGAATCAGAGAGGCTGGCCATGGAACCCAGAAGTTCTTGCTAAGAAGCCCTCCGGGCGGTTCTGAGTACAGCAACCTCTCAGATGTCATCCACATGGTTCTTGGGGATCACCCCGAAGTTCAGCCACTCTTAAGTCTTTTTCACAAAAGAAATGGCTAGTATTTTTTTAAATGTGTCAGGAGTCTAATGTGGTCCTTTAATGTCAAACATGGTGTTTATTCTGGACATGGAGAGTTATTTATTTAGGTACCCACAAGCCTCTCCAACAACGAATGCATGGTTTCTTATTTCTTACCCTCATCTGAGGTTCTGAAGAGGGGGAACCAAGGAGAGAGAGGGAGGGAGAGAGCAAGGGAGAGGGAGAGAGAGTAGAAGAGGGAGAAAGAGAGAGAGAGAGCGCTAAATTTTTGCCAGTTGATATGGAGCAACCCTAAAAGAAAACAGGTCTCTCAGGGGTTGCAATATTGTCTTTAGGTATTTTCCCCGACCCTCCCTACAACTGACCTATCAGTCGCTTTACTTAAGAAAAGCAAAAGGGCGGGGCGCCTGGGTGGCTCAATTCTGTTAAACGTCTGCCTTCGGCTCAGGTCGTAATCCCAGGGTCCTGGGATCAAGCCCCGCATCGGGGCTCCCTGCTCGGCGGGGAGCCTGCTTCTCCCTCTGCCCCTCCCCCTGCTCGTGCCCTCGCTCTCTCTCTCTGTCAAATAAATAAATAAAATCTTAAAAAAAGAAAGAAAGAAAGAAAAGCAAAAGGCAGACCGTGGAAGGACGCCTGTAGCAGTCACAAGTGTTTAAGTCTTATTTGTACCCCGCACTGTGATGGTAACAGAACTCCAGGCTTCTCTTGGGACTGAGAGTCAATGTAAATTTGATAAAGTGCTTATAACTTCCATGGCATCTAATTTTTTCCTACACCTTTCACTACAATAGTCACTCTTTCACTCTTCATATTAGAAAAAAGATTCAAATTATGCTTCTTTCAAAGACGTGGCATTTATGAAACGAGTCCTAATTGTTAGCAGCTGGGCTGCCCCCGCCCCCGGGTGCAGGCTCCTAAAGTGATGAGGAAAAGCATTTGCAATTTCTTTCAGTTGGTGAAAGTCAAATGCTCTTGAATGAGATTTAGGCTGGCGTTCTAGAATGTCTAAATGTCTCAGTTTTCACCGCGGAAGACCTGCGGCTTTGGTCTCCGCCTCAGAGGTCAAGAGCTGAGAGTGAAATGTCCTGCTTAGGGTGTAGGGGACTACACAGCCTCCATCTCGATTATTCTTACCCTGTTAAATGGCTTAAATTAAAAACCCATATTTTTTAAAATTTTTATTTAAATTTCAGTTAGTTAACATGCAGTGTAATATTAGTTTCAGGTGTACAATATAGTGATTCAACACTTCCATACAACACCCGGTGCTCATCACAAGTGCGCTCCTTAGTCCCCAGCACCTATTTAAAGCACCCCCCACCTACGTCCCCTCTGGTAACCCTCAGTTCATTCTCTATAGTTAAGAGTCTCTTTCTTGGTTTGACTCTGTTTTTTTTTTTCCCCTTTGCTTATTTGTTTTGTTTCTTAAATTCCACATATGAGTGAGATCATATGGTATTTGTCTTTCTCCGACTGACTTATTTCACTTAGCATAACACTACACTCTAGCTCCACCCATGTCATTGCAAACGGCAAGATTTCGCTCTTTTGATAACTGAGTAATATTTCATTGTGTATAGATAGCACATCTTCCTTATCCATTCATCAGCGGATGGACATTTGGGCTGTTTCCATAGTTTGGCTATTGTTGATAGTGCTGCTCTAAGTGTCAGGGTGCATGGATCCCCTTGAATTAGTATTTTTGTCTTCTTTGGGCAATTGCTGGATCTTTTTTTTTTTTAAGATTTTATTTATTTATTTGACAGAGAAAGACACAGCGAGAGAGGGAACACAAGCAGGGGGAGTGGGAGAGGGAGAAGCAGGCTTCCTGCGGAGCAGGGAGCCCGATGCGGGGCTCGATCCCAGGACCCTGGGATCATGACCTGAGCCGAAGGCAGACGTTTAATGACTGAGCCACCCAGGCGCCCCTGGGCAATTGCTGGATCTTAGGGTAGCTCTATTTTTAACTTTTTGAGGAACCTCCATACTGTTTTCCAGAGTGGCTGCACCAGTTTGCATTCCCACCAACAATGCACAAGGGCTCCCCTTTCTTCATAGCCTCACCAACACCTGTTGTTTCTTGTGTTGATTTTGGCCATTCTGACAGGGGTGAGGTGGTATCTCATTGTGATTTTGATTTGTATTTCCCTGATGCTGAGTGATGTTGAACATCTTTTCATATGTCTATTGGCCATCTGTATGTCTCCTTTGGAAAAATGTCTATTCATATCTTCTGCCCATGTTTTAATTGTATTATTCATTTTTGGGGTGTTAAGTTTTAAAAGCCCATATATTTTTTAAAGCATTTTTTTAAAGATTTGATTTATTCATTTGAGACACAGAGATCCAGAGAAAGAGAGAGAGAGAATGAGCAGGGGGAGAGGCCGAGGGAGAGGGAGAAGCAGGCTCCCCGCTGAGCCAGGAGCCCAATGTGGGGCTCGATCCCAGGACCCTGGGATCATGACCTGAGCCGAAGGCAGACGCTTAACCAACTGAGCCACCCACGCGCCCCAAAAGCCCATATATTTTTAAACCTCTGGTAATTTGTATTGAGCTTAGGCACTCATTCTTGGTAGGGGCTAGGCAATGAATGAATTGTATCATACTCTATGGTCTTCACAAGTATAACTTTGCGTAAAAGTATGTTTGCGATGTCATAAATTTAAGAAGTCAGTTAGCAAATAGTAAATATACACACTACACACACACACACACACACACACACACACACACATATCTAGTGACTGGTGAGATTTAGGTCACCTGCTTTACATGTTGTGATCAGGGGGGAAAAATTTAATTTTAAAATAATAAATAAACAAACAGTTTGGCTTCAAAACAATCCCCTAAAATATGTATTAATTACGGTGGTGCTCTTAGCATATGCACACAAATTCTTTGATACTTCCCTCTTCTTCCTGAGCGTAAGCTGTGTTTAATGTCTCTTTCAGAGGAGTATAGAAAGGGAAGAAGAGTAACTTTCCAGTGGAGGGATCTGGAAGGTACCACCTTAACCGAATCAAGATTAACATCAGCAGCAGAAGTCATGGTGTTGATATCGTGATAAGGACACCTCCCCTCAGTGGCACTCTTCCCCCAAATCCATAAGCCCAGTTTAATCATGAGAAAACATCAAACACAAATTAAAGAATATTCTACAAAACACCTGACCAGTGCTTTTCAAAACTATCAAGGTCCTGAAAAACAAGGAGAGACTGAGAAACTGTCCTCGTCGGGAAAAGCTGAAGGAGACCAGACTTGTGGATGCAGTGCGGCACCCCGAATTGGATCCTGGAGCAGAAAAATGACATTAGTGGAAACAGTACTGAAATGTGAATAAACTCTGTACCAATGTGAATGTCTGTGTTTTGGAAAATGTACCACAGCTGTATACGGTGCTAACATTCAGGGAAGGGTAGGTGGCACTCTATCTTTGTGATTCTTCTGTAAATCTCAAGTGGTTTCAAAACCAGAAGTTCACCAAAACATAATAAGGCTGTTGAACATTTATAACCACACAAAGCCATCCTTTGGCCAATTGTAAATCACACCCAGGCAGCCATTAACATGGTGGCATTGCTGTGAATCCTAAACATCAAAGCCCAGGAAGACCTGTGCTGGGGCAAAGAGCGGTCGGAAGGAGAAGTCGCTGCCGCCGTGTCCTGCCTGGCTCCATTGTTGATGCCCCCCTCACCTGACCGCTCCCATCCCCGGGGTATTCACTGCAACTTTCTTGTTGGCTGCCCTACAGAGGAAAGGGAGCCTCGGAATATTCAGCCATTTTATCTCTTCCAAGGGAACCAACCTAGCCCAATCTCCGTAACTCGCCCTTTGTCATCAACACAGGACAAAGGACATCTGAAATCCGCTTTTGGTTGGTTTTGTTTTCTCCTCCCAGAATGAAAAGAGCTCTTTTACATCTGAGGGTTTATGTTTCATTATTTCATTGGCATTCGTTTCTCTGCCACCTAGCCCAGCTTATTTCAAAAGCGTGAAATCTGTCCTTACCATACGCATGGCCCCTGGAGTTCATTTTCTAGACTCATTCCCAGGCAGAGCTGCTCTTTTTTGAAAAACAAAGGATCCTGCCAGTACAGCCATCTTTCTCGCAGCCCATTTCAGGATGACATCTCCACCCAGGAGTTTTGCATCCCAGCTCTGCTGTTCCGGTAGTGCCATCCAAGATTCCCCTGTGAGCCAAGGGCCCCCCAGAGCCTGTGGACTGCAAGGGGCGTGAACTGGAACAACTGACATCCGGTATCTTCAGAGCACTCCACCGTTGGAAATCGTTGGCACGTCATCTATATGGTCATTCGCAAATATTCACTGGGGGGCTTTCAATGAAGGAGATGAGAAAACAAAATGAGAGCCTGTCTCGGATGTTTGACCATTAATTCCTACTAGGTCCCTGAGGCAAGCCAGGAACAGAAGAGAAGAATGGGATCACTCGTGTGTTAAGTTCCTCAGTCTCCAGAGATTGGAAAACCACTGGGAAGAAAGAAGATCTGAACCTAAAGGATTGAAACCACAGGATCCCAGGGGAGACTCACATGGGCTCCAAGGAGTTCTGACTTCCTTTTTGTTGGAGAAACAAGGACACGCTCAGATGAGATTCCTGAGTGACTGTGGGGAGACCCAGGAGACAAGATCCTTGTTGACAAAATCCATCGGAGCCGCACAAAACTGCTGAACCCCCTGTCCCCAGCTCAGCAAGATGGTGCCTAACAATTATCTAAGATGGAAACCCGTTTGCCTCAAAACCAAAACCAAAACAAGATCAAAACCATCTTTATCTTGCTTAGCATGTTTACATACAACATTTTAACAAATAAAAAATCACCGTAATTCCAACACTTGGCAAGTCAACTCTTTGTTTATTCAAGTGCCCTACCAGTTGTCCATGTGTGATCACTTTCACAAAATCATAATCATAGCATAAATCGAATTGCAAATTTTGCTGTTAGCTTAAAATGACAAAGCATTTTTCTAAGCTGATATATCCATAATTACTGTTCTTTACAACTGTACAATATTCTGTTTTGTTTGGTGTACTATGATTTACTTAACTAGCCCCTTTGGTTGGATACGAACAGGTTTCCAGTTTTCTGCTCTTATAAACCAGAATTCAATGCAGATGGTATTTCTCTTTTTCTGGGTAATTTATTTGGGATAATTTCCCAGAGGTTGAATTTGGAGGTTAAAGGATCATTTTAACCTCTGTTTTTACAACTCGTAAGTAATTTTCCAAAGGCATTATCTATAATATGTTTCTTTGTTTAAATGAGTCAAGAAAACTAGAGATAAAAGTGGAATAGATATGCAGCCTTGTTTCTGGTAAGCAGCAGACCCGTATATCAAACCGCTAATTGGACATCTCTATTTGGATATTCCATAAGGATTTTAAATTCAGTATTTGTACAACTACCCTTGTCACATTCTTCCTGACTCCCCAGACCTGTTCCTCTTCCTGTGTGCCCTGGTTCAGGGGGAACATCACCGTCTACCCCACTGCGTAAGCCAGAAGCCCAGGGACCATCCCTGATTCCTTCTCTGCTCTCACCTCTCCCTCCATCTAATCAACCATGAAGTGCTGCGGATTCTGTCTCCCCGGTATCTGACCATTTCTCTCCATGTCTGCAGCTCTGGCTCTAGTCCAAACACCTGTTGGCTTTCACCTGGACGACAGCACTGGTCACCTACCTGGACCCCATGCCTCTGGTCTTATACCCTTCTGATCAAACTTGCTGCACACAGATCTTTCTAAAGCATCCCATTCCTATGCTCAGAATTCTTTATTTTCCCATTTCCCTTTGTAGAATGTTAAACTTCTCATCGTGATTCACAGCATTATCTGGGATCTGATCTTTTTCAATCTCTCTAGTTTCATTATGTGCCACTCTTGCCCGTGTTCCTCTACATCACCCATTCCTTCCTTGGTTCCTAAAATGTTCCCTGTTCCCTCTTGCCCTCTGGCCTACACCCACGCCCTCCTCACTTTTACCAGCCCCCCCCGCCCACTCCCATTTCCATCTGTCCCAGTCCTACCCACGCTCTGTAGGGTACCTCAATTTTCCCTTCCTCAGAAAAGGTTCCCGCGTCACTCACTGCCACCACCACGGGCGGTCATAGTGGACCAATATGCTCTCCGTGCGTCCTCTCTGGTAACATTTGCCTCACTTTGTTCACTTACTAAACATGTGCCCTCACCACCAAATAAGAAGATCTATGAAGGCAAGAACTGGGTTCTGTCTTGTTCATCACTGTGTCCTCAGCGTCCAGCATGCATTTGAGATGTAGTAGGTACTCAATATGTATTTGTTCAATGAATGAATGAATGACCTCACTATATTCTCAGACCCTTTTTAAGGATGTTTTCTATGTTAAACAGGATATTCCAAGAATCCTGCTCCCAAAGACCTTGCTTACGTTTCGTAGCATTTTATACTAAATGTGCCCTAAATTGCAGGAGGGCTATTTTAATAGTTGATTTTCTTCCCCCAAGTGATAGATTACTTGGTACCACAGCAGACCAGTGACTAGAGGTAAGATTAATCCTACATATTTCATCTTCTTCCCTGCCTCTCATACTTGTCCTTTTGGAGAGGAGTGATAAAACGGATGGATTTAGTTTTTATGTCAGTCATCATCCACTGAGTGGAAGTTTTTGTGTGAAAGGAAAGGATAGCATTAAACTGATTGATGGCTCATTTTCCCATGTGCTCCTTGGTCACTGCAGGGACACCGAGAGGGCTATCTAGTCAGAGGCGTGAGGAACCAAAGCTGGGACCACGGCTCTTACAGACAGGGAACGCATCGCTTGTAATTGATCCCTAGACGTGAGCATATTCGCACATAGTTACCAGTAAACTGGCAGGCTGAAGTGCTCGGGGAAATCTAACCTGCACTTATTCAAGGACTAGGAGAAATTAACAGGAGCGTATGATCTCATGAGGAATGTTTGTAATTGTATTTTTCTAAATTTTATTACAAACAGGGAATGACAAATAATTCCCACATATCTTAATACTTCCACCCCGGAGTTTTCTTCCTTTCTGGTCACACAAACAGGTCCTGTAAGATCCGTAGAGGTGAGGTTTCCATGCACTGTGGTGCTTGGATGCGGCACGGGTGTTGTGTCCCGCCAGACCGCAGGTTTCAATCCTATTGTTATTATCACTTCTCTTATTAAAAACAGCCAAGGGTTTTGCCCTAGAAGATGAAGCTCCAGGTGGGAAGAAATATTTCGCCAGGTGGCTCCAATATTGGCTGCCAGGGTTTACCTTCCCCCTTGAACTTGCTCACAGAAAATTCTTCTGCCACCAGCCTGCCCCCAGAAATGGCTGTGCCCCCTTACATGCTCTGGCACAAGTGGGAACAAAATCTTCTGTCTCTGGTTATCCTTAGTACAGCTAAGCCTGGCTGGGCTTGCCCAAAAAAAAAAAAAAAAAAAAAAAAAAAAATCAAAGTACAAAAGGCATGAAAAAGGGATAAACACAAAGAAAGCAAGAATCATTAAACAGTCTGCTTACAAAATACAGATTTCTGAGCCTGCCCTGGCCACCTAGCTCTGGAGGCTCAAGGACCCTTCTCTTTCTGCAGTTTTCTCCTGAAGATGTTATACTTTAACCTGAAAAAGGGGGCAGTGCACCTGACTTCCCGGCTTCCCAGCAATTGTGTCACATGTTACAGACGGGCCTCCATCCAAAGTCGGCAGAAGCACCCCCATTGTTCCTCCCACGCAGATAATATCAAAGCATCTCATCCTTCTCTTTCCAGCAGGAAAAGGGAGCATATGAATAAGGGCAACCATGTGTGGGATTCTGTTTCTTAGGGTAAGCGGCAGGGGTCAGTATAAGTGGGGAGGTTGTTCTGTGATTCAAGGGAAAGAGCAAGTTCATGAAAAATACATGATTACATGGGGGTCATTGGTAACCAGGTCTCCCCACCCCTTCCCTCCCCTCCCCTCCTGTTCTTTCTCTCTCTCTCGTTCTCTCTCTGGTGCTGCTAATGGGAATGGATACAGTTGCCAATGTGGCAGATAGCTTATGCCTTACCTATACCAGACTGCTGCTGGTTTGGAACACACTCTAGAACAGCGCTGCCCCACGGAATGATCTGCAGTGATGAAGATTGTCCGTATCTAACAGTGTTGCTCAGTATGGTAGCTACTAGGCCCATGTGGCTACAGGGCACTTGAAATGTGGCTAAGTTACCCTTGAAATGCATGACTAAGAGAGTGAATTTTAATTGTATTTTATTTAATTAAAGTTAAATAGGCCCACATGGCTGGTGGCTAACATATTGGCCCGGGCAGCTCGAGAGGCTTGGTGTGGTAGGAACTCAGCGGAAACCAGGCCCAACATCTCTGTAACAGAGGCCAAGTCCCACACCCACCACCCTGCTTGGCAAGCCTTCAAACCCAACAAAAGAGACACTTCCGGAGCCCCTGTTTATATCATGAGACCTGCTCACACTCTGGGTGATGTACTCTCATAAAGTTCTGTAATTTCTCCTTTGGGGTACTTTTTGCAACTATAGTTTCAATATCACTTGTGCAGTTTACTTACTATTTATTTGTTTAACAAAGAGATACTTTCTGAGCATCTACTCTGCATGTCCCAGGCACTGTTTCAGGCATTGGAAATACACCAGTGAGCAAAGCAGGTGAACTCCCTGCTCTTGGGAGCTTACATTCCAGTTGGCAGAGCCAGACCCTAAAAGAGTAAAGAAATAAATATGTAACATAATAGGGATTGACAAGAGCTCCGTTGAAAAAAATAAGGCAATGTCAGGGCCTGGAGAGTAACAGGAATGCTATTTTAGATAGGCAAGTTGGGGAAGGCTTCTGTGAGAAAGTGTCGTTGGAGCAGAGACCTGAATGAAACCCGAAGGATGAGGCATGAGAAAATCAGTGGGGAGAGCATTCTAGACAGAGGTCTCAGCAAGCACAAGGCACACTTGGCATTTATAAACAACCAGGGAGAGGCCAGAATGACCGGCAGAGGGTAAATGAGGGGAAAAGTGGTAAGAGAGTGTTCTGAGGGCTTTGCTCTTTGCTTGTCTATCTCCTCTGCTAAATCGAAAGACCTGTGAGGACAGAGACCATGCCTGCCTCGTTCACTATTTAATGGGTTTCTTTCTGCTACCCACACTTCTAACACAGAATGTGTGGGTTTTCCACACCAAGCAGTTCTCCAATTCTCTGCAGACACCGACTGGATGTCCTACAAGTCAATTTAATTCTGACACTAACTACCTGGAGTTAGCGCAGACCCCACACAGGTGAAGGGCTCAGTCCCACAACACTGCCCCCCAGCCCCTTCAGATGCCAATCAAATGAAGTCAGTTACCAGGTTACCTGCAACTTCTGTCAGACTTGGCTACAAATCAGGGTTCCCATAACCCCTTCCTCAGTTTTGATCATTTGCTTTAGCAGCTCACAGAACTCAGGGGAACACAATGCCTACTATAACCTGATTCTTACAAAGGATACAAATGAACAGCCAGATAAGGAGGTACAGAGGGTAACGTCTGGAAGGAATTCTAGTGCAGTTCGGGGTGTGTCATTCTCCCGGCACATGCATATGTTCACCAACCCAAAAGCCCACCAACCCTTTCACTCAGGGTGTTTGTGGAAGTTCTGTTACATAAGGCATCGTTGGTTAAATCATTGGCCCTTGGTGATTAACACAATCCCTGGCCCCTTCCCCCTCCTTGGAGGTCAGGGGGTGAAACTAAAAATTCCAACCCTCTAACCACATGGCTGGTTCATCTGGCAAACATCCCCATCCTAAAGCTCTCTCTGGGCATCCAGATGCCAGTCATCTCATTAACACAAACTCAGGTAGGGTTGAAAGGGGTGAGTCAGGAATAACAAAAGATTTCATTCCAGAAATTCCAAGGGTTTTATGAATTCTGTGTCAAGATCCTGGGACAAACACCAAATACACATTTCTTATACCCTAATATCACATCATTCTATTCCCATCACTTACCATATAGTTAAGTGCTCAATAAATATTTATGGAATAAATGATTTGCAGGTGAAGGTAGGGGCAGAGTTAGGGGAGGCTTGTCAAAAAAGCTTTGCACCCTCTGGCCCTCCCTCTGTACGCATTGTCCCCTTTGCTGCACACCTAGCATTCCCTGCCAGGGGTAGGTGTGTGAGCCACGCCCACTATGCAAGTGAGCAGGTGAGTTGCTATGAGTGAGGCCAAATGGCACAAGGACACCTTGGCCACCACGCCCTGGACCCCCCCTCTCCCTGACTGACCCCATAAGCTAACTGCTTGCAAAGCTGGAACGATGCCCCGAGGGAGCAGATGGCGGGCACAGCGCAAGAGAAGGTGTCACGGTTCGCCCTGGTTGCTGAGCTCCTCAGGGGAACGGACGCTGAGAGCTCAGGTGGGTGGAGGCAGGAGAAGCAGTGTGAATTCGGAGCTGGCCCCTCATTTCTCTAACAACTACGGGAAAGATGTTGTTGTATCCATATCCTCCCCCCTCCTTCTCAGTTCATCTTTCCGCGCAACACCATGTCCCCGAAGTGGCTGGTTCTCAAGGGCATAGGCGGAGGCTTCTGTGGGGGGTGACACCTGTACGTGCTCCGGCTCAGAAAGGATGAGGGGGGCCCCCTTTTCCCAGGAGACTGAGGAAGAGCCAAGATTGAGAGGGCAGAACCAGCACTTGCCCTCCTCTTCCTGCTCCCACCCCCGGAAAGGTGCCACTGGTGAAAGCAGCACCCCAAGATCGTTTGTTTAGGGCAGCAATGACTTTGGCCATTGACTGGTGGCCTCCTGCCCTAGCCTGGCTGTTGGTGCCCATAACTACTCACTGACCTGACCAAACACATTGCTGCCTCGATTGAGTTTCTTTACTGCCGCTCAGGCCAGCCCTTGGAGAGCAGGTCCCCACGTCCCTGCGCCACCTCGCCCTCCTGCACATCAGGTCTCTCCTGTCCACTTCATTTCCTGTTGGAGAAACTGGCATCTCCCAGGTGATGGGGCTGTGAGGGCCGACCCGATGCAGGAGCTCACCCTTCACCTGCTCCTGTGGGAGGCAGGCAGGATAAAGGCATTTTTATGAAAGCTTTATGTAAATAAATAGGGCGTGCATGTGGCAAGACAGGCACACAGGTGCGTAAACATCCCATCTGGAGAACAAGGAGTGCCTGTCCCATCACAGCTGGTCGAGGCTGCCACTGGAAAAGGTCATGTTACAGGGGGCTGCAGGCTCCAAAGCCCGGAGCTGGATCTGCTTCAGCTTGGCTTCCATCCCGACTCTGCCCTGTTGCTGCCCCCTCCTTTTTTTTTAAGAGAAGGTGAGAGGGGGTTGGTGAGGGGCAGAGAGAGAATCTTAAGCAGACTCCACTCCCAGTGAGGAAGCTGACACAGAGCTCGATCTCACAACCCTGAGATCATGACCTGAGCCAAAATCAAGAGTCTCAAGAAGTTTAACCACTGACTGAGCCACCCAGGTGCCCCTTAAATGATCAGTACCTGAGGCCAGGCACAATAATTACCCACACAGTAATTAAACAACAGATTCAGTCGTCTTCATTGCCCATCCCCAATCCACAGGGCATCCCTGAGTTGGCTAGTTATTTGGGGATTACAGTGACCCAAAGCGATTTGCACCAACTGCCCTGCCCTGTCGCCACCACCCAACTCCTGACCAGAAGCAACTGGGGAGTGAGACACAACTTCTCATGGGGACAAAGGTGGATTTGAGACTCTGTACGACCAGACCTAGATCCTGGGGAAGAGCCACCTCGCCCCCTGCTAAAGGCTGGGCCCCCTGGACTGAGAGGTAAGAAGCTCCCCCAGCCACAGCTCAGGGGTCAGAGGGGAGGGGCAGGTGAGCTGGAGGCAAGGCTGGAAGGGTCAGAGAGGAGCAAGTTAAGAGGCACATACATACAAGGGGCGTCTCTGGGAACAGGGGTAAGGCTCATTCTCAGGACTCGCAGGGAAGATCCAGAAAAGTGTGATGCTTGAAACGCCCCCTTCTCCTAGGGGTCTAGCCTTCCTCAAGCCCTCATCCACCCCCAACTCACCCTATTAGTGCTCTCTGCCATGTGGACCTCTAATCCTCTCTGCACTTGTCACTTACAACCTAGTTCATTAACTACCCAGGACTTTGGGGGCCCCAAAGGGAGGCTCGGCTTCTATTTCACCTACATTCCTAAATCTTGCTGCAGCATCATGGCGGAAGCCAAGAGCAGTACCCCAAGCCTGGGTAGACTAGATGGAAAAGATGGAGCACTGAGGACAGAATATGGAGCATCCTTGACTCTGCCCCACAGCACAGCAGGTGCTGAAGCAGGAGTGAAGAAGGAGTATGGTGGGAGATGCTCCCTTCCTCTGGGACAGCACAGCCATGGCCTCTTCTTAAACTAGACCCTGGACCACCCTCTGCCCCCCCATCCTCAGAGATCCAGTCCCTGACTTTAAGCCCCACATGGTGAAGCATGAACTTGGGGGAAGGAAAGAGTCCAAGGAGGAGTTGGGAGAAGAGAGGAACTCGGCTTGATTGGCACATCAAGGTCAGGGCCTCACATCTCCTAGGATTAAAGAGGAGTATCTATAGGCAGGGAAGGGAAGCCAGCTAAAGGATCCCTCAGTGGAAACCAGAGCTGAAGTCTTTTGCAACAGAATCCCCAGGGGAAACACGACAAAATTAGTAATAGGAATGAGCCCTCCTTCAGAGGATATAAGAATTGTTGGGCTGAAAATAACCACAAGGTCATCTAGTCCAGCTGCCACCAACTGCTGAGTTCTTCCAACACGTTTTTGGACAAGCCGTCATCCAGCCCCATTTAGGAGCCCAGTGTTCCATGCGGCAGCCACATATGACGGTGAGCAGTGCTTGGAATCCTCCCCAGGGACCTGGGGCTTCGGGGGACAGGTGCATCGTGGGCAGAGGGCAGTACATTGGGGCTTGTATCCAGAACATTCTTCTGTCAGGGAGGTGTGTTTATGCACCATTTATTTACAGCAAAGACTTGGTGAGATCAGGATTTCTTTAGGTTTATGGGGCTGCTTTAGTGAAGCAGCCTTAAAACATTCCCCAGGGGAGGGCAATTCTTTGTTGTTTTTGGTTCTCATTCCTGTGAAAGAGAGGTTGCAGTCCCTGTAGCTCTGCGGGGGCGGGAGGGGGGTGCTGCCTCAGAGTCCCCTCATGAGGTCTCCCAGTGGCCTCTCTTTTCAGTCCCCGTGTTACCTGGTCCACTGCAGCGCTGGTCCCTGTTGGCTCTTTCCTTGTTCTCCAAATTCTCCTCCTTTGGTCTTTGTAACACCCTTCCCAGTTTCCTTCACCTTCTTTCAGCCTTCTTGGTTGGACATTCTTCTACCTGCTCCATAAATGCAGGTGTTCCCTATGGCATGTCCTGACCTTGTCTCTCTACTCACCCTACATACTCTTTTCTCTTGGTTCCAATCACTACCTATATATGGATAACTTATAAAGATCCATCTTCAACCCACAGCTCTTTCCCCAGTTAGTAGGTTGTACTCCAGAGTCATAGACCCAACTATTTACTGATCTTCTTCTCTGGGTGTCTCATACACATCTTGACTGAACATGTTAATAAATGGAATTCATTATCCACTCCCCCGACCCTGTTCATTCCTATATTCCCAACCTCTTGGCTACCTATCCCTAACCCTCATAACACACAAACACAAAGTTATCATAGACTTCTCTATTTTCCTCAGTTACAACTTCCATTTTGTGCCTGCCATGAAGGAATGATTGGAGGATTACAACAAACAATTACATCAAGCCTGGGCAAAGTAGCCTCACCTCCCAACCTTTAGCGATGTCAGGAATGAGACAAAGAATAGACTCTTCTGATAAGGTCAGCAGACAGAGCTGTGCCCTCATGGGAGGGACAGCCAGGACTTTAATCCATGGAGTACTCCATCAGCCCCCCAACCCACCCACCGGCCTCTTTCCGTATTTACCCCCTACTGATCCAGCTCAGATCCACTGGGTCACCTTTCCAACTACTCTCTTTCAAATAGCTGCAAATCACTTATCCAGTCATCACAGCACCTGGAAAATTCCAACTACCTGTCTTCTCCATGCCTGCACCTGGCCCACCAATCGCTGATGAAGCACGTCTTCCAATCAGGCACCTTAGCACCACTATACACTCCAAGTCACCCAAATCAGCCTTGTCCTCAGCACTGCCCTTCCCGTTGCCCTGTTTCTGTGGTGTGCTCACTCTTCTCGGCTCCACAGTCATCACCGCGAAGCCTCTCCCTGCATGCTCCTTACACCTTTTAACGCTACCCTCACTCCCACCTTCACTTGCCACTCCACGGAGAAAGTAGAGGCCGTCAGATAGGAACGTTCTCAAATAGTTGCCACGGGTCGGCAAGCGCTCATCCTTTCTTTCTCCTCTCCTGCCAAAATGGAAGGGATGTGGACGAGATGTCCTTTTTTCCTACCTAAGACCAATCATGGCTCATGCGTTCACTCAACAGCTAATTGCTGAGTGACTGCTTTGTGTGCCAAGATTGCAAAGGCAGCTACCACCTGTGATAAAGTGGTGTCCCTGTCTCCTTCCTAAAATATTCAGGCACAATTAAATCTCACTCACCTGTCTTAGGCGCTAGGGATTCATCAGTACAAACCAGACCAGACCTTCTATTCTCATGGAGCTTTAATTTCAGTGGAAGAGATGAGAATAAAGAAAATTAAGTAGAATAGACAGAATGTCATACTTCAAGTAGTTGGCACTCTGTTGGAGGCATTGAGAATTTGGGTGTGGTAGCCAGGGAAGGCTTCCCTGAAAAGGTGGACATTTAGGCAAAGGTCTGTATAGGTGAGAGAGAGGACGTTGAGGATACTTGGGGGGAAGAGCATCCCAGGATGAGGGAACAGCAGGTTCAAAGCCCCAGAGACAGGAGCTTACCTGGCAAGTATGGCTGGAAGGGAGAGAGTATGCGGAGAGGAGTGGGGAGTGGGACGGTTTACACCGGGCTTCATGACTCAGGGTGAGGACTTTCAATGTCCCCATCAGTGAGATGGGGGTCCTGGGGGCTTTTGAGAAGACGAGAGACAGATTCGAGTTCCACCCTCGCAGGGATGGCGGGATAGGGCCTGGCCATCTCTCATCTCTTTCTAAAGGTGTGGAATAGAGAGTCTCTGAGCACAGCGGAGAGCTGGAGGTATACAAGGAGGTGAGGAACCCTCGGAGGTATGGAACACCGCAGAAGGGGTGGTTTGTTCTTTTTTTTTTTTTAAGATTTTATTTATTTCTTTCAGAGAGAGCACAAGTGTGGTGGAGGGGCAGAGGGAGAGGGAGAAGAAGACTCCCCGCCAAGCAGGGAGACAGACATGGGACTCGATTCCAGGACCCTGAGATCACGACCGTTCGGATGAGTTCATATCGTACCTCCCCCCAAGTGGGAGCTGTCCCACGGCTTAAGGTCACATTTAGCATTAAAGACAAACTCTTTGCCATGGCTGTCAAATTGCCCCGTGAGCAGCCTAGTTCTCCCCGCTGGCCTCCACCGTTTTGCCCCGAGCTCCGACCACAGCGATCTTCTGGTCCTCCCATGTGCCGAGTCCGTGTGCTCTGAGCCTTGCCCGCCATCTCCATGTGGAACGCTGTCGTTCTGATCTTGCCGTGGCCGCCACCATGCACGCAGCCTCTCCCTAATCACTGCCTCCCTCGAACATTTCAGCCTCTTACGTCTCCCACGTCTTAAACATAACGTGCCCATTTCTCCCTTTCACGGTTACATTTCATGCACTGTGTCACCCTGCGGCTTCCGTTTCCTCACCTTCCCGCCCTGTCTCAGTCCCTTCCCATCACCTTACGCCGCACGCTCCTCTGAAATGCCTCTCCACATCGTGAGTTCCACTGGCAGGCCTGCCTTGCTTGATCTCATAATAATATTTGGCAGAACGAACTGTACACTCCTCTGTAGAATTCTCCTTTCCCTTGCCTTCCTTGACACAATGTTTTTTTTCTCCTAGCTTCATGGTAGGCTTTTCTGCCTACATGATCAAGCATGGGATAGCGAAATCAGGTGGCACTCTGTCCCAGAACTCCTTCCTTACTCATCTTAACTCTTTTCGTGCGATCCCATCCACCCCAGTGACTTAGATCACCATCTATTTATAAACTAAGGACTCTTTCATCTGTTGCTCCTGCTCAGACTTGCTCCTAAGGAGGGATGTCACCACCACGGGACATTGCATGTGTCTATGTCAGAAGCTGACTCATGACCTTTTCCCCATTCCCACTCTTACCACTCTGCATCCCGAACCCCCTTTACTGCGGTGTGCCTCTCAGGAAATGGCATGCACTGCTGCTCAAAGCAGAACCTGGGGTTGATCTTTGACCCCTCCTACCCAAATCTACCAAAATCCTATTCAGACTGGCCCCAGGCTCCTGCCCATCTAAGGCAGACTATCCTGGTCCTTGACCATCACCTCTCACCACATCTCCCTGCACCCACTGTTGACCTCTTCCAATCCACTCCCACACTGCAGCCAGAGAGGACTTTACAAAGTACATGTGGGACTATGTCACTCACCTCCTTAAAAGCCTTCAATGGCTTCTCATGGCTGGGATCACACCCCAAACTTCAACATAGCTTGATTTCTGCCTCACAGTGTCATTTCTCAAACCATACTTTGCAGTGTCATTCAACATTTTCCAGTTCTTCAAGTTCTTAAAAAGCTTCAACTCTCATTTCTGTGTCTAATTGTTAAATGACCATATTCCCTGCCCATTCGATTTTAAGATCCACGAGGTCATGAATCATTGTCTCTTTTGTTCACCACTGTGTGTCTGGCAATTAGCACAATGCCTGACATGTATTTGGGAAATACATGATTCATTTATCCAAAAATATTTTTGGAGCACTTAGCTCTGCCAAGCTCTATTCTTAGTTGCTGTTAATATGGAAATAATAATATTTTTTTTTAAAATGGGGACAAAACTCCCTGCCCTTAAGAAATACATATTCTAGTAGAGAAAGGCAGAAAAATGAAAATGAGAAAAATATATAGTATATTTGATGGTGACAAAATCCATAAAAAAATTAAGTGGAAAATTGGAAGGAAGGGGGGAAAGGGCAGAATGAGCTGGATATTTGCAGGAAGAGCACTTCAGCGAAGGCAACAGCAGGGTCAAAGTCCTAGATGGGTGTATGCCTTGAGAGTTCATGGGCCAGAAATGGGGCCAGTGTGTCTGGAGCAGAATGAGCGGGAAGAGCAATGAGAAATCAATGAGGACCCAACGGGCTCCATCATGCAAAACCTTGCCAGGCCTGTGGGAGCTTCCACAGTTTGTACAGTGGGAAGCCACTGGAGTGTTTCCAATGGAGAAGCGACACGTTGGGACATGGGTTTTGGCAGTCTCACTCAAAATGCTATGAGGGGGGCATAGATTACTAAGAGTGAAACTGGGGGCCTGAGTGCCTGATAGGAGGCACCTGCAATAATCCAGTTGCTACCCAATGTCAGCTCCAACCAGGGCAACAACCAAAAGTTTGAATGGGAGACATACTTTGACGGTAGAGCTGAAAAAAAAAAAAATCTACTGACGACCTGGATGTTGCATAAGAGAGAAAAAGGAATCAGGAATGATTCTACTGGTTTTTGGCTTGAGCAAATGGAAAGATAGAGTTGCCCTTAACTGAGATGGGGAAGACTGCAGAAGGCATAGGTTTGAACATACTCATTTTGAGCAACCTATTAGGTATGCAAGATATCTCATGCTGATGAGAGTAGCATCTTTTAAATTAAAATATCACTTTTCAAAATGCCTGATATCCATTAGGATTAGCCTCATTCCTTTCAGGCCCAAGGCGCTGGCCCTACCCTAAACTGTATAGACGTCGTCAAGTTGGTCTAAGGGGATATGTTAGTTTGGTAGTGTCTGCGGCGCCGGATCTCCAGAACTGCCCTTGTCTGGATATTTACTTGAGCATCATTTTAAAAATCTAATAAGCAAAACATTCCTCGTTGTGCAGAAGGCTTGGAGCTACTCTTTGCTCTAAAGCTTCCCAAACTCAAAGGTATTAGATGAGGTTTTCTTGTCCAAACGATGTGCCAGGTCCTCTGATAAACCATCTGCTAGGAATCTGTCCTTTTCTAACACTGAGCCAAGCACTCCAGATGGGGCCATGAAAGGACTCCAGTCTGGGTAAAGAAGGCAAAGGGATAACCATGGGCACGTTTTCAAATCATTGCTCTGGGGCCACCAAGAACACCATCAGATAATGTCCTTTCAGGCCTCGTGACAGTAGGAAAATCATTGCCAACTTAAGGATAGGATACCCCAGCCCAGTGAGTCCCTAAGAGAACATTTGTGGGTAAATTAGGGACAGATGTTATCCCATGAGTAAGTGAAAAAAAAAAAAATCACAAAACCCCCACTTGCCGAAAGACGAAGTTTTACCTCAAATTTTCAGTGCTAAATGGGTGAGTGCATTTTCTTTTCTTAAAATAACTTGCTTGCTAAGGAAAAAGATGTGCACATTTCTCAGACTCAAAAGTGCATCCAAGGAAAAGAGCCAAGTTGTACAGACAGTCCATCATCTACCTGCGGGTTCTTATGACAGACCCCAGGGTGATTAAAATTTTATTGTCTCCATTTGGAATGAGTGGTCCCCTCTTTGCAGAACTCATGAACCAGGGCTCCGGTTGAATTCCTCCAGCAATTCTGGGCAGTGCCTCGCCTGCTGGTCTCACAGTTGAATGGAGGAATCACGGTCCCCCATGCTCGGGACAGGAGGGTCCCTCAAACAGCCACCCTGGCTTCACTGTGAATCAGTGCAGAAGACCAATCACCAAACCCTTCAGGGAAAAAGGCAGCAGCAAGGAAACGGTGACAGAGTTCTTCAAAGCGGGACTTGGAAGACAATAACGGGCATTTGAATGTAGAATCACTGTGGGTTTACGGTTTAAAAATTCTTTCGTGTCGAGTAGATAGATAAGCAATCTACTAGGTAAACGAATCGATGGAGTAATTTTATTGGCAAATTTATTAAATACTATGATACTCTTTTATCCATCTAAACCTTGGCAAATAATCGGAATAGTTCAAGTAGATTTGGTTCTTCATCAATATCCAGGGTAGGGGTTCAAATGGGGGATATCCCTAGAGCGATGCATGAGAATCTCAGAGAGAACAAACTTGTAGAAAACACACCTGCCTACCCCAATCTGGAAACTGTGACCTGCTGCACGTACAGGACCCATCACTCCATCCCCAAACAGATACACAGGGAAGCACGAGGGTTCGCCAGCTATACCAGGAGAAAAATTTTTGTGAGCAAATATGTTTTTATTCATTGTAAAGTACATTTGTGATTATAGGTGGTGGAGACCCTGTCCTGAGAATCGCTCTGGAACTGTGCCCGTGATACTGACATTCTAACCAGAGTTTGGAAGCCCAACCAAAGAGGCAACGGAGCATGAGGTTAGAGGCTGGGGTCCTGGCTGGGCTGCTTGCTAGCAGCGTGATCTTGAGCATGTAAAGAAAACTTTATATGCTTCAGTCTTTTCATCTGTAAAGTGGGTCATAATAGCACAGCTATTGCAGGAAAGTAAAGGTGAAATGATTTAACGTGCACGACACATTTCAACTGGTGCCTGGCACATACGAAGTGCTATATAGTGTTTGCTCTTTTAATATTATCAGCATTGTTGACATAGACACAGATCCCATGGCTACTCTGCCAAAGAATTGGATTAAAAGGAGCTGAGCAACAAGTTGCCCATAGTAAGCCATAACCTTTACCGACAGCCACCCTTAGGACGCCCAGGAAACCGCAACAGGACAAGATATCAGAATGCACGCCAGGCACGTTTCAGACTCTGCTCTGCGGGGAGAATGAACTGGAGAGCTCTCGGTTAGAGGATAAGGAAGGATTTCAGATCTCTCTTTGTCTTCTGTAGAAATTGGAATATAGTAGCATCATTTTCCCTTCCACCATTCCCCACCAAAAAAAAAAAGAGAAAATAACTCTAAAGATTTTTGGCATCAATGTGTAAAGTCAGAGAAAAACATAAAATCCTCAGCTTTTTCCTCATCTGTCGGTGTTCAAGACAAACATAGCACATTTAAAAATTTTGCATTTTAATGATTTTAGTAGATTGAGTCACATAAAATTGCTGATTTATGGGTCAAATAAAATAAACTCTCAGCAATTTTCATAGGGGTCAATTTATAATGTGCCCTGGACATTGCTATTCTGTGCAACACATTTTAATTGTTATTTTTTATGCTTTGTGCCATAGGGCAAATTTATTAAAGAGCATGTTTAAAAAAGATGTATATGAAATAGAAACATTTCAGGGCTGACCTTTGGTTGCATAAAGACTGAGTTTGCATAAAAACTTCCAATCATTCTGTCTCACTAACGCGTGGAGCTTCTAAAATTGGAGGGGACTTTAGAGAACACCTCTTCCTAAACTTTCTTTCTTCTGATGAAGAAACTGAGGTCTTGAGGGGTAAAGGCATTTGGTCAAGATCACAGTTAGAAAGCTATCAGGGCCAAGAACAGCTCTTAGGTTCCCGAGTTCCTTTTTGGTTTCTCTTGCAGGAAAATCAAATCTCTGTTGTCTGGAAATTTGTCAGATTAGTGCAGGCTGTGTTCATAAAGAAGCCACATTAATGGTGGGGCCAACGTGGGTCTGAGCATATCTGCTGTGACCGGAATGTCAAGACCCACTTCTCAGGGGCTTAGGCTGGCTCCTGACTCTGGGCATCATAAGGCTTGAAAAAAAGCCATCTGTATCCAAGAATTCTCCTCGATCACTGAGTTGAGCGACACCACGGGCACAAAGCCCGGGAAAGAAATATTGAAAGAGAGTCTAGAAGAGCATCTACCATGTTTCCCATGCAAGGTACCCAATGGTACCCCTGCGTTACAGACAAGGAAACAGTTCGGAGAAGCTGGCAATGGCAAGCACACATGTCTGTCCACGTTATCACAGGAAGATGGGGCCACCTTCTGCCAGTTTCTAAATCTCACAGGAGTATATTCAATTGAGAAAACTTCTTGGGAGAAACCTGGTCACAGGGAGCTTTGAACATACAGTGTTTAGTCTTCCAGCCTCCCAGATTGAAAAAACACGAGATACAGGTCAAGCCAATCCTAAGAGGGGGTGCTACAGGAAATGCCTTGTACTGATTGGTTTGGGCCTCTTTCTCTGAACCAGTCACTATAGTGTAAGGAACTTGGCATGGCCCCATGGGCTTAACCAATCCGGGTTTATTTCTTGAGCTGAGGGTTTGGTCATCTCCTGAAGTATATGGGCTGGGTGCAGTGGGAGGTAGGAAGAATTCACTGACAAAAATCTGAATATTATTAGGATGGGAAAGGGGAAATGGGTGCTGGGTAATCAGCCAATGGATAGCCCACAAAATTTGGATGTACCATAATTTATTCAACAGATTCACTACTCTTGTACATTTTTGTTCTTTGTTCTCAATTTTTCACTCATGTAAGTGGTCCCTGCAATAAACACCTCTGTAGCTCTCTCTTTGTCCACATCTGTGATTGATTTCCTAGGACAATGTTGAATTGCTGGGTCAATGTATATAAAAGTTTGACTGGTCTGCATAAATTTCCTTCCAGAAAGTTCATTTCCCAGCAGTCAATAAGCCTCATAACCCTGGGAGTTGTATGCATTCCTATGTGTATGTTTAATTCCTGCTAATTTGAAAAGTAAGAATCAGTGCTTCTGAAATAACATTCCACAGTAGTGTCAAGGGTGTGTGAGACCAAGGAAAAATACATCACATGGAACTTCATGGGACTTCAATTCTTTCAGATTTACAGAAACTATTATTTTTACATTTAATGATATCATGATATAGAGTGAAAAATCCCTACAAATTTTATCCATAAAACATGAATCTTCAAAGGAATTTCCTGTTTACAATGGGATGCATACAACTTCTCCCTCTTCCCAAACCTCCCCCGAATCCTAGAAATGCAAGTTCACTTTTCTTTGCATGAAGGGACCTTGGTAGAAATTTCGAGAAACAATTGCTCTTTACCAGGATCCTCCTTTATAATCATTCATCAGACAAAGCTGTGAAGATGCAGGGAGATAATGAGAGCCCTGGATATAAGCATCCTAGCAGAGGCATGAAGTAGGAGAAAGAGCAAATGGACAGAAGATGGGACAACCTGACACAGCGGGACAGTAATCAAGTAGTTTCATCAAGGACAAAGAAATTACTCCAGAGCTTTAATCGGAGAGCAATGACCCACCATTTCCAGTGACAGCATCCAAGACTCCCACCTCCTGCCGCAGGAAATCCCAGCCTGCTCTAACCAGCAGACGGGTAGGGACATGAGGCCTGACTGCAGCAAGGCCCACCGTCACAGGGAAACCCTTGTTAATTCTCAGCACAAGCCCGTCCACAGACTTTCTGTGGTTATCGAATGTCATTTATCTGATTAAAATGGCTTGAATTGTTTTGCTCATTAGAATCACTTGGTATTTGGAATGCGGTAACATTCAATAAAAACTCTGGTGGTGAATAAAGAAAAGGCAACATCCAATTAAATTCTTTTACTAATACCAAAGGTCACTGTGAAGACATCACGGATAGGTTTTGTGCGCAACTAATTTTCCTAATAATAAAATTACTGTGTTTTCTTCTGGGCCATCCCAAATGTAGATGTCCCAGAACAGGCTGGTAGGTTTTAATGCACAGCAGCTAAATTAAAAATCTATGCCCTCATGGCTCTTCAAAAAGACAAAATCCAAAAGAGACTTCAAAACAAAACCACCAAGGAGTTTTCACTTGAATGAATACTTACGGTCTTGCTAACCTTGACATGCAACCAGTAAGGAGCTTGGCTGCATCCTATCGAATGTAGAGTGTCCTTTCAGGAGTGTCGGCGGCAGGAAACTATCCCCAGCAACATGTAACAGCATGGTGGTTACATCTGGAGTGAGACTGGTTTTCTCTCATATAAATACAGATGCGATAGCCTGTGTGGACATTCTCTGTTTGCCCCTAGATCTGCTCCTCACCCTGCCATATACGCCATAGAAGGCTGATCTTTATGGTCTGCACCAACCAGAGTCCCTCGACCTCTGGCTTATGATTGACTTTGGCCAGCGGGAGGCCTTGGCAAGGATGGGTGGGTGGGAGATATTGAAGCAAAGGTATTTATTCCGCAGCCTCTCTGTTGGACTGAGGGTTGGCGGCGACCGGTCTCAGGCTGTCTCTCCCAGCTCCCTTCAGTTCTCCAGGTTCCCCAAACCACTCATTCCCTCTTCCTCCTTTGTGTCGAGGCCCTGGTTCTCCACTGTTGCTAGACCAGGGATGCTTCGCCAAGCCCCACTGGTTTCCTTTAACCCTGCCCTGAGTGCTGTAAATAGTCTCTCCGTTAAAGTCTCCATGGCTCATGTGACATGTGTTTTTTGCCAGGCCAATGGCAAATGCAGTACTTGTAGCTTCTACCAAACAGCATGAGATGTAATTCCACAAAATACACAGAAAAAGCACTCAATTCTCCATAACCCACACTCCAACCAACCAGAAATGAGCACGTGACTAGCCAATAATTTATTTGAGGTTTTAGAAATGTTTTTACTGTCTTTCAGAAATGCCTTCTTTTTATAAAATGTCACTCTGTTGATGATTTGGTGTCCTTTCCAGTTCTACCCCAAAGGAACTGATAAGTAGCCCTTGATACATAAGTTTACTCTCCTCTGAGGCCAAGGGTATTGGTATTTTGTGGGGGAAGTACCTAATTTTCAGGAAAAAATAATATGACATTCAAGAACAGATAAGTCACTCTCACAATGCCCATTACACATTTCATAAGGAACAGTTAGTGCCACTAGCAGGGATATTTGCTTTATTTTTTGACTATTCATAATAGCTAACTGGGTAGATTAAGAGAGTTCTCTGGCACTTCTAACTCTAGTGTCCAATAAAACATTAGATGTCTATCCTCCCAACACCTAGCAACTTAACATGAGAAGTCCAAAATTACATGGAGTTTTTATAGCAGAGAGTATGTGAATTCTTTACTCTTCTCCTTGTAACCAGTCTCAAGAAAGAAAGCAAAATGCTTTCAGATCCTTCTCATATGAGAACAGCCAGGGCTACATGAAAACACGGAGATATTCAGGGCATCAGGTGTTGGACAGAGTGCAAGTTATTCATGGGGAATTTTAAATCGTGCGTCTGTCAGCCGCGGAAGTGGAGTCATGTAAGTGCTATGAGATCAGGGATTTATTACAGGAATTAGATCTCATCCAATAGCAGAAGTAAAGGTCTGGCAAGGCAAACTGAAGGATAGGAAATAAACTACTAATTAGCCCTCTTGAAGCACTGGTGGAAGTGGACAGGACAGAGTTTGTAGGAATATCTGAGAAGCCAAGCACATCTAGCGGGCCGTTGGACCAGCAAGAGGAAGCTTATGGAGATGTCTAGGAATCTGTTGTCCCCGTGTGATGCCACCTGTGTGGATCCACAGTCAAGCCTCCAGTATTAAGTCCAGCACTACTGTTGGTCAACAGGGCCAGCCAACAGGAAGAAGAGCTAGAAGCTGAGTGAAGGAGAATCAGGAAAAGCTGGAACCTGCTGGGCTCCCTGTGCCTGTCCATGACCACTTATCTGACCTTGAACCCTTTTGTGAGTAATGGCCACTACTTCCTTTCCATCTTCCAGACCTCATCTAAGTTCCTTGGTTGGCTCTCATTTGGAGCCATAGAGAAGGGCATATTGGGAAATGTGTTTTCCAGATTAACCAAGTCAACACACCATAATACAGCACAGCTCATTCCTTGTCAACTCGGCATCTCTACGCTCCTCTTTAGGCAGACTTAATTCCTAAATAAAGACAATAACAAAATCATGCTTCTACCTAGTGTGGTACACACTGAAAGAAGATACACAAAGTCTCCTATGTCCCTTTACTTATCTCTTGGTGATATTCATTCCTCTTCTAGCCGAGTCACACTCCTACTTTGATAGCATGTAACTCAAATATTGAGATGTAAGGTTAATCATTATGAACATATCTTATGTTAGTAGGAGAAGAGAAGAAAAATTGGCTAAATATCTTCTCTCTTTCTTCCTTTTCTTTCTGGCTGCCTTCCTTCCTTCTTGCCTTTCTTATCTGTCTGTCTATCTATCTAATCTATCATCTATCCAAATACATTTATATTAAAACAAGGAGGAAGGATTTATCCTACCACGTTCCTCCTTTCTACAACTGGTCATGTGATTATAACTGTTATTTCTAACTTTCTTCTTCCACTATTTCAAATTCCTGTTTTCCTCAGCTGGTCATAGTTTCTTGTTGGGTGGGGGTCTCCAAACTTCATGCACGAAGGGTTTAAACATTAATGGAGCTTACTGGTTTGATTTGTCATAGCTTTCCATTAATTTTTATCACAGGTTATGAGAATACTACTAGGCACCCCCAGAGGAGCTCTAGAGTGATTCTAGATACACTCTTTCCTGACCCGGTGTGTAACAATGACTTAATTTCCGCTTGATAGGATCAATTATCCCAGTAGAGTAACCTCCCTTTGTGCTTGTTGGTTCAGTGTCCTGAAGAGCCCAAAGTGACCAGACAGCAGTCTCACCTTGCAACTTAATGGTTTTGTTGAATCCCCTGGTAGAAGCATTACTGCCTTGGGAACTAAAGATTCTAAACCAGTATAGCTTAAAACTACAGGGATGGCAGGCAAAATTTTACTAAGGGGTACTAAGGGGGTAACTGTAAAAGGACCCACTCTCGTATCTACCATTTGATTCTCAGACCTGAAAATCTTGGCTATGGGAAAAACAACAACCCATATTGGTCCCTGATTCAGGGTATATACTACATCCTGAAGTACTACATACATACATCACCCCGGTGTTGCCAGCCAGCTGCAGCCATAACTGAATCTTTAGTTTTGTCCGGTCAGCTGCTTCAGCGTTATGGGAAATATGATAATAGTAGTAAATTCTGTGAATGCAAGACCACTGCTGCACTTAATTTGCTACAAAATGAACTCCTTGGTCAGAAGAATAGACTACAGAATAATGAACAATCCATAGATGTAAATCCATAGATGATGATTTTGGCAGAAGCACTCTGAGCAAAGAAGGTTGATTCATATCCAGAGTTAAGCGTTTATTCCAGGGAGAACAAAGTGCTGCCCTTCCATGATGGAAGTGGTCCAAAGTAATCAGATGGCTGGCTGGTTCCCCTGGGGAATGGTGCCATATTTGGCACTGAGGCTGGTCCCTGCTGCTGGTAGGTTGAGCACTCAGCACAGGCTATGGTTAGAGTGGCCATGAAGAGTAGAATTCCATATGGCCGAGCCCATGTGTAGCAATACCAATAACCAATAAAAAAATCAATTAACTACCAAAGTTTAATCAGAAAAATTAGACCCATTATGACTGTTATTGGATAAGAGATTTATTACAGAATGAGATCTTACATAATTATGGCAAGTATTAGGGAAGTTATATCTAGAAAAGAGAGTTGAGGGAACCAAGATGGAGTCACTCACTAGTCCTCCTGAGACACTGGTGCAAGGTAGACAAGTCCAGGCTTGCAGAGAATCTAAGAGACCCTACTGGGGCTACAGAGGGGAAGCTTTCTGATAGGCCTGTAGGAAGCTCTGGCCACTGTGTAGTTCCACCTCTATGGATCAGCAGCCAAACATTGGTTTTGAACCTAGGAGTCAGGTCTAGTAGCCAGAAAGGAGAACTAGATAAAGAATGGAGAAAAGAAATGATAAGCAGAAGCCCCTGGGCACTTCTGAAACTGTTCTCTGCTACATATCTGACTGCAAGACCTTCTGAGAGTAGTAACTATTGCTTTACTTCCGCTTTTCATTTTGCACAAGTTCTTGTTTTGCCAACACTACTCTGGAGACATAAGGGAAATGGGATTCTGGGAAATGTAGTTCCATACTCACTAAGTTGACATGGCACAATCATGCACAGCCCCAGAGAAAGAAGGCTGGTTAGCCATTTGTTCGTTCGTTCATTCATTCATTCATTCATTCATTCATTTGCACAAACAAAAAATATATTGTGCCAGTAACATCCTAGGCACTCATTTTACAGAGCTTAAAACCATCTTAATGGAACTTAAAGAATAGTGGGACAGTGGGACAGACCTAAGTACATTTCCAACACTCAGATCTATACTTATAAAAAACATGATAGTGTAGTGATGGAAAATAAGATAGGCCTGCGAGAGAAAATGACAGAGGAAGAACAATTTAGATTGGGTGGTCAGAGAATACTCTCCTGAGAAATGACATCTAGGCTGAGACCTGAAAAATGAAATGTGCAAGGAAATGTTTTAGAAAAAAGGAGGACTAAGACATCTCTAAATGCCTTGAAAGGAGCAGAGTATGCTTGCTACCACCTCTCCCTCCACCTGCTCTTTTATCTGGAATCTCCAAACAATTTTATTTTACTCCTTCACTAAAACTCATATCAGGATTAGCATCAGACCCCCAACTGCCAAGTCCAGTGGTTAATTTGCAGCCCTCATCTTACTCAATCTCTCACCATCACTTGTGCAGCTAATCCCTCTTCCTTCTTGAAGCATTGTCTTCATCTGACATCCAGAACATCATTGTCCATCTCTACCTACTAGAATGTGCTATACTCCATGACACAAAGGGCATTGGCTTGTCCACTGCTGTATCTCCAGTAGCAAGAACAATGTAGGTACACAGTAGTTACTAAATACTTGTTGAATGGGTTAGAGTGTGGGAAGAAACAGCAAACAGCTAGTGAGGTAGGAAAGGACAGAAGAAAGAATGGTATCCTAGAAGTTATGTGAAACAATTATTTCAAGAAGAAAGTTGTGGTCAGCAATTTGAATGCTACTAAGAGTTGACTTTTGGACTTGGCAATGTGGAGTTTTTTTGGAGGAGGTTTTGGTGGAGTCTTGAGGTCAAAGGTCAGATTGAAGTAGGTTCAAGAAAGAATAGAGTAAGAATTAATGTTAGTAACTTTAGCCAGCTGTTTTGAAGGATGTTCCTCTAGAGGAGATCATAAAATAGACAGTAGCCAGAGGAGAATATGGGGGAAATAGAGCTTTTCCTTTTTATTTATTTTTTTTAAGAAGGTTATTTGTATCCTGATGGGAAGGGTCTAATAGAGAAATAAAGTTTGAATTTGCAGCATGAAAAGGGGATAATCATTGAAATAATGTTCCTGAGGACAGGAGAAGGAGTGGGATTCCATGTGTCAGTGAATTGGTGGCTTTGGACAGGAGCATGGGCAGTTCATGTAACAATAAGAAGGAAGGATGTCGGTGCAGATGTACCTGGATTGGTAGGCGTGGTGGGGAAAGTTTGTAGATGGTCTTCTGTGATTTATTTCCATTGCTGGAATCTCCTTTTCCACCCAAACTGTAAACACTGGAGCACCCCAGGGCTCAGTCATCGGCTTGCTTCTCCTATATTCATTCGCTAAGATGATCTCATTTAGTCCCATGATTTCAAATATGCAGCTCATCTTCAAATCCTGCCGCAACCTCTCCTCTAACTGCAGACTCATACCCAACTGCTACCTAACATTTGTGCCTAGATGGCTAACAGGCATCTTAAGCTTAATACACCCTCAACTGAATAGTTGATATATCGCTGCTTTTCCCAAATTAGCCGCTCACCCTTCACCATCCATGTATCACACCATGCACATGCTTAAACACTATTTAAGCCAAAAATACTGACCTCAGCCTTAATGTTTCTTTTTCTCATCACTCTTCATTCAAGCCATAGGCAGTGGCTTCAAAAAATATCTGAAATCCCAATACTTCTCACACATCCTGTGACATCATCCCAGTATGAGTCACCATCGTTTCTCACTTAGGTTACACAATAGTGCTTTTATGGCCTTCCTGCTTCCACTCTTGTCTCCCTTTAGTAAAACTTCCACCAAGAAACCAGAATGATCCTTTGGAAAAAAAAAAAAAAAATCTGATCATGTCACTTACCTGCTAAAAACTTTCCACTGGTTTTTCCAAAAATAAGATCTAAAGCCCTTACCATTATCTACAAGGCCCTAGATGATTTGGTCCAAGGTTAGCTCACTTACCATCTTCCAACCTTTCCTTTGTTCACTCTCTGCTCTAGAAACACAGATCCACATGCTGTTTTTTGGAAATACCATGCCAGGATTCTGCACTGGCTCTTCCTTCTGCCTACAGTGCTTTACCCTGATGTCCACATGGCTCCTTCCCCCGTTCCTTCAGATCTCTGTTCAAATACTCCCCCGAGATGCTTCCGTGGCTACCATGTCTGATGTAGTACTTTCCTCTTACTATCTCCTTCCTCTGCTTTGATTTTCTTCTTTGTATTTATCATTTCCTGATATTATGTCATGTGTATTTGTTTACTGTCTGCCTGCCTATTCTTGCCAATATAAAGTAGGTTCTATCAGAGCAGAGAGTTGTCTGTTTTGTCCACCATGTGTCTCCAGCACTCATGCACATAGGTCTGTACTCAATACATGCACTGAATAAGAGGGAGCTGTGGAACAGTTTTGAAAAAGGAAATGATGGGGGACCTGGCCGGGTCTGTGGGTCGGTTGAGCATCAGACTCTTGATTTCAGCTTGGGTTGTGATCTGTGCATCGTGGGATCAAGCCCCGTGTCCAGCTCCATGCTCAGCGCAGTCTGTTTGTCCCTCTCCTTCAGCTCCTCCCCTCCCCTCTATTAAATAAATAAATAAATAAATAAATAAATAAATAAATAAATAAAATCTTTAAGAAAGAAAAAGGAAATGAAATGATATAATAAAAAGATTGGGTGGGGTCAAGAATGGGAGCAGGGATGACAGGTGGGGGCTCCTGCGATTGTCTAGGTGACATGAAGTTAACTTGGAAATGAAGTGGAGGGAGTGGGAATAAAAAGCTGACTCAAGCCTCTACCCTTTAAAGCTGTTCATCCCTCAGTTCTCTGTCCCATTTACAAATCTGATTCCCTGGCCAAATATTCACTGAGTGGCTTGATGTGGAATGATAGAGTGCTAAAACCAGAAGTAGACACAGCAATGATCACATTTGATGCCTTCATTATGCGGAGGAGGAAGCTGAGCCTCAGAAAGATTAGAGGTTCCACTCAGAGTTTCTTGGCTTATTAGTGGAAGGAGGCAAGACTAAAACCTGCTTTGCCATATTCTCACTCCTGGGCTCTTTCCACCCCCACCCCATTCGTTGTATTACAGAATTGTCTTGGAAAAAACTATATGTAATTTTAACATCTTCAGAACTTTGAAAGTGCTAATTGTTTTAAAAATAATTTATGTGATTACAAGTTCAAGTTGGACATTTTGCACAATTTTAATTGTATTTCGGGCTGTGCTCAGAAGTCCCAAGAGAGCACACCAGACTGTTGTTGGGTCCTTCTACTCAGCAGCTCCGAACTCACGGTGCAGCAGGCAAGGCATCGTTCCAGGGTGGTTAATTTAGGGTTTACTCCTCCCCTCTTTCCTTTATGCCCCTCTTGAAATGTCATCTTTGAGGCAGGACCTTAAAAAATGGGACCGTGTCAGTTATTTTAAGGAAAATGCAAAATAAATCCTGTAATACAAGTAGACCAGGCAGACTGAGTAAAGGTAAAGAAAACAATTTCTTTTACACTAATGTAGATTCATTTCATCACATATCATTAATGTAAATTTTCTCCTTCAAACCACCCAGGCAACAATATCTCATCATTAAGTGTAATAAACACCAAGGGCATTTCCCACCTCTCTACAAAACCGCAGCTCACTTTTCTTCCCTTCTTCATATTATGCAGGTTTAATTTGCACAGAATTCAGGAGTGTTTCATTAATTCATTTAAATAGGTTGCTTGTTCCTAATGAGCTCATCGCACAAAAGTGCTTTGGAGGCTTCCTCTCCTGGAGAGAAGATGTGTGATCCTGACACAGGGTGAGGAGGGTGAGAACAAATAACAGGGTGGGGGGAGTAATTCACTTGGGGCTGAATGCTGAGAAGCTGAAAAATACATGGGTAAAAGTGGTATTGTTTCTACTGGCAACTACTTCAATTTCTACCCAAGTCTGTCCTTTCTTTACACCCCGTTAGGCTGAGCAGCACAGAGCCTGGGCGCACTCTGCGGAGCGGTGGGGCGTCCGCCTTTCTCTGGCGCACTCTCCTCCTCCCATGCTGCCCCCTCTCCCTCCTAACCTCTGCTGAAGCTTTTAGATTTTTTAGGAAGCTCTCTAATAATCTGAGAATCTAAGAAAGAGAGTCATTATGGGTTGAAGTGTGCACCCCCCAACCAGATTCACATGTTGTAGTCCTAACCCCCAGTGTTGCAAAATGTGACCTCACATGGAAATGAGAGCATTGCAGATGTAACTCATTAAGATGAAGACATATTGGAGAAGAGTGGGGCCCTAACCCAATATGACTGGTATCTTTACCTAGAAAGGAGAAACTCGGACACACATAGGGGAAGATTAGCATTCTCTGGCACAACCCAAGGAACTACCAGAAGCTCAGAGAGAACCCAGGAACAGATTCTTCCCTTGGGCCTTCTGAGGGAGGCTGGCCCTGCCGGTACCTTGATCTTCAACTCCTGGCCTCCAGAACTAGAAGACAATTGTTTAAGCCACTGAGTTTGTGGTACTCTGTTACAGTCCGAGCAAGCTAATATGGGAGCTACTTGGAGAAAAATGGCAAACAGGGTTGACTTCACAGGCTCTACCTCAGTCCATAGCATTGAGTGTTCACTTTCTGAGATGGAAATGGGATCACGTCATGCCCCTGCTTCCAACCTTCCAATGGCTTCCATCTCCCTCTTTACCGTAAGACCTGCCCGAGCTCCTTCCCTGACGCCATCTCCTGTCACTCCCTTCCTTGTAACTCTCTCCAACCATCTTGCACCTGGCTGCTATTCTCCCACCACCAAGCACTCAGTCACATATTTTTCCCTCTTACTTAAATTTGGTTCTTGCTCAAAAATCATTTCCTTGACCACCCTCCATAGAATAACACTCTCCTGACTTATTTTCCTTTCCCCCCCTCAGTAGCCCTTATCAGTACCTAATTTTATGTACCTGTTTATTGCTTGTCACCATCAGTGAGTAAGTCGACTCCTCAAGTGTAAGAATTATGTCAGGTTCATTACCGTATTGTCAAAGCCTAGAATGGTGAAGTATATCCAAGGAGCTCAACACATACTAGTTGAATGAATGAACTAATGGCTTGCCAGATTCCTAGGGATTTTATAATTTTAATTTTTCAACAGCTTCTTCCAAGGCATACGTAGCTGCTGCTTCCATTTTTCTGTTTCTGTGATATTGAGCCTACTTCTTATGTGTCTGAAAACTCTCTTTCTCCACCTTCTCCTGCCCCCTCCCCCCCAGGCCCCTTTCCCTCTCTCAACACTTTAAGCCTCAGGAAGGGCATTTCCTAAGTAAGAAATGATAAACAAAATGAACTCCCCTAAGGAGATTTCACTCTCTTATGCACCCCTGTATTCTTGGCAGAACCTGAAACACAGTAAATAGTGATTTTTTAAGAAATCATCAGGAAATCGTTTTTTTACCAAGAACTCAATTTTAGTCAACTAATTTTCTCCAAACTAACCTGGGCCCTTTAGACAGACTGCATACTTAGTTTAAATAATCTTTCAATTTACCCTACTGTGGTAAGCAGCCACTAGGATGGCCCCCAATGATCTCTTCATCCTGGTATTTATGCCTTGTGCAATCCCCTCCCCTGAGTGTGAGCTGGGTTTAGTAATTCACTTCTAAAGAACAAAGTAGAACATACATGATGGGCTGTCACTTCTGAGATTAAGTTATAAAAAGACTAGTTTTCATCTCGAGTGCTCTCGGTCTCTCGTTCTTGGCCAGCTCATTCTGGGAGAGGCCAACTGCCATGTGTGGAGAGGCCCCCATGAGCAAGCTTGGAAGCAGATTCTCCCCCAGTGGAACAATGAAATGACTGTAGCTGACACCTTGATCGAAGCCTCATGGGAGATCCTGACCCAGAAATACCCGGTGAATCTACTCCAATTCCTGAACCACAGAAAACGTGGGAAAATAAAGGTTTGTTGTCCTTGGCTGCTACATGTTGGAGTAGTTTGTTACACAGCAGTAGATAACTAATACACCATGCACCATGTTCGATTTGTGCTCCTAACACCTCATTCTTAAAGCATTATTAATGTGAGAAATTTACTCAAGATGCTTCTTCCAAAGGCCAATATACATACGAGAGAGATTTTGTTTTTCATGTCTGAGTTAACTTTTAAAATCTGTAACATTTACTTTTATCTGTGTTACATTAAAATTTTAATTAAAAATGGTGGCCCAGATGCAAATTTAAAACTCTCTTGTTTCTACATATCATTTCATTTACCCTCATAAAAACCCTTTGAAATAAGGTGCTATCATCACCCCATTCTTAACTATAGAGAAACAAGCAGGGTAAGCAACTTGCCCAATGTCATACAGCTAGTAAGTGGTAGAGCCAGATAGTCTGGTTCTAAGGCCTCATGAGGCCTTAACCCTTAGTCCCCGTTGATTCTTAGACAAAAAAGGTCAAATACAACAGTAAAGCAGGCCAAAGTGCCTTAATATCCAGCCCTTGCGTGGAAGACTCATTCAGGACTAGAGTTTTCATGATTTAGATGGGATGATACCAGTGTTTAATGAATTCTTAGAAGGGTTAAATGAGATAAATTAGATCACATATACCAAACACCTAGTATACTGCCTACACATATGACTATAAAAATAGAATATCCAATTGGGAAAAGATGACAGATCTTAAATTATCACTGAAAACAAAGCAAAACAACAAGAAAAAAAAACCCTTCCCTTTCTGAGGAGAGACCATTCAAATCACTAAAAAACTCAAAAACATTCTCTGATCAAACTTCTGAGTCATTATTAGATTGACACAATTGAGGGGCGCCTGGCTGGCTCAGTTGACAGAGCATGCAACTCTTGATCTTGGGGTTGTGGGTTCGAGCCCTGCATTGGGTGTAGAGATTGCTTCAAAATAAAATCTTAAAAAAAAAAATCGACACATTTCAATCACATCAGTACACGCTGACAGCAAGAGGTGCAAGTGTTGTGACCCAGTCACATTTCCACCTGACCTAGGATCTCAGCAGCTGCACACAGTGCAGGTAGCAGCTCCCTGAAAGATTCCCAGGATAAAGGCCCCAGGAATTGTAGAAATAATTTTGAAAAATCAGAAGCTCGCACGCATCGCTGTGTCACAGAGGAGAGTAAAGATCGTTTATTTGACTTGGGGCCAGGACACCTGGGTTTGAGTCCTTACTTTGCCAAGAGTTTCAGTCTGCAGGCTGCCATCGATCTGACCTTGGGCAGGCTGGATCATTCTGCCAAGCCTCAGTCTTCTCATCTCTGAGATGGACAGAGAACAAGGCCAGCCTACCTGCCTTTCAGGTACTGCTCTAAACCTGATGCCCTGGAGTCTGTGAAAAGACCTTGTGAGTCGCAGGTGCAGGGAGGTTTCTGTTTACTGTTTGTTATTGGCAGGAGGCAAATCTAGACTACATGTAGCTCACTTGCATGTCTGCCCCCTGTGGGCATGCCGCAGTAACTCGAATGTACTGTGGCTATGGGTGATGTCCAGGAGCACAGGTGCCCAAGCAATTAATTCTGAGAGAGGTTGTGTCATGTTACCCGCCAAGAACTGGCCAATCTCCAGTGGTCCTGCGAGTGGCTGTGGTTTCTGACGTTTCGTGGTAACCATCCACACGGAACTCCACTGTTAGAGTCCAAGTTCAAGGCCTGCTTAGTGGTTCTGCCGCAGAATCTTGAGTTAGTGCCCACAAGCCCCCACACAAGAATCCACTCCCCAACAGTCCCTGACACCAACATGAATAAGGCAGATGAATGGAGCTGCCCTCATGCCACTTACAGCCACGAAATAATTATGCAATTACTCATCAATACAACCAGATATTTGACTCGCGTGGTTAGTGCTGGTGTATTTTAAAATGTGCACATTTTGATGAAGTCTTTGAATTTCTTTATCCTGAAACATGAAGAAAAAACCCACCAGAATTTCACAAAACTATGGAGCTAAAATTGAAGTAACAGAATTCAACCAGTTAACCTCTTTATTTTCAGAGACAAAGATCTTGTGTGCTTTGCCCAGGCACACTTGGCCGGGGAAAGGGAACAAGGCTCTGGCAGCAGACGATGGGTTGGACACATCGGCCATCCTTTAGTTCACCTTCCCCCAGCTCAGGACTCAACATGGACCCTGGTGTCTATTAAAACACAGGGCACAAGGAAACTTTTGTGTACATTCTATTTCTGCACTGAAGTCTCTCAATATCTGAGTTACCCTAGTTGCATTGTGCCTAGAAACTCTGGAACTTTCTGACAGAGCCAGAGTCTAGAATCCTTTACATTTTTTGTATGTGTCTATCACTATTTCCCCAATCCTGTCTAATTGATGGCATCTAACTAGAGATAGGATCCCTTTTTTATCTTCTTTCTGGGACGTGTCCGTTACTTGCAATAAGGTGCCTTCCAAAGTCTGCAAGACATGAGGGCATAACGTTCCTAATTAGAGTCCACCTGATCCCAGAAAACTATTCTCAATGAAAAATGAGGTGACTAATGGACTGGGTCTAAATGATAATGAGCTGGGTGAAAACTCCATTTTCCTAGTGAAAATAATGTGGAGATGTTAAAATCATCTTCTGAGATTGTTTGTGGGTTTGCATATTAATCTTCCTGAACACACACCTTTTATTCCATCTGTAATTTGAATGCTCAAAATTAAACCATGTTTAAGAAACAAAAGCATTAACTCTAGTACTCAGAATAAAAGCTGCAAATATATAACTTGATTCCTGAGTATTTTATAGTTCATAAAGGGGAGGAGATAAACACTTCTTGAGTACTCACCATGTGCCAGGCTCTCTGCTGGGCATCTTTCTCACGTTATGGTTTATCTTTCATACGAGCCCCTCAGACACTTATAATTATCCCTTTATTATAGAAGAGAAATTGATTTCAGAGAAGTCAACAGCACAGCTGAGGTTTGAACCCAGACCTGATGGATGCTAGGACTCTCACTCTTCCTGTGACATCAAAGGGTTGAATTTCTTTCCTACAGAGACTAATTTAGGATCTGCAGAGTTCCACTCCTTAATCCAATAAATAAGGCTGAATTATGCTAAAGGAATTCAAAGATTAATATGGCAACTACCCAAATTTGCCAGCAAATCCATCTGACAAGGGTGATGATAATAACGGCAAAAATGGTTCAGGATATGTCAGACACACTTTCACTGCATAGGTACGACCTCAGTTGAGTCTCACAACCATCCTCTGAGACAGGCGTCATTGTTATCATGATTGGCTGAGGCCTTGTGTGGCCTGATGCGATATGGACCCAGATGTGCCTTCTGATGTCTGGGGCCAAGTTCTCACTGCTCTTCTGTACGGCTGTCGGACCTAGAGATTACGTATCCATATCATTACGTAGTTTTTATCAATTACTGGATGGAAGACAAAGCACAAGGGAATGTTATAAAGCATATATTCCCATGTTAAGTAATAAAGAGGGAGTCCTCAGTGGCAGTGAGGATGATGAGGATTTGATAGGTCTAAAAGTCACATGAATGTTAAAAGTCAAACTGAAGGGATAAAACAAAAACACCAAAGGCATAGGCTCTTCAAGTGAAGGGAATAGGGCTGGATAACCCACTGTACCATAAGGAAATAGGGGGATTTTGTATTTCTGAACGCAGTTGTGCTGGTGACGCCAAGCAGAAGCTACTCCTGTCTACTCCTGGGGAACAAGGCTTTCCTGGCCCTTAGAGAGAACAGGCTCCCACCCTCTTCTGAGTCAGCCTGCCCCCACCTACCGCGGACAATCCTCAGGCTGGCTCTGCCAAAGGAAACTTGCCTCTGGATCTTTCTGCTTTAGCAGTTCATTATTTTCTGTGCAAAATCTGAATCAAGACAGAAAAAGTTCAATCTCTGACACAGTCGCTCTAGGAAATATGTTTGAGGTTTTCTTCTACGAGGCAAGAACAGGCAAATGTTCCTGAATTGTGTTCATCTTCAATTGCTTAAACCGCTATTTTGCATCAAATAGGTTCTTGACTATGTAATCTTAGAAACATTTATCATCTCTCTTTTGCCTCCTAAAATGTGGTACTATGGGGTCGTAGTGGCTCTTCAGGCTCTGAAGCCAGAATGCCAAAGTCAGAACCCCAGTCCCGATGCTTACCAGCTGTGTGATCTGGGTCGTGCTGCCTTGGTTTCTTCATCTGGAAAAATGGAGATAATGAAGGGTTCTACCTTCTGGAGTTGTTGTAAGTTAGTCCACAAAAAGCATTTAGAACAGTGTGCGACACATAGTAAACATGTCAGTGGATATTATATGAGACCACCGAGCATATCCTACAGGTCACTGGTCATAACTGAGGCAGCAATCCCGAGCTAACTCTAATCAAAATTAGGGCTTCTATTCCCATGTTTATTATGAGGCTGGTATATTTTGAATTGTGGAATTGTTCATGGAAAGACTCTTCAACTCTCAAGAAATCAATTTAATGCAAGTAGTAACTATTGTATTGACATATTTACAAAATATTACAAAGTGAAATACCTCTCTAATTCACCATATTACACAATGGCAGCATACAGGCAAGACAAAGCATATGGAAAGAAACGTTTACTTCTGTCTTTGGTATTAGAAATCTACACAAATCTGCAGCATTTAAAATTTCCAATACAAAGTATTAAACACAGACAAAGATGTAATCGGTAATGTCATGAAAAGGAGCTCTAATGTCCTCTGCTAGGAAACCCCCAGGTCCATGAAATGCAACGAGAAGACCAAACACCACTTGTAAAGGAGGGGGGCTATTGGCTAAAATAACAATAAAAGAAACAGTACAAGCTACAGTACTGTACACAGGAGTGTTTCATTTTGTGTGACGCGACTTTCTCCATAACGACATTTGGCTGACAGTAACAGACAAAACATTCCCGAGACACAGTCACAGATAAGACTTCATAGGAAAGAATCCACTCCAAGAGTGCGTCTCAAGGGTACAACTTGACTGTACAGAAAGAACATTTTATAAAATTCATTTTTGTGATCATTTACACATATACAAAAACTTAATTGGTTTTAGCAAACAATAACTTTTCTAAAACGCAATCACAGTTTACATAATTCTGAGGTAAAGGTCCTGAATCTATCTTTTGAGAAGTCCTAGCTCACAAAGGTCTCTGAAGGAGGAAGTGTCTAATGAACATCAAGTTCTGGCATTAAAGTGGGTTGGGGAGAGGGCAGGCCACACCTACCTCATATTTCAAAGATGATCTAAAATTTCAGAACCGAATGTTCCGTTTGGCTCTAGTAAGTTAATGCTTCTAATGTTTTGCTTTGTTGTTTTCAAGCATGAAACACTTTCTGAATCATGTTGGAACAAGACTTCTGCTCTGGGGAAAATATTTCATCAGGAAAGGGCCAAGTTAGTGTCTTAACTTGACTGCCTTGACTGAGGACTCTATATCCCAGGAAGAACATATTTAAACTTCTCACATAAAAAGTAAAAGCTTGGTCAAATAAATGCACCGCAAAACTGGTCTTCCTGTCAGTTAGCACACACCCCAAAAGGGCCTGCAGATGGGAAGGTCCTAGTGAGAAGGTGGGAGCCCACAGCAAATAAGACCAGAAAAGCCTTAGGGACTCTCCCCTCCCAGAAATGCATAAAGGACCCAGCTGTGTTTCCCTTGCAAGATCTGCAGCAAAGTTATTTGTGCTGCTTGTAAATACTCCAGGAAAATGTGAGATTCAGCAGATATGTACCAGGTCTTTTTTTTTTTTTTTTGCGGGGGGGGGGGGGGGGGGGGGGGGCAGGAAGGCCTATTTTCATAGATGTTGCTTCTATAAAATGACTTACTCTCAATTACAGCCCTTGATCTATTTCTGTAAACAACGTCACCTTACCCAGGTTACTTGGAACTAGAACATACCCAGCCCAGATTATTTCATCAAGTACACATTTCCAAAATAACCCTACGAAATCACGAAGGTTGTGAAAATTTAATAGGAAGACACTCGCTTTTATGTTTTTTTATAAAGAAGTTTACAAATATAATCAGAACATCAAATGAATAATTAAAACCCCTCTGGGATACGTCACTTATGAGGCAAACCTGAGCATTTGCCTCTTCTATTTTATCATGAGTCACATCTGGGTGTTAAAGAGTTTGCCAGGCAATGAGTCACCTTATGAGACAACTGAAGACACGAGCAGTGCTGGACCTTTCCCGTAAGCTGCCCAAACAGCAAAACTCAAATTTTTCCTCATGCCGGGAAAAGCAACAAAATGAAACTTCTGCTTCTTCGTACCATCCAAAATTCTGGCGAATGGCACGTGAGAAGAAAGTAAATATGTGTTCCACATTTACTAATAGCTGGCGTTCATGGTGTCTGACCGCACGGAGTAAAAAGGAACACGAACCAATGTGTTTGCAGGGCTCTTTTGGGAAAAGCAGCTTTGGGCTTTGCCCTGGTCCCCGACAATGACAGACTGGCAGGCTGTTTCTTGCACAGCTCGAGGCAAGCCATTAATCTGTCAGTACCCAGCATCTTTAGAAATCCCAGCATTAAGACAGGAGGGGGGGAGGAGGGAGGAGGTTGAAGAGCCAGAAATGTGGCTTTTTAAACACTTCAGTTAATTCCCAATGATGTGCAGGCTTCTGTGTATCCCTCCTCTGAGATTTCTGGTGCAGGGTGCAACTCTGGGGTGCAATTTATTCATCCTCTTCCACGTACGTGGATGGAAACCAGCCCACCTAAAAAAGAAAAAGCAACCAACATAGCAACGTGACTTTGCATCTGGCATTTCAAAGGGTTCTACAAACAGAGCATTTCGTTTTTACAACACCCCGATTAAGCTGGGATTTTATGGCCACTGTAGGTAAGGAAGATTGATTTAACTGCCCTAGAAGCCTGAGAGCATGAATGATAGCGACAGAGGGATAAAATAAGCCTACGCAGTGTTCTAATCTGCTAGCAAACAAATATGTAAATTAAGTGTAATAAGGGCTCTCCTACTTAACGCTTCCCGTTTCTGCTCTAGAACAGGATACAAAGACAAGGGTGCTATGTCCCATTCTTTCCAATTTAGATCAGCAGCTCTTATAAATATTCTGTATTCCACATAAAATTTATGCTCTGAGGCTTATGGACTAAAAAGAACTGAAATGTTCCTCAATCCTTTTCCAAAGAGGAAGCCCTCAAACTTGCCCAGGTGAACTTTATTTATGCCATGATCGTATCCATTCACCGTATTTTTCTTGAATGCCTGTTTTCAGTGAGGACCACCACCACGCTCCAGAGCCCCGGCTCTGTGGGCTGAAGGCTTCTCCCCAGCCCCCACAGGGGGTGCCAACGACCGCCCGGTCCGCTTCATTCAGCTGCATGAGCACCTCAAGAGGGTCAACTCACCCTGCCGTTTACTTCTCCTCTCCACCAGCCATTCGCACTCATTTTTGTGTAAATCTTCACCACATCTCCTTTCAGCAAGGATAACTCTCGCATGTCTCTGGCACAGAAGTCATACCGAGCAATGGCAATGCCCAGCACTTTTGGACTTAGCACTGTAAAGAAATGATGGGGAGTCAGAACTGATCTGCGGTTTAACAACCATCAGCGCCTGCTCAGATGAATGTTCTAGATGCTATCAAAATGCACAGCCATGACTTCACTACAGACTAGTGATAATGGTGGAGGAGCTTGAAAGCAGCACAACTGTTTCAATTCAGTCAGGTGTAGTCAAGTTCACTTCATAATGCTTAAAGAACCATTGTTCTGTTTCATTCTTCACAAGAATCTCAAGGCAGGGACTCGTTTTTGTTAAAAAAAAAAAAAAAGTTAATCTCTAAATTACTATCCAAGGAGATAGAATCTAAAATAACTAGCATAAATTTCCTATTGATGGCATGATAATCCATTTCTAACAAGAACCTCTAAGGTCAAAGCTTTACATTTTTACCTCATAATTTCTTCAACTGAGACTCAAAACAACCAAATGTTTTGCTCTGAAATTCTCCTCTTGAATCCATGTCATTGCTTCTAGTTAAATGGCTCTTCCTCCCCCAACCAGCCTTTTTTGGGGGGGTTAAAACTATTTGGGAACAAACTCAGTTGTTGTTTTATATAGAATTTCATTATGTGAAGCTGAAATGAGGTTTCACTGGAAGAACACATAAACACTATCAATTTGTCCTTTCTTTCAAACAAATACTGCAAGTATAAAAAACTCTGCTGAAGGAATGTACTCAAATACAAGAGGTCAGTGTGTTCATTTTCTATATTCAGGTTTTATGGTAGGAGAAGAGCTAACTTACTCCCTGTCCTAACCCGCCCTACCCTGAAAGAAAAACTCAGTTCAAGCTGTACGTTTGTTCTTCTCTGTGTTTTGTGACACATTTCATACTAATTTCTCTACCTGTTGCTCCTTGGGGTTATAAAGTATTTTCAATTATATGTGCAGTGATTCTAAGAATCACTCACCTGGGAATGGTGGGACTTTATAAACCTTAAACGGTAGAGGAACGGAAGTATAAGAAAAAGAAACAAATGGGAAATGCCATACATCTGTATTTTTAACAGTTCCTAGGGCCCAGGCAGCCGAGCTTACAACTGGTGTTAGCCTGAAAGAGTCTGCCCACTTGGGGACAGGGAGCGCTAGCCTATTACTTGGGGCTTTACAGTGACAGTCTTTGAGTCTCCAGGTGTCTACCATAAGATAAACGAATAGCAATGCTGTAGATTTCAGAACTGTAAAGGGCGTAAAAATATGGTCATTTTACTTTACTGTTCGAACACAAACCACTTTAATAGTTTTCTTACTGAAACCTGTCCCATTACTGGGGCACTACTCTCAGAGTTAGTGCACATAAAAACACCCCTGTGATGGAAAAACCAATCATCAGAGTAACCGTGTGACCTTGCATAAGTCTCTTTAACCCTCGAGGCCACATGTCTCTCACCTATAAAATGAAAGGTCTCTGTTAGCTGATGTCTAAGGTCTTTCTGGTACTAAAGGTTATGATTCCACTGGGACTTACAGGTTAATTTTTAAAAATCTGTAAGAAAACATACTTGACCTAGCCATAATGTACTCCCCTACCTGGCACATAAACAGCCATTAAATTCTCGGGCTTGTGACAGAAATTAAGACCAGAATGCCTGTACACAAACTGAGGGGCACAGTCATCCTTCCAAGCAACACGAACTTTACTTTTCTAGTTGGACACAAAGTTGGGGTCTTGGTTCTGTTTATTTTCTTAATGGGACTATGTAAATGTTGGCTTTCCTCAACTAAAATTTCTGAGCCTCAAGAAAACTAATGATTTTAATAGAGTGGTTCATCCCCCACTTTATACTTTCAGCCCCCTACCCTTCCCAACCTCTCCCCCAACAGATAAAATAAAATTCAAAAATGTCTGACAGAAATACGTAACATGAGCACACACACAAGACCAGAGGAATGAAATGTCATGACAAACAATGACTTTATGACAGAGAAGAGGAAACTACACAGTGGGAATGTGACTCTAGGGACTATTTGTGGGGAGATGCATCTATACGAGAAGCCATACACAGAAGTCAAAATATTTTATTTGCAAACAGAAGCAAGTGGAAAAGACATAAAAAAGCAGTAAAGCAGTACCTGACCAGAAAGGAGTGGAAGAAGGGGGAACAAAGCTGTAGTCTGGAGGAGTTACAAAAGAAAACCCACAGAACAAAGAAGGGGCTTAGAGAAAGAAAGAAAAAGAGAGAAGCAAAAGAGCATTTAGGTAATGGCAAAAAAATATCTCAACACAGCTATTTCGTTGTCTATCATCATAAGGAAACGGTCACATCAAAGTTGGAATCTCAAGCTTCGCTTTCACCCACTTCTCCCCTATCACCATTTCTAAATAAAGGACAAGCCAGATTTTTAGATTTTGACCGACATTAGTTCTGAAATTTAGAGCCGTCTATCCCTTTACAGATGAACACAGCACACCCACTCCACGGTGCCATCTTTGAACCCTTTCCATCCGAGGGTGACCTCCATGCACAATTCCCACTTTGTTATACCAGTGGAAAGGGGGAGCCTGTAAATTCTTAATGGAAAATATGCTTCACAACAAAACTGATATAAAGAGGCAAGAGCCTATAGAGTAGTGTCAACGAAACATGCAGAGCCTATAGGGAAGTCACTCATATGGTTTGTTAGGCACCACCCCAACCCTCAATCAAGCATGCACATGCTAGCTTATTTCCACACACACAAAAAATGTAAATCGTTCCAAATCTTATCATATCTGGAAAAGTAAATACATCTCCCAATTTTAGGAATGTATGGAAAAGTTATATGTAAAAACTCTACCCTCAGAAACTTTTCACTTTACTTTTAAATAATAAAAGCAAAAGGTTATCAAGTGGTCCTGAAGTGTTAAATGCCACGTTCTATGTTTTATATTCAGCATTTAATTTAATCATCCCAACAATTCAAAGAGGAAGGTACTGGTACTGTTTCCCCTTGATATCTTAGAATGACCTGGATTCAAAGCCAGGCAGGAGGATTTCAGGGTCCAGGCCCTTAACTGCTGGACTGCTGTGCATCAGATCCCTCCCTAGGCAGTTATCAAACTCCACCTGTCAATGCCATGGTGCCATTGTAAAGGAAAAGAAAGGCATGGTTATACATTTTCTTCCAATATTTATTCCCCCCTTCATCCCTGTAATAGGTTATTTGGTCAGGCTGTGTTTGCCCAAAAGGCACACTTCATTTCTCTGTCTTCTTGCAGGTCTACGCAGCTTATGACTGAGTTCCTGCCACCGGGATATAAGCAAGGGTATTGTGAGGCAGCTTGTGGGACTTTTCCTGGCAAGGCAGCTGGCACATGCATTCACCTTTCTTTTTTGGTTCTTTATTCTCTCCTGCTGTGTGGAATGTGAAAGCTACCATTTGGGTCCATGAGAAGAAAGGCCTCACATTAAGGACGGTGGCTCATAAGCTTGAGGGAAGCTGAGTTACTGAAGATTTAATGAAGAGATGACCTTCCCCAAGCCATGGACTGACCACTTCCAGGATTTTATTATAAAGAGAAATAGAGGTCTAGCCTGTTTAAGCCAATGATTTTTGGATTTCCGTTACTTGTACCAGGACCTAATCTAAACTGTGACAAAAAGTTTCTAGGACCAAGGATGAGGTGAAAGTGGGTTAAACAAACTGGAATGAGTCCATATAATCTTGCAATATATTCTGTCTCTTTCAGGCCACTGATGGATCTGAGAGCCAAAGAATTCTCCTGAAGGTAATACTCTTGTCAGGAAGGGGTTCTGTGATACTTATGAATGGCAGTAGCTCATGAAGGGGATACTCAGGTACTATCCAAGTAGACTGGCCATGGAAATTGGATGCGATTCAGTTGCTCTTGGAACCATGGGCTACGGATCCTTCATATATGCACTGATGCATTCATGACACTTTCCTCATGAATGGCCTTACATATTTACTTTTAATCTACCCTGAGACATATCCTCATTGATAATCAAGTTTCTTTTCTAATCCATTGCATCTTCCACACATTTTTTAAATTTTAAAATTCAGTGGTACATGCCATTACAATTAATTTTACAATCTGCTCAATTCCCTTATGGCCATGCAACATAACTGGTATAAATTTCCTTCAGATCCTGTTATACCCACTATTAGAGAGAGGAAGGGATGCTATCTCTAATGAGAAAAATGGCTCATATCTAACTGTATTATTGGCAGAAAATCTGGTGCCAAGATTCCTACCCCATTTGTGAACCCCCCATTCTACACATTACTTCTGGCAAGTATTAGAATTCTCTCCTTTAGCTGCTTTCTAAGTGTCCATCCTTGATTATCTCTCTGGTACTATTTTATCCATAAAGCAATAAAAGAAGATTGTATTTCTTCAAAATTTCTAATGAAGGTAATGTAAGTCAGCAGTCTGAAATATAACAAGAGATAAGTTAGCTCCAGAAGGATGAAATAAGAAATCAGTGAAAACACAATTAAATGCAATTTAAATAATCTCAATTGGTAGATATTAGGTCAGATAGCCTGTCTCTAATTTTAAAATATCTAACATTCCTGAAGTAATATGGATAATGCCTCACTGTACACAGTGGACATGAATCTGTTTCAGATACATGATATCAGTGTGCTACCCTCTCTCTTACCTAACCCTAAAAGCTTTATACACACTGGCATTCATGTCTAGTAGCTACAATTAGAATCTTCTTCAATCTTATCTAAAATATTATAATCTTAGCTGAATGGTAGCTATTCCCCCATGGTTAAGCCTTGACTCCTCTGCTGGCTTCACTTGAGACTAATTTTTTCCCCCCACAATGAATGGAACAGATTCTGGGATATGCTCCGCGTCCTCACCTAAATTCCAGTCTGTAATTTCAGATGTTTTCATGACACTGCCATGAAGGACCACCATTATCTCTGATGTGACCTGCCTGAAACCAAAGTCATCATCTTCCTCCTTGTGATCTAGCTCAAACTTCCACATTTTTGTCTTTTCAGTGACTTTCGAATTCTTGGCAAACTACGCTTGCAAAGTCAGTATGCTTTTTATTCACTCTCTTCTTCCTCTGAAAAATGAAGTTATTCCTTCACTGAATTCTCAGCTCCAGCATCCCAACCCAGGTACTTATGCCATTTCTAAACTAAGACAACTGCCTCCTTTTGGTATTCTTGCTTTGAACTTTCTTTCCATTCTATTCTAAATACTGCCTCCCAGCTACAATAAACAGAGATTTGTCATTCCTTTTCCCAGATTATGAAATCCAAACTCTTGCCCTGAATTCCATGGCAATTCATAGTCTGACTGTTTCCTGCCTTTCTAACCAAATTTTCCCATCATTTTGTCACATAAATTCTTTTCACCCAGACCACCTGGTGGGAATACCCGCCAAGGCCCTCAGCTTTGGTTTCAACTCAAAACTTTTGCTCACTCTAGAAGGTTGCTCCTTCACCTTGCCCCTGCTAACCTTAACCTCCTTGTCTCAAAAGCTCTGCTCAGGCCCTTTCCACGAGTCTTCTCTGACCAAGCCAGACAACACTTGTCCCGTTCCTTCCTTGTTCTTTCTAGCCATCTGAGGCACTTACATCATGGCACTCCCTGGCTCTGCTGTTTAATTACTGCATAGCTCCAATTAGTTGTTGATTCTGGAGAGCAGGGGCTAACCCTTATACTGCTTCTGCATCCCCACAGGATCAGGCCTGGTGCTCAGCTACTGAGGCTGCTGAATGGACAAGTATCTCAGGAGGGTATTCAATTTTGCAAGCTCCTATGTCTCCTCCTCCTATTCATTGAGCTCATCTTCTGCACACTTAACTGCTCAAAAAGACTTCCAACAAAAGCCAGCACAACACAAAGAAAAGAACGTAAAATATGTTCAGGTTTTATTCCCCAGCATCCCTGAGAACCATAATCTAACAATGATATTCCTACAATAACTGTAATTTTTTTGGAGATGCCGAACAGCTATTAAGTACTGTATGTCTCTTGGCATTAAGCGTACTGTATGCCTGAGGAATCTTCTTAGGGGTAAAAGGTTAATCAGTTTTCTCCTGCCACCCAGTGCATTGCTCTTAGCCAAATATTTTAAGGACTGGTAGGGATGTTTTCTAGTTTTCTACACATTATAGCATGACTTATTGTTGTTGCTCTTCCTATACATTAATTTTCACTGCCTTTGGGTCCTTAATTCTCATAAGCTGGCAAAATAGCATCTGAATGCCTGACATCTATGGAGACAAGAGTATAAAACAACATGTTCCCTTGGAAAGTGTGGATTTAAATCTAGATGTAAATGATGTCGGCATAAGGTATTTGATAAAAAAAAAATCTTTTTGCAGAGTGGCTTAACCTGCAAAACACATTTACATCCTTACTGAGAACACATCCACCTATTTCTAAACGCATATACATGTTTTCTTCATCAAACTCTGCTATTATACCAAGATGCTGCTAATGTGAGAATTACTGGTAGATGCCTATCCTGGAATGGAATTAGAAATAGACGAGTAACAGTGGCATTCAAATGAGAATGTTGAGGTGAATTCTCTCCCATCCCTTTCACTTCCTGGGCTAATATTCACTTTACCACTTAATATTATAGATAGCCTGTCTGCTAGTACATTGCATCATTTTGGGAAGTTTCTTGAGAGAAAGAACTCTTTTATTCCTATCTGTACCCTCTGAGACAATGTTAAGTCTGTGTTGAGACCTTTATCACTGAAGTAATCATTGGCAAACTGCATGCTTTAATTAAGGACCTAACTTTCCTCCTTCCTCAAACACTTTGAGCTCCTTACTAACACAGACAAAGGAGAACCTTACTCAGAGAGACCAACATATTCAGGCAGGTGTCTCTGGCTATTTTTCACATGACACCTGGCCCTCAGTTGGGCTAACATTGGTGGGATATTAGGAAGTGAATGGCTCATAGTATGGTGACTTAATATTTCTCATTAGGAACTACTAAGAATACAGTCAAATATTATTTATCAACTTTTCCAAGTTAAACAAACAAAACCTAAAGTACATACGTTCTCTAACTGAAACAGAAGTTACCTGTTACTAAATTGGGAACAGAAGCTATCAGCATAGCCATAATCAACTGGCAAATCACTGTTGAACGGTATTCGGTTCTGAGACTTAACTGAGAAAAAAGAGCCACAGCACACAGAAGTATATCAATCAAGAAGAACACAGTGCTTACATATAAAAAGGTGCTCATGAATTGGTATTTGATGCCTATACTTTTGTTGTCAAGGCTAACTAAACATTGCTTTAAAGTTTTAACTCTGTCTTGATTAGGCTATTCATGTTCATGACCAAATGAAAATCTACTCAATTTTCAATAATATTTGATATTTATACACAGTAGAGAGCAAGCTTAATCAATACTCTTCCTTAAGGTACTGGTTTATCAAATCACAAGGTAGTTTTGAACTACCATTACATGTATAACTGAACATGACCCTAAGCATTTGCTAATTATTCTATGAGATAGACATTCCCCATGTCTGTCTATATCTAGGTTGTAACAACCACGTGTTCACACTCACTTTTGTAACAGGAAGCTATTAGTAAAGATATCAGGCAATCGGGCCAATGGTATGATCATGAATAGAGTGATCCCTGTGAGTTTGCTGCCCAACAGTGGCCTTGAGGAGAATGATGTTCCTATGTGGGACACTTTGATGAGCAATCCAGTAGACTCTTTTTACCAAGACTGTCTACAGATGGCCTAGCAGCAGAGAACATGCTGAGAATTTAATGAATGTTTAATTTAAATTTGTGGTCCTTAACCTGGTTTTATTTTAGAACTTAGCCATGTCTTAGACATAATGTCAAAAATTTGCTCCCCCATTTCCCGCAAATGTTCAGTGTTTGTTGTATATTTTATATACTGTCACTGAAAAAAATAACTTAGATTGGTTTCATTTCATTGAATGGTGGCATCTGGTAGATGGACCAATCTCCTTGAACCTGAAATTCAAAGTTATAACAAGGAAAACTTATATCTAGAACTACTGGAAAAAAACAAACAGCTACTTTGTATTCAACACTGCATGGTATAAGCATATAAAGCCATTAACAAGAAAAAAAATGAGTATAAGGCCTTTCCTATTGTTATGGAAAATTAGATTTGACATTTCTAGGAATTTCAGATTATTTACAGACATCTAGTTTATCAAGACACGAACTTAATTCTAAATCCTCACTCTTTAAAAATAATTGACAGACATGTATTAAAAAACTACTGATGTGCCAAGTATTGTGCTAAGGTGATATTGGAGATATAACAAGACAGAGCATCTGACTTCAGAAGAGCTTACAGATTCGTGAAAAGACAGAAACATACAGAAATGATATAGAGATGAAATTAGTCATTTTGGATTGAGAATGCTATGACTAGATTTTAGGCTCCATTTGAGCCCCTTCTTAAAAAAATCTCCAATCTTCGACCCGTTCAGGTTAAAACCTTAGTCATTCTTGAATCTTCTCTTGCTAGTCTATTTCACATCTGATGTGAATAGCCTGTTGCATCACTTTCAAAATCCATCACCTATATGGCTGCCTGTTGTTCCAAGCTGGCAACTCTCAGCTACCTCTCAAGGGTGCTGCATGAGCCTCCTTGCTGGTCTTCCTGTTTCTACCTTGTCCCCCACTTCTCCATGGCCTTTTTCCAACAAAGAAGCCAGAAAAGTCCTGTCAATACTTAAGGTTCAAATCATGTCTTTCTTCTGCTTAAATTTACCAGTGGCTTCCCATTTCTTCCAGAGTAAAGGCTAAAGTCCTAAAAGGCACTGCATGCTCTGGCCTCCCTTCCCTGCCCTTCTGTTCTGGCCACACTGCACAGATCACATATGCTCCCTCCTTTGCACTGGCCGTTCCCTCTCTCACTTGAGTCTTGACTCAAATGTTACCTTCACAATGAGGATTACTTCGATGCCCCATAAAAGAGTCATGGACATTCACCACTCATGCCAAGTGGTACAGAGAGAAAACAGGGTTTATTGGAGGGAATGACATGAAGGCAGAGTAGTAGGTAGAGTCCACCCCAAACGCCCACTGTCCTATTGCCTAGGTAGGGCACAGACGGTCTGCACATACCATGGTCAAAGTTCCAGCAGCCTGCTTTACAGACTGATAGCATATTTAGGCAAGTTTGTAATAATAGAAATTTCCCTGTTATGGACTGAATGTTTGTGTTGCCCCTATCCCCAAATTCATATGGTGAAACCTAATGCCTAATGTGATGTTATTAGGCAGGGGGGCTTTTGGGAGGTGCTTAGGTCATGAGAACGGAGCCCCCATGAATGAGATTAATGCTCTTATGAAAGAGATCTCACCGAGTTCCCTAGCCCCCTCCACCATGTGAGGACATGTGGTGCCTTCTGTGAACCAGAAAGCAGGCTCTCAGGAGGCACTGAATCTGCTGGTACCTTGATCTCGGGACTTCCCAAATTCCAGAACTGTGAGCAATACATTTCTGTTGCTCGTAAGCCACTCAGTCTATGTTATTTTGTTACAGCATTTGGAACAGACTAAGACACTGGTCCTACAAGTGGCCCTATTAGAAAAGGGAGCTTCTGGAGCCAATGGCTGGTTCAGCCTCTCCTGCTGTTGAGAAAACTCAGAACTGTTGAACCAGCTTTCTGCTAGCCTACCAAAAAGAGGAAAAATGAACCCCTAGTTTTGTTTCTCATCCCCCTACCACCCCAGTTAAAATACTAAACCTTCTCTGGCAATCCTGAGTACTATCGCCTGGTTATATTATTTTTCCAAGAGCGCTCACCAACTTCTAATATACTTAGAACTTATTTTTATCTATTATCTGCCTTCCCCACTAGCATGTAAGTTCCACAAAGGCAGAGACATTTGTCTGTTGTTTTTTCCCCACTGCTGTGTATTCTCCAGCAATTTGAACATTTTGAACAATGCTTTCCCAATAAAGAACTGCTGAATGAATGAATGTGGAGACCTATGGAGGGGGTTATTGGTGAGAACAGACAAGGAAAGAAGTTTTTAGACTTATCTAAATAGGGAGAACTGTACCCTATGAGGAAGAAGGAGAAAAGAAAGAGGGAAAATTAACTGGAGAAGACTGAACTTTGCATAGAAAGACTGAGCAAAATCTGAACCAGCAAGTCAGGCAATACAGGAATCTTTATGCTCAATTCTGACAAATCTGAGTGTGTTCCCAGCAGGCTGGCCAGGATGGTGACAGAGGTGGCCACCGTGTATATGAGGGGGGACTGAATAATCTGAGGTAGTTTATAGAAAAGAAAAAGATAGAAACACAGTGGAGAAGGGGGGGGAAGCACACCAAAAGAAAGGTTATCATGGTAGAGAGAATATATTGTATATTTACTTTGAGTAGCTCTAAAGAGATGAACTATTGTATGTAGGTACAGTACGTTTCTAGATCAATATAAGAAAAAAGTTTTTATTTTGTTCAAAAAATAAATTGAGTGCTTTGTACTGCATTAGACATAAGGTCACCTGACTGTGCAAGCAAAGCCTGAGGATGACCTCTCAGGAATGTCATAAAAGGTCCCTGTTTGAAAAAGCCTGGACCAGGTGAGGTACTGAGGTGCAAGGTACAAGAATTGCCCCTGCATCTCTCTCTATTGTTCAGACATTAAGCTAAACTGTAGGTCACATTTCAGGGGTATGAGAGATATAATATATGGTGCAAGTAGATGCTCAAAAATGTTGAGTGCATAAAGGAATGAATGAAAGGAAAACAGAGCCAGTTCTGTACTCAATTTCGCATGTTATTAGGAGAGAAGCGAGTTGCAGAATTAAGACCTGCTCCCTTATGCAGACTTGGAATTTAGTGGGGGAAGCTGGTACCAGTGGCAAATACCAGGAAAAGTGAGCTCTCGGCATTGTTCCTCAAAGCCAGGAGCCTCACCCAAATTTTAGGAAGGAAAAAAGGAATTCTTCTCAATTTAGATAAACTGTGTGTTCCATAGGAAAGAGAGACTAGAAAAACTAAAGCCTTGGATCGGGCTGCCATGTGAGGGTACTATAGTCAGTTAGGGAACAGTATACACATTGATTGAGACTAGTTTTTACTTTAGAACATAAGGTCTATGGGAAAGACAGTATAAAAGATGAAAAATATTAAAACATAAGGCTGTTTTTTGAGCTTTTAAACATTAAAAAAAAGATGGCTTTGAATGAGGTTATCTGTATCTGTAGAATTTCTGGCTGTAAGCTCTATTTCTGAAGGGACCCTGAGTACTAGCTACTAATTTTTAAAGCTATCAGGTTCAGGATAAAAATGCCTTATACGAGCTAGTAAAGCTCTTGAAGTAAGTAAATAAAAACGGGGAGCCCAGCATGACCTGATAATGAAGATGTGCAACTGTAGTTGATCAGTTGCCCAAGAACAGTAAATTCTGCAGACCTCATAGACATGCTGAGGAAAAAGAATATAAAAATGTCAGCAATTTGTTACAACTACCTTAGCCCATGGAAGAGTGTGTGTACTGGGAGAATACAGCTGAAGCCCAGGAAATGGAAGTGGGAAACCAAAGTCCCAAGGAGACGGGCTTTATAAATACATTAAGATGTGTCAGATGAGGCTAATGTAACATTTCGCGCTGGGTAACAGTATTGGAAGTGGTGGCCCGTTGCAGCAGTAAGAGCTAAGACACATACACTTCCCGCGTGCCAGACCTCGTTCTAAGTACTTCACAAACACCACCTCTTTTAAGCCTCATCAAGCAAGCATTAAACCTCATGAGCCAGCACTGCACGATGAAGTAAACGAGGGAAACTTGAGGGAAACTGTCACTTTGCTATGTCATATAAGCAGCACCTGTGGTGCATCTGTGTGACAAAAGAAACCTTTTGTGGCACTTCTTATGGAGCTACTGATTCACAGAACTGCTGGAGATATGAATTTAACATACGTAAAAGGGGTTTGAAAAACATGTTTCATTAATCATCAAATTATTAAATATCAGACAGGGTTATTGGGTTCTTACATATCAAATATTTTATATGAAGTTTCAGATATACATCTTGGAAACTCTCATTGGCTTAGAAGTGCTTTCTCTTTGGGAGACAGTGCATCTTACTGCAGGAAAGTTATAATCCATTTAAAACACTTCATTGTATTAAGGTAATGGTTTCCTTCTAACTCCCATCCATTGACTACCTGTCTACCCTAATAATGCAAGTCCTCTTACCACTCTAACTTATAAACAATCAGTTATAAACAAACAAAATAAGGATGGAAAAATTTAGAGAAAAACCTTAAATTGATACTATGAGCTTGTAATGGGTTGAATGGTATACCCCCTACCCTGTTCCAAAAGATATGTCCACCAAGAAACTGTGTATATGATCTTATTTGGAAAATAGGTCTTTGCAGATGTAGGTTAAGGATCTCAAGATGAGAGATGAGGTCATCCCATATTTGTGGGGGGGGGTGTTCTAACTGCACTAAGGTGGGCTCTGAATGCAATGACAAGTGTCTTTATAATATAAAAGAAAGGGATCTGACACACAGAAGAGAAGGTAATGTAAAGACAAGGCAGAGATTGGAATCATGTCTCCATAAGCCTTGGGATGCCAGAGACTGCCAACGGCCGCCCAGAAACCATAAAAAAGGCATGGAATAGATTCTCCCTCAGAGTCTCTAGTAGACACCGATCCTGCCAACACTTTGATTTACAACTTCTGACTTCCAGAACTGTGAGAGAGTAAATTTCTGTTGTTCTAAGCCACCCAGTTTGTGGTCATTTTTATGGCAGCCCAAGGAAACTATTACAATGGGATTAAAACAAACACGTTATCAGAATAAAATGGAGTCAGACCCAAATGCCAAGTCATCAAAGAAAAAAATGACAAAAGATTAAGCATAAGATAGGGGATCGGAAAATAAGGGTAGGTGAGAATGGGTTTGTTGAATTTCAAGGGCAAGAAGGTAAAAACTAAATGAAGTGGATGTTTGAGATAATAATTATCATCCACTATTACACTGTGATTAAACTAATAAATAGTGGTTAAGGCACTGTCAGGCTGTTTCAGGAATTATCAGAAACATGAAAGCTCTATTATGCTATACTGAGTTAAATAAACACGAATGATACAAATTCTCCAAGCTTCTAACACCCTGGCTAAAATGAAGCTCATGCACCTTGTCAGATGGTTAGTAGAGTGATGGGGATGCATGTGTGTGCAAGGAGAGACAGCACTGGAGTGAAGCCGCCCAGGCTCTGGATCTGGCTCTTTGTCCTACAAGGTCATCTGTATGGTCCCAGAGACCAAATGAAACCTTTGTTGATTTTTTAAGAAGTGCTATAGTATTTGTCACCACACCAAAAGGAGCATACTGATCTATATTTTATTTTCAAACTGTCCCATTTTCCCCTGCTTTTTCAAGTATCAACTACACATGGCACTTTAATACCTGCTAGGTCTCCCATGGGCCTTATTTTCTGACTTCATTTATTTAGCCTTTTCTGAACACATGTCTCATCAAAGCCACTGTGCAAAGTGCGATTGATATGAGATATGCCAGAGGAAATCACTTAACCTATGTAAAAATAATATTAGATGTTCTATGTGAACTATGAAATGAATGTGTTAATGATTCATCTTCATCCCGGACCACTCTTTTTGGTGCCAACCACCTAGTGAAATATTGAGGATGCACAGGTACTAAAACTTTGTGCAAAACTGAATGTATTACCTTTTCCTTTATACCTATTAATATCTCCTTCTGTCTCCTGGTCAATGGCTTCACCAACTTGCCAGTCATCCAAGGCAAGTACTTGTGTATCTTCCTTGTACTACTGCTACCTTGATTCCCTTATGCAATCAATTAGACTTCCAGAAGATATCCACATCTGCCATAGTCCTGCTACACTTTGCACTCTCATTCAAACCAGCATCATTCCTCCCTTGGACATCTGCAATGACTTCCTAACTCATCTCTGTTCTGTCCATGCCTCCCTCCAAGCCACTATCATGGAGTAGATAGTGATCTTTTAAAACAGTGTAAACCAGTTCATATCATTTTCTGCTTATAAAGCTTAATACATTTCCAATAATGTATATATATATATATGAATGCGCTCACTATGCTCCAAACATGTTGACTTTACAAGTCCTTCAACATACAAAGTTACTTCCTGATTAAGGGCCTTCACACAAGCTAGCTCTCCACTGTGGAGTTCCGTCACTCTCCACTACCTCACACCCTGCCAATCCACACAGATCCTCTACATTTCACCTAGACATCACTCCTTCTGTCCTTCCCTGACACTGCAGGTAAAGTAGGCCCTCTTGTCATACCCTTTCAGCTGTACTTCTGCTCCACAAGGCTTGTCAAAACTGGTGATTATTTGTGAAGTTGTTTTATATTTGTCCCTGTCCACCAAACTGTCCATCCTATTTACTGTTTTAACTCTAGTATTTGGCACAGGGCCTGTCACATGGCAAATGTTGTATAAGTATTTGTTGAATAAAGGAATGAATAAATGAATAAACAAATACGGTGAGGTCATCAGTAAGGAACAGATGGTTTCAAATAGGACCTACTCAGTACTCTACATACCCATAAATCAGTGCACTGAGCTCCCCCTGCACCGGTAGTAGGGGGAGGAAACAGGATGCTGCCATTTTCTTTCAATCCTGTTAGACTTATACAGCTAATGGGATTATCTCCAAATTTCAACATTTTACCTCTAAAATGATTCATTCTTAAAGTAGCAAGAATAATACAAAGAATTCCCATATACTTTTCACCTCAACCTCCTCAAATGCTAACATATTACCAAGTTTGCCTTATCCATCTCTGTATTTTTCCTTAACCATTTTAGAATACGCTGCAGACATAATGCCTTTCACCTGTAAATACTTCAGTGTGTATTTTCTAAAACTAGAGATAGTTTCTTCTCATATATAATCACAGTACAATTATCAGCAAAAAATTAATACTATTACTCTAAAAACTTCAAAATTTGTTCACTGTCTCATGTATGTCCTTTAACATACATACATACATACATACATACATACATACATAAAATTTTTCAGGCCCAGGATTCAATCTAGGACACGTTGCATGTACTTATCATGTCTCTTCAGTCTCTGTTTTAGTCTGATACAACTGTCTTTCATGACATTGACGTTTTTGAAGCACATAGGCCAATTATTCTGTAGAATGTCCTTCAAATTGGGTTTGTTCCAATGCTTCCTCATGATCAGGTTCAAATTATGCCTCATGGGGGCAGGAATCCCACCAAAGTGATGCTGTGGCCTTCTTAGAGCATCACATTATGAGGTACATGTGATCTACTTGTTCTTTTATTAGTGATGTTAACTTTAATAACCTGGTTAAGGTTTCTATTTTTCCTTTTGTTATTAGTAAGTTCTTGTGAGAAGATACTTCGAGATTATGTGAATATACTAATAACCAATGTTTTTTTTCTAATTAGCCAACTCTAGTCTATGGTCCAACTAAATCTCCATAAACAAGAACTTGGAAAAATGTTTAAAGTCTGCTCATGGGTCATGAAATAGCTAATCATGCAACTTTTCCTAGTGTAATGGTTTATTAACATTCTACCTTACCCCCTTCCCTCATGCACAAAAAGAAAGAAACCTAGGATGCTATTTTTTTTAAGAACATAATAAAATGGGGGCGCCTGGGTGGCTCAGTTGGTTAAGCGACTGCCTTCGGCTCAGGTCATGATCCTGGAGTCCCGGGATTGAGTCCCACATCAGGCTTCCTGCTCAGCAGGGAGTCTGCTTCTCCCTCTGACCCTCTTCCCTCTCGTGCTTTCTATCTCTCATTCTCTCTCTCTCAAATAAATAAATAAAATCTTAAAAAAAAAAACATAATAAAATATCTAATCTCATTCATCATTCATCAGATGAGAAAGCTGAATCCCAGACAGGCTAAGTGACTTGCCTAAGGTCAGACAGCTACTCAGTAGCAGACCTGAAAATAATTAAGTGCTCATTGTAGAGTAAGAAAGGCAAAAGTCAGTTCAGTGCCCTTCAAATACATAAGCCCTACAGATACACCTGACGCTGTCTAAAGCAGATTTGCTGTGACGGTTTTTAGAAAGTAGTGGGATTTTTATACAGATCCACAGACAGGGCAGAACATCTTCCATGGAGTCACTGTGGTTTCTAGGGAAGTACAACAACCCACTGCTCGGCCTGAGCTCTCTGTGTCTTCTTCCTTTCTGTCTTGTTCTTCTCCCTTGGCAACACTCATGTCATTCCAAAGGCAAAAGTCAAGTCTCATAGCCCTGGAAAAGAGCATTGCCTACAATAGGATCCTACCCTAGAACAGTCATATGCTCCTTGCCTAATACTCTGGACTCCTGTTTAATTCTAACCAATACCTTTTTGTATGTTATTCTGCATTTGCATGGGGGTGGTTCTGCCATCATCTTATCATGTTTTACAAATTTGAAAAATAGTTGGTAATTTACCCAAGAATATTCTAACCTGGACTAATACAGAAGCAAGCAGACCCTTCCACAATGCCCTGGGACTTTCTTTCACAAAGTGACTATACTATTTAAGAAAAAACAAAACAAAACAAAACTAGCAGGTATGAGGAGTTGGAACTCCAATCTCAACCTCTGCCTAGAAAACAGGTGGACCTAGGCATTAGCTTGCCTGCTCTGCTTCCTCCAAAACCTTTTAGAAGTAATGGAGATGTTAGTGCCCTAGCCAATCCAGTAACCCAAGGTAATATTTCTTGATAAAAATTATTTTTAGATAATATTTAGCAGCATACCCAAGCTAGGAAGAGAGGTAAGGACTATAAAACCATCCCACGCAATCCTTATGCAGCATTCCTCCTTACTGCTTCTGAGAAGCACAATGTGCAGAAAAATAGAAGCAGTGTTTTAATTAAGGATCAACTCTCAATCAGGATTTGGTATAAAATAAAGTATATTTAAAAAATCATAAAAGCAGAGATGCGAATTTCTAGGAGTTAAAATTAGCAATACTCAGAAATGCAGGAAAATGTTGGCTGTGTTAGGAGTTACTAGTAGTGGTGGTGGTGGTAGAATCAAGTGTAGCTGATATTTATTGACTATTTACCATGTACCAGCACTGTGCCAAATGCTTAAAGCTCCTCATGTAGCCCTGAGAACCATCTTAGTGTTCTTATTTTATACAAAAGTCAGTATAAAGTAAAGGAAACACTGGCATAGTGTTATAAATTTGATCTAAGATTATAATCGTGCTGCATGGTAATGTCTGAATAATCTTGGAGTCCAGACCACTGTGCAATTATTGCTGACTGACAGACTAACTCACTCCCTCCTTTCTTTCTGGTCACTTTATAAGGGAGGTCTTCCACGATCACCCTATATAAAAATAGCAAATTCCCATCCTACACTTGCCGGAGTGTCCCCATTAAAATATAAGCTCCATAAGGACAGGAACTTGTCTTCTCAGCTGCTATATCCCAGTACCTAGAACAGTGCCCTGTGTTAGGTATTTAATATCTGCTGAATGAATAAATAATTCATAAATAAAACCAAACTCTGACAAAGATTAATTTTAAATGAATGATCTGCTTTTACTTCTTGATCGCAAAAGGGTTCTGTGGCATGCTCACCGGAGTCTCTTAAAAAATCTGGGCGGGGAATATTTGACCACATGACTCTGTTTATTGAAAAATTCCCTCTAGCTCACATTGATGTTCAAAATCATTCTGTTGGCTATGCAATTTTTGCTTAAAAAAAAAAAAAGGCAAAAGGCCTGAAACTCCATTCCTAGCGGCTAAAAAAGTTTGAACATTAAATACTTTGTTGAACATTAGAGACAAATTTTAGATTAGGCAACTCTGCTCATCGTTGGACAACATCCTCTGAACATCTACATGTGCCAAGCACAGAGAAAGTGCTGGGAGTAACCATGCAGTGCAATATGAGGGCTAATGACCTTCCACTAATATGGGACATCTGCTCTCCCTGATTGCCAACCTCTCCCATCTTGGCTTTCTAGAACTAAGTGAACTCAAACAAACAGGATTTTTAGTATAACTGACCTCCTTGGCAACTTTTATCATCTCCTGCTGCTAGGAATGCAAAGTAAAGGACAGTAGAAATTTACACTTTTCATTTGGGGAAAAAGGTCATAACTTTGGTAGAATCTTAAGAAATTCATAGGAAAGAAAAAGATATTTGTAGGAAAATTGTTTTTCAAGGAAAACTTGTTTTTAAAATGAGCGAAAATTATGGCCTATTGAGAATCTAAGATAATTGGGTAACACTGGGCTAAAAAACAGAAAGATAACTTTTTTTTTTTTTTTTTTTTTTTAAGTAGGCTCCATGCCCAGCATGGAGCGCAATGTGGGGCTTAAACTCACAACCCTCAGATCAAGACATGAGCTTAGATCAAGAGTCGGGTACTTAACTGACTGAGCCACCCAGGCACCCCCAGTAAGATAACTTTGAATAGGTGTTTAAAGTTTCAAAATAAAGTATGCTCTGACTGCTTTCATTACACAAGCTTGGTCATTTATTACTGATCTTTGTGAAGAGAAAAGCTATTAAGTTATTCAAATAGAAAAAAATCTGTCAGTTGATGTGACATATTACTTGTATATTTACTTATATACAAGTATATGAAATTTTACTGATATTGTTAGAGCCCTGAGTGTTACCTGTTTCCCTTTCAGTTTTTGCTTTCAGGGAAAAAAAAAAGTTAAAGTTATATTACACGATGCAAATTCTTTTTTCAAACACTCCTAGATATTCCCGTTTTGCTCAGGCTAAAGATTCTAAGAGTAATAAAATTGTATTCATTTCTCCTCCAAAAGAATTTTACTTAAAAAAAAAATGATATTAACATAAGGGAAGGAAATCACACTTTATTCATAGCGTTTTTCATTACAATGTTCTCTTTACATGCTATATCTACCTCCAGGAAGATTATGTGACATTAAATAGTGATGAGAAAAAAGGGGTTTTGACTTGAACTCACACTCAAACTATCACATGCTTTTGGATGGTGTGCTAATCTTTTGTGATCAGCTGTGGCACAGCGCTCATTCTGCCAGAAAGTGACTCAGGTATACTTGTAAATACCGGCATCAGAGGAAACATGCTTTAGCCATTTCAAAATCCTGAAACTAATCATTAAAATAGGATCATAAGCAGATTTGAGATACCAGGTGAGATGGGCTAGCTACACACCAGCCTTACTTAGATACCATTAACTCACACAGCATTATGACCACACACACATATGAGTTAGAAAGAGTTGAGCTAATATACAATTCACTGAAAAGTATGAAACTTACATATTCACATACCCTTTGAACTTCTGATGGATTTCTGGACACAAACATGACCTTTGATGTGGCACAGAGAACTATGTCTAGACACATTCATAAACCTATTGGTCCATCATGCTTAGCTCCACAAAAAAGTCCTGGCTAAACAGATCAGCATATTAACTGGTTATATTTCAAAATTTGGAATGAAGATGTTTAATGTTCTTGTGCCTCCAATCCTTAAGTGACAGCAAATTGTATTCTGAATTGCAGTACTCACAGCTGTTGCCTGCTCTATTACCCCTCTGTCCAGCTGAATGTTCAGGCTCCTTGTATGGAAACTGTAGGGTTGTATCCAAGGTTCTGAAACCTTCTTTAAGAGAATGATGCTTGTAGTACTCCACAAGTTCCTTTAGGATAAAAGAATTAAAGATTATTTTTGATAAGGGTACTTTCATTCTCAAACACATGAGCTCTTGAACACATAACTATATACAAGAGGAAGATGACTGATTTAATGCCAAATCTTCCGTAAGTATATAGAAGGGTAGGTAAATGATGATCTCTCCCTGCTTTCTAGATGTACATGGCACCTAACTAACTAGTAGGCCTGGCCACTGACTGATAATGTGAGTTACCTCCTATTGTTATTCATGGATAGAGAGCATCCTGTTAAGTCTTCAGTCAGATGTGGTCAATGAAAAGAAACCATACTAAATTTTAATTGCAGAACAGTAATTATTGTTCTTATTTATGAAATACTTGCTTTTCTAAACAAAAATAAAGGGAACAGCTGTTTGCTGAATATATAGCCATTTCTCGTTTCCTGCATTTTCTTTCAACATAGCAGAAAAACAAACTTGATTCTAAATGTTCTTTTCCACGGTAAACCAAAGTTGATAAGCCACAAATGCTACCTGGTATTATTTCTGGCTTACAGTGAAGTGTTAGTGCCCTTCAAAGTTCTGCATAGCATCTGCTACTTATAGAGGTCAATAAAATGTAGTACTTTCCATTTTCCCTTATATCTAATTTGCCTTAAATATATCCAAGCCTAACAGAATACCATCCACCCTCTTCCATACTAAAATTTCAGGAAATTTCTCTTAAGATGTCGGTTTCATAGATTCTGCACAAATATGAATCCTTCTATTTTAAGTAGGAAATAATAATTCATAATGGGAAAAATGCATATTATTAGATGAGTACTATAGGTATAATGTTTCTTAGAAATACCTGAAATGAAAAGCAATATCACTTTTAACCTAATTATTTGGTGCTTCTATTAATGTTTAAAACAAATAGGGTAAAAGTAACTCATTTCTTCTAAAAACCAAACTGTCATCAACTCAGTACCTCCATTCAGTGGTTATGTTCAAATTTCCCCAAAACAAATCAACTGAGCCAAAAATCACCCAAAAGAATCATCAATGATTTCTATTATTTATGATTTACATTATTTATGGCTAAACTCGGATGAGTTGTAGAATGCATTGTGTGGGGAGTTCCAGGGGTCACAAAGATTATGAAGGTCAAGCTACTGCCCTCTAGGACTGCTCACTCTTGAGGGAAAAGTTAGGGGTTATGGGCCCTCAAAGGTGAGAAAGAGCACTTCCTTTTGTGAGCCCCCTGGAGAGGACGAGGGAACGGTTCATGATGGAGGTAGCTTGGCTTAAATTGAAGAACAGGCAAAATTGCAGAAGCCAGGAAGGTGGAAAGGATTGTTTTAAGTAGAGCAGCCAGGCTAGGAACAGACATAAAAGTGACTGAGTGAAGGCTACATTCATAAACAAAAAGCAGCATGGTTTGGCTGAAGCATTGGGTAAAGCAAATGGAGATTCTTCAAATCCCACATCTATAAAACGGGGACAATGCACCAGTTCACAGATTATAGTAAGAATGTATAGAGTGCCTGGTACGTGTGAATAATCTAACTACCACCACAATCCCATACGCCAGGAACTTTACAGGGCTTCGCACCATCTCCACACAATAAACAAGAGACAGGCTTAGTCCCCATTGATAGTCAAGTCTCAGAGAAGTTAATCGACTTGTGCAAGGTTGAACAGCTGATGTCTGTCTCCAAAGTCTGTGCTCATAACGACATCATACTATTAGCAAGTAATGCTTGGCAAATGTAAATACAAAAAATGGAGGCAAAAGGGAAGGAGCATTTTCTAAGTGTCCATGATATACCAAGAACTTTGTTTTCTTAGATCTAAGATGCTAAAGTTTTACATACTTTACATCTATAACTATCTCTATCTGTCTGTCTATTATCATCATCATCATCTATGTTTCTTCTTTCTTTTTTGAGCCCAGATTATGGTGGTCTTTGATGAAGCAAAGGAATTTGGAATCTGACCAACAAAAATATTATTTATTGCTTTTAAAAAATAAAAGGCAAAATGTTGTAAGGTCTCTGCAAGAACTGTACGTTCATATATATTGTGTTGCTGATGCAAATGATATCAAAGTGTTGTTCTTTTGTCTTATTACTTAAACCAAGTAAAACATGTTCTTTAGCAAAAATATGAAAATAAGCCTGAAAGTAACTATAAGCCAGTAACTTTGAGCTTCAATGTAATTTTGTTATAAACAGTATGAATTTTACACATTATAATATTATGGATTAGTATGAATTTAAGTTTATGTGAAGTTGGCAAGAAACCACAGACTTATCATACTGAAAAGGACTTGGTGATCATTTCCTACCTACCCATCACCAAATTTTATGGAGGAAAAAATGACTTTTCCCAGGCCTTGGGTCATGGAGCTTGGTAAGCTGCAAATACTTTTTTATCACTTCACTAAGCATCGAAGATAGCTTAAGTTCCATTTTTATAGTCTTATGAGGGTAAATCTTCCTACACGTTTCTGACTGGGTAGAATTAAATTGTGCCACCATGGGTCTTTTCCAATTTATGCCTTTATGCTTTCTGTATTTTAGTCTAATCCACCCCTGCTTTAGCAGTCATTGACCTTCAGGTACTACAAGTAAATAAGAAGACTCTAAACAAAAGAAATCGCTAAGCTTTCCTTATCTCACACTGACAAAGCAGTGTCAACAATTGAAGTCTCTCTGAAAAATAATGAGTGAGAGTCAGTCATTCCAATTACCAAGGAAACAGGCAATGGAGATGATTTATAAACAGCATTTGGACATGGGTTGTCTGGCATACATGAAAATTAGAACAAAATTAATGCCTTGTAATCTGGATATAGAAATTCATTTAGAATTTGAATTTAATGACTAAGAAAAACAAAGATTTTGATTCAATAGCCAAGCTATTGAAACCCAAGGGGGAAAAGCTTAGGTTATAACCACCTAAGGTCAATCTTCTCTTTGAGAAACTGGCTAATTTTTTTTCCCTTAAATTTTTTATTGTTATGTTAATCACCATACATTACATCATTAGTTTGTGATGTAGTGTTCCATGAGTCATTGTTTGTACATAACACCCAGTGCTCTCTTTAATACCCATCACCAGGCTAACCCATCCCCCCACCCCCCTCCCCTCTAGAACCCTCAGTTTGTTTTTCAGAGTCCATCATCTCTCATGGTTCCTCTCCCCCTCCGATTTCCCCCCTTCATTCTTCCCCTCCTGCTATCTTCTTTTTTTTTTTTCTTCTTAACATATATTGCATTATTTGGAGAAACTGGCTAATTTAAAACAAGTTCTGGAGTTTGCTTCCATTTCACATCCTTGCCAAATTAAAATTTAATTCCAGGCCCTGCTTCATAGGTATAAGCATATAACTTTACCACCCATAATGGGAGGACACGGAACCATTCTTAACCAACAACTCCAATGCACAGACCATTATGTACATATGACAGAAACTGTGTTGACACCAACATGATAAAAGGTAACTAACTCCTTGAAGTTGTATGATCCTGATTTAGAGAAGCCCCTACACATTACCAGAGTGAAGGCAAAGGTGCCTATTAATTCTCTCTCCCCTTCCAAAGGGCCTGCTTACTAAAGTAGGAGCCATTCGTTCTGATCAAATATCCATGTGGTATTTTTAAGTTTAGGTGTAAAGGACAGCATTACTGTGAGCTTCTTGCTATGGATGGATTTATGAATCTGAAAGCTTTAGAATAGTGGAGTCATTTTGAGTTCCGTAAAAACATACTGATTTCATAAGGTAAGGATGCCATATAAATTGGTTCAACAAACGAACAGAAACAAAGAGGAGGGACAGCTCCAGACTACAGCTCGTCGGTCTCTTCTGCAGTTTTTACAGTTATTTGCTAAACCTGACTAAAATATTTATCCAAGACACAGTTTTTCAGCCGCCTAGCTTTCTTTTTACAATTATATCCTTTCAGTAATTTTTTTTAGTTTCACTGTAGTTATGCTATTAATTCTGAATTCCCTCCCTTTAGCTCACTGTGCTATGTGCTTCCCCTCCAGATACGGAAGAACAACATGCTTGTGTCTCTAGCAGTGGCATTTAGGACATACATTACACATACCATATAAGGGGGAGAGCCTGTTTTAGCTCTGTGACGGTACCTCTTACTTCCCTTTCCAGAACATCATTGCAGAAACTTGCACTGCTCTCTGGTACCCAGAAGTTAAGAATGCTGGGGGGGCTGTTGCTTATACTATAATCACAGCTTTGTATGGAGATAGGAAGGCGAGGACCTATGTTCACTAATCCAGATCATGAAGTATCTACTGGCTTTTTCACTTCTTAACCCTCAGCTGCTGATGAACTTTCTGGAGCTGAACCAAGGGACACAAAGCTGAATTGACTGGCCCTTTCCAGTGACTATTCCTTTCATCCTCTTTGCTTGTCTCCTCGGATGGGAGTTCCTTTTGTTACTTTCAAAGTCGGCAAAACTGGCAGTCATCTTTGGCCCTACAGCATTTTTTTTTTTTTTTTTAAGTCTCACATTAACTCTAATACCGTGGAGCAGCCTCATTATCATCCACGGAAGTTCTGCAGGTGAAAGCTCCAGCCGATATGTCTTGCAGTGAGGTAGAGACCCCCTGTGCCTGTTTTTATCATGTCTCAGCTGGGGCTGCCATTCATTATTTGTGCATCTGCTTGCCACCTCCCCCCTAGGTTTTCATTTTAGGAAAAACCTCCTCAGGTCCAGTTCTCTCTGTGCACAGCTTGCTTGTTCCAACAGAACATAAGTCACTTCCAGCAGGGAGGATGCCTGGGTCCTGGTTACTAATTTGGCAGGGCTCACATTTTCCAGGACATGATCTTGCTGCCCATCCTTAACTGTTGAATTGGGAATGTGATATTTATGTCCAGAGAGGTTTTCTGCCTTTTCTTTCAACTCAAGATGCTTCCATTTCTTTAAAACACTAATCCCTGTCCTACAGCAGTTCTAGATTTTTAGGTAAGACTTTCAAGCTGCCCTATTTTGCAAGGCTCTCTTCCCTTCCATTTTAACTTCAATGTTTAACATCTGCAAAGTGCTTTGAGATGTTTTCTGGAGGATGCAATATGTATCATTTGATTGATGCCTCAGTCAATGAGTGGTCCTTCCCAATGTTACTCAAAGTACTTAGAAGTACACTTACAAATGCATCTTGTATCTTGTGTCCAAATTCTTCATTATCTCAAGAAACTCTCAAACTTGAAAAACAGACTTGAGACCATTTTTTAAAGAAATACAAACTTTTTCTTTTCTGTCAGCAATGCATATATAATGCCATATAGACACTGTTTTTATGACAACCATAATATGCACTAGTAAAATTATTAAGTGGTAATTTTTTTAAACTATAAGAATAAAGTAATCTTGGTTCATTTGGAGCAACCTGGTAACAATGTACTATTTCAGTTTAAATATAAAATTCCTATGAAATACCAAATGTTTGGTAAAAATGTTACTGTTAATACTTAACTGTCCAAAGTAATGAAGCAGAACCATAACACAGATGATTTAAAATAGTACAACACACAAAAAGCTTTTCTGCTTGACATTATATTGTATTTTGCATGGAATGAACCTAGTGAGAGGTATTTTACCAGCTACAATTTTTTTGTTGTTATTAAAAATACCTTCCTCTGTCTGCATGAGCAGTTAAGAGGCAGAGGAAGGAAGAGGAGAAAAGATGGATGTGAAAGATCTGCCCTGTGACTCAAACACAAGGCGAAACACAAATCACTGAAAGTTGACCGAATTTGTCTATTGTTCTAAGAATCATAAATAATGTGGACTCTGAAATGTTATCTAAAACTTGCAAACTGAATATTCAGTGAAAAATATGAGCAGGGCAATATAAAACTTAATTGGAATTCTTAGAATTATCAGGATTCTGCTGCAAAATTATAGGGGTCTCTTATAAACAACTTTTCAGTGCACAAAATTTCTAAGAAACGATCGAATTAAACTGGCCTTTGAAATAAGAGCAAAATAAGGACCATAGATTGAAACGAACTAATCAATGCTTACCATTAAACTTTTGAATTTTCTATTTTCTGCAATGTGAAAAAAGCCATCTCTTGTTAAAATCTTGATGTGCTTTGCTTCATTATTGTACCTGTGGGCAATGAATGACGTATGAATATAAACGTGTTTTTAATCAGTAGAAATCAATAATTACCAGAGGGCATGCCCCAATAAAATTATAGGAATTAATTCTGAAGACAAAAGATATACCTATGCCAATACACTGGTGACAGCTAATTAACAAAATATATTTACTAGATTGGTTGAAGATACAACCAATATTTGAAGTGAGAAGGGGGGGTTAGATTTGACCAATCACTATGCCCAATTTATTAAGTACAGTTTGAGAATACAGAAAAACAAAATCAAATAAAACGAAATCTAGTAATATATATTTTTAGAATTAATGAGAAACATACACACATCAAATCACCAGAATACAATGTTATGAAAGAAATCTAGTATGCCAATTAGCAGCCTATAACACTTAATACTGTTTTTCTGACAGATATTTTCAAGTATTAATGAAGTGTCTGGATAGATGCATTATTTCTGCTGCAATTAGAACCTTGGTTTTTAACTTCAGTGTTATATATGTCAGATGGTCTATGCAATCATGAAAACAGGAAATCTATTTCTGTAAAAGTACTTGTCCTACTTACTTAATGCTAATTGCATATTCTCCTGACTCTTTGGTCCTGTGCCTCACAAGGTAAGTACTATTTACCCTATTAATAAGTTCAGTCTCTGCCTGCAATCTTTCCATTGCTCCAGCATACCTGAAAGAAACAATGACACAGAAAATTTGGGTAATATACCTGGAACAGAACTGAAGCTAAAAATAAGTCTCTGTCAAGATTTTAATTTAGTGGCAGATCTGAGCTGTTTTTACTTCGATACTAATTATATTACTTCAAAAAATAGTGCAGAAAAAAGTCCTCTGATAAGTGAAAAAACAAATGCTCTACAAAGCTAGCAACAGTGAATAGTGCCTAATGCACAGTAAGCACCCAGTAAATATTTATCAAATAAATAAACGGGACAAAGAAAGGAGTGAGTAGGTATTGAGTTAGAGAGACACTAATAGGGAGTTTAAGAACAAGAAGGAAAAAGCCTGGTAAGAGAGGGACTATCATGTATAGGACACACACACATACACACATGTATACACATACACCCCCTCTAAAATTTCACCTTTTCTACGCATACTGTGAAATGAAACCTACTTGGAGCATCTTTTTAAGAAAATTCCAGTAACAATTTAAATTATTTTTAAATAATTATTTTGGGGGATATAAAGTGAATTCTTATGATCCACAACTTTGATAACCAATTTTCTTAAGAACTTAGTAGGGGCTAAAATTTAATTTTAAAAGGTAGATATTTTCAATAATAGAATTCTTCCTAAACTATCTTCACTTTAAACATACTCAAATTCCATAACAATAACAGTAATAATAAAAGGCCCAAATCCAATGGGAAAATACTCCTTAGAAACCCTTTCACATCAAATACACATTTTACATTTATTGGCAAAATATAGCAGAGATTTGGGGCGATAAAAGTTAAAGGCAAAAATTTTATGTTTAGATTGGCTCTCTTTCAAAACTTCATGAATTAGTATTCCAGAAAATTCGAATGGGGTAACTCAGTTTAAATACCCACCGTTAATTTATACTAAGTGTTTATTTAAAATACAAAAGTTTGTTGAAGGAGGATATGTGAGATTTCCACCAAGCATAGAAGGAGAGCTACGGGCATTTCATGCAGGTGGTACCTTGGGATAAAAGCACTTATGATAACCCATGAACTATTAGTACCTAGTATGTTCTGATCACTCTTCCATCTTATCTCTCACTAGTCTCCAGCCTTCTTTCAGGCTCAGGAATTCACCAGCCTGTTTTTGATCTTAAGAGTCTTCCCATAGACTGTTATTGCCTGGAAACACTCACCCAATCCACACACATTCCTTCTCATCACTCAAACTTAAGAGTGACCTTCTCTGACCATCCCATCTGAACAATGTTGTCCTGCATCTCACACTTCCCTCCATTATTCTTATTACAGTATCCTAATCTCTCCCATGGCACTTACCACAATTAGTAGATAGTATATGCATTTTTATCAAAGTAACACATGAACATAGTTTCTAAAAGTCAACTTGTGCTGTAATAATATGAAAAAAAGCAGCATTACCCCATCTGATCAGCTTTCTATCCCAAGTTCCATTTCAAGCATTTTATCTATTTTTTATCTATGCTTGCATATTTCTAAATAATCAAACTACAATTTCTTAATTCATCAATTTTAGGTGTCAGGAAGGAAAATAATTTCTTCTCCATTCATGCTCATTCCTTCATGGCGCTTCTCCTCACTCTTGTTTCTGTAACCTCTACAAAGCCAAGCCATCATCTGGACCAGTTTTGTCATGTTTTCATAGTCAAAGAACATCTGACATCCAAAAAAACAATTCCTCAAGTTTTTGTTTGCTCAAACTTGCCCTACAAATTCTCTCCAAATTCTCCAGGAGAATAATAAACATCTCAGTAGTACACTTCTCAACACCATATACTGAACCTGTCCATTTTTTTTCTACGGAGACATTCATTTCTTCTGAGCCCTCCACCCTCTTGGTCTATTCACTACTACTTGCTCTCTAAGCCTCCTGAATTATTATAGTCCTGGGACATCCCTTTGCTCTCATTTCCTGGAATCTGTATCTCCCTCTTTATGGGTTTATTAGCTCATCCTTCAGCTTCCTATAAATGGATACATGGGTTGTAATACTCAGAAAGCATCCCATCCAGAAAAAATATTTTTATTTTACTTGATACTTAACTCAGAATTTGCCTGGATATAAAATTCTAGGTGAGAAATTACTTTCTCAAATTTTGAGGCATTGTCCTATTGTCTTCTCACTTGCAATTGAGTGCCATTCTGATTCTTTGAATGTGATCTGATTTCTTTTCCTCCCTGGAAGCTTTCAGACTCTGTTTTCTCCATTTTGCAAAATTTCATGATAACGTGCCTTCCAGTTATATGCTATATGTTTTAGTTCAATATTGTCCTGGGCTCTCAGTAGCATCTTTGATTTGGAGCCATATATCCTTCGGTTCTAGGAAATTTTTGTCTTATTTCCTTGCTACTCTCAGTTTTCTCTTTCTGGAGTACCCACGAAACAAATGCTATACCTCCTGGATCAACTGTCTAATTTCCCTACCTTTTGTCCCATATTATCAAATGATTTGATTTTCTGGAGGATTTGCTCAACTTTATTTTCCAACTCCACTACTTAATACGTAATTTAGAAGAGCTATTTCTTGTTCTCTGATTTTCCTTTTATAAAACATCCAGCTCACTTCCATGGGTATATTGTCATCTCTTAATTCTGAGAATATAAATTAAAGGCTTTAAAAATAAATCTTTCTTCCGCTTATTCTAATGTCTGTATTTTCCTCATTTCTTTTCCCCATTTATTCTATTTGTTCTCTAGTTCAAGGCTTTTCTCAAATGCCTGGTTATTCTTTGTTGTCTGTTTATATTTAGGAGAGAGGCATCTCTGTGGGGGTGGGGAGCACCAAAGTAGACTCGCTGGGTAGGAACATAATCATTTGGCAAGAATGTGATTCATGGGGCTGGATAATACCCAAATGTTAGGATTTTAGGATTCTTTTTACTGAGTCTGTTCAGTTCCTTTAGAGAAAAATCTTCCAGATTTCTGTTTGGAAGCAATGAGGATAGTCTGTGTGTATGAGACCCAGCTGTCACAGTATTGGAACTGAGCTACACAAAGGAACTGGGGATTGTCATCAGTCAGTATGTAGACTTTCCTTAATTTGACTACTCTGCAGTATAGCATCTCCCTCAATCTCTGCTGGCATTGCTCTAAGTGTAAGCCCTACATGCCTCAATTTTTCCACATAATATATCTTCTAGTTCCACTTCTCCTGCTAGGGTAGGGAAAAGTAAGTTGTCTCACTACTTGTAGAATGGCGTAGGAACCTTGACATCTGCATCCTGTTCTTCATATGGATTTTCAGATAATTCCCCAGTTTTAAGCCCCATGCCTCATCCCTGCCTGCAGGGTGTGTGCTCCCCCTCCCCCTCACAATCAAATTACATACGAAGAATCAGAAGTCAGCATGGCCTCTTTCTACCATCTTGGAACATACGGAGGCCTGCTGGGAAGAGGACTCCTAAATCAACAAATACGTCTGGAAGGCTGTGGTCCAAGGCCATTTTTGCTGTCTATAAGTAGGGTCTCCAGAACCAGAGGGAGACACAGCTCTTCTTAAAATTGAAGGTGTTTATGCTCAAGATGAAACTGAATTCTGTCTAGGCAGAGATGTGCCTATGTGTACAAAACAAAGAACAACACAGTGACTCTTGGTGGCAAACTGAACAAAACCAGAGTAATCTGGGGAAAAGTAACTCATGCTCATGGAAACAGTGGCATGGTTCATGCCAAATTCCAAAGCAAACTTTCTGCTAAAGCCATTGGCCACAGAATCTGTGTGATGCTGTACCCCTCAAGGATTTAAACTTACTGAAAAGTAAATAAATAAAGGTGTAGATTTATTCTCTTGGGAAGGAAGAATCTTTTTTTCCCTGGAAGGAGGGACGGAGGGAGGGAGGGAGGGAGGGAGGGAGAAAGAAGGAAGGAAGGAAGGAAGGAAGGAAGGAAGGAAGGAAGGAAG